>NW_020173494.1:561012-614280 GCF_003031525.2 Neophocaena asiaeorientalis asiaeorientalis | reverse complement strand
AAAATAAGAGATATTTTTGTTTCTTTGGCTTTCTATTTTTTCTTGGCTTTGCAAAGAAACATTAGCTAAACAAAAATATGTTTGCTAGAACTCAAAAGACCCTTCAAGAATTGAACTAATAATAAATCTTACCATACTAGCCAGTATTTTTAAAATTAAAAGTGGGAAATATGAAGATACGTACAAACAGAGGGTTATAAGAAAATATATGTTTTTGTAAACACATTAGAAGTTAACTGCTTTTTTTAAATTATGAAATGAATAATAGTTCTACACATATGCATAACTCTTCCCACACAGCTTTTTAAGCAGGATTTCCTTCCAGTGAGTCTTAATATATTTCTCCCATATTAAAAATACATGACCAAATTAATAATGAGGAAGAATGAATACTCTCATGATATTTAGGTATATAACAAGAAAAAACAGCATTTAAAATAAAGATTCAGTTTCAAACTTCTTTAAGAAATACTTGTCACACTATAAGAAGAACTCTCTAAGTCATATTGTTATTTCTACTTTCCAAATGGGGCATAAAGAAACTAAGGAATTTACAGTGTTGGACTGTGCAGCTACTATTAATCCCTTTCACTCCTGTAAGCCCACCCTTTGCTACATGACTTTGCCATGATTCCCATCAAAAGATGGCATTTATTTCCTCATCCCGAAAATCTGGGCTGGACTTGTAACTTATTTTGACAAATAGAATGTGGCAGAAGTGACCCTGTAGAACTTTGAATCTAAGTCTCAAGAGACCTTATAGCTTCCCCTCTTGGGATGCTGCTGACACAGCGTAAACAAGTTAGTGACCCAGAGCATGAGAGAGCTTACGGGAGAAAGAGCCCAGCCACTCAGTCATGCAATCTACCATAAAGTGCCAGACACATCAGCGTGGCCAACTTAGACCACCCAGCACTATAGGCGCTACCAGATGACTTGGCAACCACATGAGTGACCCCAGACAAGAACAGTGGAACAACCATGCAGCAGAGCCCAGCGCAAATTGCTGACCTATGAAGTCAGCAGCAAGTAAAATAGCTGTTGTTTTAAAACATTTAAACCTAGGACTGTCTGAATCCAGGGCCTAGACTGTCTCTACTAACAAAAGCTGCAATTCACTATTTGGTTGGGAAACAAATACATCTTGTAGTCTAACTCAATTTTACAGGTACAAGAGCAATCAAAATAAAAAATAATAGTTTACATTTTTTTAACCCATGATCTAAAAAAAGGTGATGAGCTGGACACAGAAATACCTTTTTAACCATCTTAAAAGAAGGAAAATAGATACATACAATGAATTCTGCAATTGTAATA
The DNA here is from genome assembly GCF_003031525.2 of Neophocaena asiaeorientalis asiaeorientalis. NCBI lineage: Eukaryota > Metazoa > Chordata > Mammalia > Artiodactyla > Phocoenidae > Neophocaena > Neophocaena asiaeorientalis. Next base: position 612,963 of record NW_020173494.1, on the reverse strand, counting down.
AATGAAGTTGATCAAATTTTATAGAAAAAATACTTTCTCTTCATTCCCAAAGATACACAAGTATTCATTTAAAAACTAACAGCATTCGTATATATTTTATCCATAAAAACTGAACTCAGCATGTGATCTAAAAATTCTGAATGTCTGTGCAATGAAACAATTAAGAAATTATTAAATTTTATGAATCTAATAAAATATGTGGCTTTCAACAATAAAACATTGCTACTGTAATGTTTAATAAGTATACATTCCTACTTGAATGGAAATACTGAACTAGGAGTGGACCATAACACAGCAAGGACTGCAAGCACCATTTCTATGTATTCTTTAAGGGTTGACAAACATTTTCTGTAAAGGGCTACATGGTAAGTATTTTAGGACTTGCAAGCCATGCAGTCTCTGTTGTAACTATTCAACTCTGCCACTGTAGAATGAAAACAGCCACAGATAATATACAAAAAAAAAAAAAAAAGAATTGAGCTTGGAGAGGCCACAACAGTGAGAGGCCCACGTACCGCAAAAAAAATAAATTAAAAAAAAAAAAAAAAAAAAATCATTGCTGTGTTACAATAAAGCTTTATTTATATATATAAAAAAAAAAAACAGGCAGTGGGCCACAGTTTGCCAACCCCTGTTTTAGATGCTCAAATATCTTCAGCCAAAATACATCTAGTTTATTAGTTGTGATCAAGCTAATTTGTTTGCTGCCTTACCACGAGACCTATTAGAAAGTACTCTCTGTATTCATACTCTACTCTCTGCAAAATAGCATTGTGTACATATGAGGGTAAATTTTATATAACAACTTGGCTCTGCTATGATGACCAGTTGTTTGGTCAAACAGGAGTCTAGGTGTTGCTATGAAGGTATTTTGTAGATGTGATTCACATCTGAAATCGGCAGACCTAAAGTAAAGGAGATAACCCTTGATAATTTGGGGTAGGCCTCATCCAATTACTTGAAGACCTAAAGAGCAAAATCTAAAAATTCCCAGAGAAGAAGCAATCCTGCCTCATGACTGCAACACAGAAATCCTGCCTGAGTTCCTAGCCTGCCGGCCTGCCTTACACATTTCAGATTTTTCAGCCCCATACCCATGTAAGCCACTTCCTTAAAGGAAATAAATCTCTCTCTTAGATATAGATATCTATGAGATACAAATATATAGATATCTCCTATTAGTTCTATTTCTCTGGAGAACCCTGATTGATACAATATATTAAGGTAATACGACCTTAAATTTTAAAAAGGATATACTCTGATTTTTGTGCATTATCCAAAACTATGTGAGAAAGTTGTGGTAGACAGTATTATTATTTGGGATTTTTCAATCCCCTACTTCCTTGCAAGATGATTATATACATACAGCCACATGTAGATGTGCGACTTGTGCATATCTCACAGGGAAAGAATAAGACGTCCCTGGGTTATTGATTTGGGGACTGCCCATGTCATATGTTTTGGCCACATAGAATGTGAACAGATGTGATGTACATCACACCTAAGCAAAAACTTGAAGCAGCAACACAAATTTGGGCCAGCCTTCTTGCTTCAGTACTTTGTCAAGAGATTTCATATGCGGGTTGTTCCTTCAGCCTTGGTTCTGGAGGGGAGTCACAGGCTATTTCTACAGAGCTGACTCACAGTCTACAACATAAAGTCAGTAGGAAATATAAGCTTGTTATTTTGAGAAACCACTGAAATGCGGAGGTAATTACTACAACAAAGCTGAACACTGTAGAAACTGGTACCAGAAGTAGGGTGCTACTTTCATCACCACCACCACCAAAAATAATATAAGTATGTGATGTAGGCGTTGAGGCCAGTTGTTTGGTCAAACAGGAGTCCAGGAGTTGAGGCCAGGTGGCAGACAGCAAGGAAACTGTAATGGCAAACCACATAGTGTAGTGGTAAATAAAACTGTTAGGTATAAAATATTAGACAACTTGGTGAAATGATTGGACTTGTGATTGGCATCTAAAGTGGGAGAGGGGCAGTCTTGCAGGACTGAGCCCTTAACCTGTAAGGTCTGAGTTAATTCTGGGTAGTGGCAGAATTGAGTTACCTTATAGGACACCCAGTCGGTGCCCACAGAGAATTGGAGAATTGCTTGGTGTGGAAAAACCCACACATACTTGGGAGTGCAAAAGTATTCAGTGAGTTGTGAGTAAAGGAAACAAATGTTTTCCTTTCACCCAGTAAACCCTTTCAGTGGAACAAAATGGCTTGGAGGGGAACTCCCCACAGGAAGAGACTAAGGATGTGGTCCCACAGAAGCCTGATCAGTTCAAGATAATTGTATTGATGTCTAGAGAAAAATGCATACCTCAAAGAACTGAGGATATAGCTAGCGCATGGCACGTGGATCTGACTAAAATCAAATAGATAAGAAGACAAAAGACAACTTCCCAAACAATCCACAGACTGAGCTAAGGGTCTGTTACTCTTCTAGACCATCTTTGGGTGCCCAAATTTCTGTAGACAAGCAGGCCAGGAAAGCTGCTCAGCACTTACCTCATTCCCCAGCTAAGAAGGGTACACCCTCCAATACTCTGTTCCAATACGGATGAACATGGTATATTAAAGGAAATACCTCACGGAGGGCATAGCCCATGGCCACGGAAAACAGCGGACTAGAGCGCCTCACACAGGACCAAAACCAGGGCCTAATCAAGGAACATCCCCTAGTGCCAGGAAAAGGAGGCCTCACTCTATTTAACCAAGAATACTCTTACAATTGCCAAGGACAATTGTAGTGTGATTGCTATGTGCCTCTATTCTTCCCCTTTCTTAACAGGAGGGTTTACTGTGGATAGCCTATCCCTGCTCCAACATTGTATCTTGGAGAGATGGAGGATGGAAGATAACTGGTCTCTGGGTCAAGAAAATCTACATACAGAAATGATGTAGAAACTCTAAGGACTGAAAGAAATTCTTGGGGTATTTTTCTCGAGGAAGGGATAAATAAATCTAGTATGCAGAAGGGAAGAAAGTTAATATTTGTAATCAAGAGGACAGATTGTGGCAGATTATATTATTGTTCACTCTTTACCATGCCCATCCTTGGAAGAGGCTATACGGCCCTGCCCATTAATTTATAACTTGCCTATACCTCCAATGGGAACAATATTTGTCCCTGTGCCTCGCTAACTTTGAGCCTAGCCACATGACATGCTTTGGCAGTCATGAAGCACTCCGCACCTGAACAAAAGCTTTAAGAGGTACCACAAGTTTCAGCCGGCCCTCTGAGTTCTCAGTACCACGTAAATGGCAGGTCCACACAGAGGCTGCTCCTTCAGTCTGGGTCTTAGAATGAAAACATGTGGAATAGAGCCCCTCTGCACAGGCAGCCCAGAGTCTATGTGTAATGTAATGTGATTATAAGCCACCAAAATTTGGGGGTTATTTGTTGCTGTAGCAAAGTTGATTAATACAGAAATCAAATGAAGCAAAAGGTAAGAAGGGGAGGGATTTTGCGATGCGTAGCTATTATTTTGGTAGCTGAATATAGTGCAAGATGCCTGTGGTTATAGACTAGTGCAATTAGTGAAGGATCTATGTTTCTGTAGCAGCTAGGGGTATGAGTAAATACAGATTACTAAAAGGATAAATAAGTTCAGTTTAGTTGTTGGAAGTGAGGTTGTGGCAAAAATAAAAATAAGGTTGCAAACCTTATAAATTAACATTTATTATTAATAATAAGCACTTCATATACACTTCACGTAGTCCTCAACTATAAGCAAAAAAGGCTGTTATTACCATCTTCATTTTCCGTATAAAGAGGAACTTAGAGAAGTTTACTGACTTGCCAACATTAAATAGCTACCAAGTGACACAGTAAAAATTCAAATTCAAGACTATCTAATTCTAAACTTCAATTTTTTTCTATACCATGCTGGCAAAAAAAAGGGTACAGATTATTTAATAATCATTCCATAGAAGGGTTACCTTGGTTTTATACTTTTTACCAATTCTACAAAATGGATGCGAGAGAAAGCCGATACCATGAACTCAGTTCTAAGTCTGAATCCTATTAAATAAATATATTATTCATAATGAATTTCTTCTTTTATACTCTAAGATGTTCTTATTAATGTGACAACCAAGATTCCAAAATAATACACCTTTTATTTCTACTGAATACATTTTCTTAAATTCAGACTACAGTAATTCAGAATTTTGAAGATTCAGATTAAGTGATGGCCTAAATTTACCTTGCTGATATGAAAAGGATTTCTCAAGTAAATCAATAATGCATTAAAATGATCGGTGATGCATTTTAGATTAAAGGAATATTTTAAACACTTTATAAACCATTTAATAGCCCTTACGTCACCCATATAAACAAAAAATAAGAGGTTTTTTAAATTATATAACACAAACTCATGGTAGAAAAATTATACAAGACTAATACATATTCAAAACAAAAGCAGCAAAGACAACCTAGCAAAACCATCATAAAGGGATAATAACTTTATATTTTGTTACACATTCTTCCTCATTTTCAATACCTAGATATATATTTACTTTTAAATCAAAATACACACATTTCATTTAAATGGTTATTCTTAATATGCGTTCAATAGAAGCTTACAAATGAATGTTCCTAACTTGGAGAATTCCAAAGTGTATTCAAATATCAGTCTTTCTGGCTCCCCCTGCTGGACACTAAGAGAAGCTTTTTATTATTATTATTCAATTCGTTTAAACACTCAATCTCAGAGAAGCACTAATTTATCATTATTATAAACATCTTTGGGAACTTGTCTGAACGTACAGTTTGGCCAGAAAGAGTACAATGGTCTATTGTTGAGGGCACTCGCTCCTACTAGCCAACAGGGATTTGGCATGAGAAAATCCGGGACTAAGTTCCCAGTGAGTTCCCAGCTTGATTACTTATTTGCTAACGACCTTGGTCAAATTATTTATGCCTTCGGAGCTTCAGTTTCCTCATCTGTCAAATGAAGGTAATATCAACCACCTCATTAGTCATAAGGATTAGAGTTAACAGAACAAGTGCAAAATAAGTGGCAGTTAAGTATTATGCTGCCACCACCACCACCAAGGAGCTGAGTTGTGGTTACACAGCGTAACTCCTTAAGAATTACTACACAGCAATCAAATGCAAAGAGATTAACTTTTAAAATGTAAACTTACTGTATTTACACTCTTTTAATAACTTCCTGTTGCTCTCAAAACCAAATCCTTAACATGACCTCTAAGATTCTTCACAGTCTGGTCCCTACTGACCTCTGAAGTGTAATCTTGAAGCTGGATACTCTTCTCCCAGCCCTCTAATCTCTTTTCATAGTGAAGTTCTTCAAAAGTACCAGGTTCCCTCACAGAGTACGTGATTACAGCATTTCCTTCCTCTATGATACTTAACAATAACGCATTTTTTTAGATCTCAGCTCAGCTTTTGCAGAGACACTTTCTCTGACTTCCCAGACCAAGTCGGACCTTCACTATTATGTATATTATGGTATACCTCTCCTTCACAGAGCTTATTACACAGTGCTGTAGCTTTATATTTAAACGTGTTAGCACTGTAATACTGTCTCCCCGCCTTGTCTGTCTACAAGTTCCTCAAGATCAGGGAGTAGCACTCCATATCCTCACAACCTAGCCACTTGACTGCATAGAGCAGGCACTTAAGTATCTGTTGAGTGACTGAATAAACAAATTAACAGATAACTGAAATCAAAGAATTCTTTCTAAACCTGACTACTTCACATACAAAGGTAGCCATATAAATATAAAGCAACATTATGAATACTTTCCTTTGTATTACTTCTCAGGCAAGCTGCTCATAAAGTCTGTTCATAAAATCTGATAGACAATAATATACAGAAATATCTTTAACACATATACTCAAAGAAAATGTTGTGCCTTTCAAAGAGAAGAATTTTTAAGAGCACAGAGACCTAAACATATGATAGTCCTTTAACACTATTTGATTTAAATTTTTTTAAAAAATTAATGTCTGTGACTTGCTTTTGTAACAAATATTCAGCTGAAACTTTGTCTGAAATTGAGTGTTTTACACTGTACTACAGAGTTTTACTTTTCAAGGGAACCTGTGGTTGCAAAATAGTAGAGCTAGCAATAACCAGCTAAAAGGTGTGCTTCGTGGCTTCTTTCACAAGTATGCATATTGTACTATTTTAAACCAACACACACCTCCAATTGCCTTAAAGAGTGAGAACTTTTTATAGATTTAACTCCTTCCTTAAATACTAAGCATTCCCAAGTATATAGTAAATTTTGGCCCCAAATGGCTTTTCCTCTATTCATTTATACCAAAGCCAGAAAACAAGGAAAGCTCCAACCAAAAAAAGCAACAAGGTTTGCAACACATCTCCTAGACTCAAATCTTATTTGATAGAATATTTGATAAATTTATTTGATAGATGTATTAGATAGATTTTTGTCTTTATTTGATGATTTTAGCAAATCCTATGACTGCAAAATAGCAATTGTTACTTTATCCCCAGGAGCTGCATTGTGATGTACAGAAAATCTAAAAATTTCCTATGTTATCATTTAATCAAAAAATAGAAATGAAGAGTGGGAGCACAACTGAAGTACCTATGAACATACTGGAATGAGAGCAGAGGTGCATTTAAGAGGGAAGGTTTTCAGGAATTCAGGTACTGACCATGCAGGAACAATCCAAGGAAGATGACAGGGACACCAAGTCATCAAAATACAACAGCTTTAAACATTTGAATGGTATGACTCATTCCCACTCTTCTGATGCTACCTTTACCAGGCAAGCTTCCGATAAACTTGCTTCACTATAGGGGTAGACTGGATGGAGGTACCCAGCCCACTAGTCAGCTACTTAGCTCTCATTACACAATAATAAGATGACACTTAATACCTCAATGGACTTTCAGTGTTCCTCAGCTTCTTCTAATTCAATCAAGATTGAGTTTCTGCTTAAACAAGCCTAATGTGAATTTATCAAAGTGACAAAAGGTATTTCCTGACAACAGGAAATTGGGTCTTCCCTAACAAAACTTTTAATTCAAACTTTTACAAGACATATAATACATGAGCAACACAGAGGAAAGTGTAAAAAACTGTGAATGGCACTGATTTTCTCGCTAGCTTAGAAGCATACTCTTTGCTGATCTTTTCATAATAAAACTAAATCTCTCCAAAATTCAGGTTTTAAAAGTACATACCCAATCATTCTCATTTACCTTGGCTTTAATTTTCTTCTGAGCTAGAAATAAGATCACAGAGCTCAGTACATTGAAAAGGCATGCAAACATTAATCTAGGATGTAAGGGCACAATTTTAAGGAATAAACATTCAGAAAAATAATGGAAGGAAATAACCAAAGAGTTAACAGCTACGGAATGTGGGATTAAAGAAGACTTGAATTCTTTATATTTTCTGTATTTTCTGAATTTTCAACAATGAATATTGTTCTATTCAAGCTTCTTTACTTGCAAGAAATGAAACACCCATGCAGTTGCCTTAAGAAAAACGGGATTTATCATAAAGATATACAAAGAGCTGCAAGAAAAATCTCACAGAAAACCATAGTTGAGCTGAGCCCTACAAAGTCTGGAGCTAGGGGTGGCCCTGGCATCACTTCTGTTCCAGGAACCTCAAGAAGATACTGAGAGGAGCTGCCCACCAATGCTCGGCCATATACGTTGTTCAATTCTAGTCCATCCATGTCTTCCACTCTCACTATCAGCCACAGACATGCTTCCTTTGCTTCCACTTTAAACTCCAAATTTCCTTCATTTTAAGCATAAGGCTGTGGTTAAGGTGTAAGAGGGTTAGGAAAACAGGCAGCTTTTGCTTAAGGACTGAATTTTACTTTTTTAGATTATGAATTGAATACATACCCATGGTTTTTAGAAAGAGCCAACAGTATAGAGAAGGCAATATAAAAAGGAAAAGGTTCCCTCCTCTTTCCTGGCATTTGGGGCGGGGGGAGTACCCTATAAAAGGAAAATTAATATTTATGTTTCTAAAAATTGTAAAAATATTATTTAACAAAGAGCAATATCCATAGTTTTTCCTCACTTTATTACATAAACGATTGTACAATTAGAAAATGCACATAATCAAAACAAATAGGTTACTTTAAAATTATTTGACATCGCATCACACAGAAATAATATGAAGCACTATAAAACTGATTGGTTCCATTTTAAATAGATATTTTTTCTGAACTTTATTGTCCACAGAGCAGATAAATTTATATTGACCACCTATTTATAAATTATTTGAAATACTTCATCATGGTAGAAATATTTTCATTTCTAATACACTTTTCATCTGTCCTGCTCAGATTAAACTGGCTAAAATGAATATAATTGAGAAAATGTTCTCAGAAACTAAAAACTCCAAATATACATTAAGGTAGTGACATTTAATTTACTGAATACCCTCAAACTGTCCTAGAACTTCTACTTGATATGGACAGCTATCTCAGATGGTGGTTTTCAAGTCTTTTTAATTTCAGAAACTTTCTTCAAAGAAGTCCTGAAATAAACAAAGAAGAGCAGTTTCTCTTTGCAGGTAGGGTCCCTTTACTGGCTGTATTCTTCCTTTGTCCTCTATCACCTAAAATACTCCACAGGGCAGCTCAGCCAGAATGTAGCAGGCAAGCGATCTGCACCAAAATGACCTGGTGCATGTGTTTATTCAACATGCAGAATGACACCACTCTAAATCTAAACCCATCCCTTAAAGTGTGGTCCAGGAATATCTTTGAGAACCCCACATTCCTGTACCCCTTAAACACAGGAAACTATTTTTAAGAGTTTAATGAAGAATTTGGTGTATACTTTTCCAATTAAAATAAAAATCTCCACTAACCAAACTAGGATTATACTAATAGGCTGTCCTCCAACTTGCTTTTTTCACATAATGTATCTTGGATATCTTGACATGTCACATATATGTAAATATGGAGATTTTTCACAATGTAAATGATAATTTCTAAAGATTTACAATTTTCTATAATAAGAGAAACGTTTTAAAAAGGAATGAATAACAAATGTTTCAGTTTTGCTATTTTTGTTATTTTGAGTACTTTGAATTGATTTTAGAATTTAATGTTGGGGATTATAATATTAATATTGTACTGGAAGATACCTTTATGGGACATACCCTCAGTTTGGTGTTTGGAAGTTAACTGGCAGATTTCTAAATTGGTTAATTAGTTTAATTATAGTTTTCATGTTTTGGAAATATTTAATAACTCTTAAAAGCAATTTTGAATTTTTCATATATTTTACATCAGTTAAGTAGCTGTATATGAAGAATAATTTGAATTTGGCATGAATAAGTAGTTTTCAAATTAATTAGTACACTTTAAGTATTATTTTATAGTCAAATTATAGCAAACTATTCTAACAATTGTATTTCACTATACAATTGGAATTAAGATATTTTGTATTGATTTTAATAAAATGGTGGCATATTCAACAGCTTTCAAATAATACTTTGTATTTGAGAAATTATGGAGCTTAGTTAAAATTCAATATCTTTATTATCATCTTAACAGAGGACTGTAGTTATTTGTATTGCAGCGATTATTTTAACTGGAGTTAATAAATGCTCATGCTTATAACCTCTTGGCTGATGGTGACAGAGCTCATGACTTTGCTAAAGGCAGGGCTAGGCACTGTGTGTAATATGAGTTTCAGTTCACTGGTTCTCAAATGCTGCCTAGTGATACTCTCAGGCATTGTGAGAGGTACGAGGGTGGCTCATATCCATTACCATATTTTTCTGAGTTTCAAGGATGTTTAACGATGAGCAAGTCTGAGTTCTAGAACAGTTGTGGTGCTTTAAAATCATTACTGTTCTGAGCTGACAGACGAATTTGAATAGGTGGCTCTCAGGGCTCAGAGTGTGAGAGTGTCTTGGAAGATTTTCTGTCCCTTTTGAGTGTAGCAGGACCCTATTTGGGAACCACTTCCATATTGTGAACAAATTAAGAAGAGCAGAACATTTCATCCAAAGTCTTATATAAAGTATATACATTGAAGAGAAAAATAACTGCATTCTCTTGAGGTCAAAATCTTAAACTTCATGTTACATTCTTTCTAATAAGTTTTATTCAGTTTTAAATTTGCACAGTATTTTTCTATATTTAAAAACACTTGCTAGGGCTTCCCTGGTGGCTCAGTGGTTGAGAGTTTGCCTGCCGATGCAGGGGACACGGGTTCGTGCCCCGGTCCGGAAGGATCCCACGTGCCGCAGAGCGGCTGGGCCCGTGAGCCATGGCCGCTGAGCCTGCGCGTCTGGAGCCTGTGCTCCACAATGGGAGAGGCCACAACAGTGAGAGGCCCGCGTACCGCAAAAACAAAAAACAAAAAACACTTGCTAAATCTACATGTATACAATATAATTTTTTTAAATATAAGATGGTTAGTTATTTTTAAAAGAATATCTTTTGTACTTCAACCACAGCCTTTTACTTAAAATGTAAGAAATTTTTTATAAAAGAACAAGATCACCCACAGTACTTAAACAGAAACCAAGCCACGTTCAGAGGTTCACTCCTACAAATAAATAATTTGCTTAGACTTTTCTAGTAATATAGATATAACACAGCCTCACATATTTTGTAATTTGTTATTCCCTGTTCACCTTTCTCCTGGAGTTATCCTTACTGTTTTGGGGGAAAAATGAGTTTTTAAATAGATCCATGAGTTTATTATTTTAAAAGGCCAATTTTTAAACATTGCATTATTTCTCAAGTGAGAGTATATGGAAAATGCAGAAGAAAGTTTTTAAATGGTCTACAATAAAATTAATTTATATTAATTAATGGCAATAAGAAGAACTATTATGGTTCTGTTTTGGGGGGTTGTTTTTGTTTTAGTTTCTGCATCCTGGACTATTAAATTAATCTACTAATTGGCCTCCCCACTTCTACCCTTGTCCCCCTTGTCTACTTGTAAGCTACAGTCTACTCTTCACACAGCAGTCAGAATATTTTTTAAAACATAAGTCAGATCGTGTCCTTTGACATGACAATATTCCTTTGCTTAAAACCCTCTAGTAGTTAGTATTCTTGCCATAAATATTTAACCTGAAAGTAATTATTAGGAAGAAGTCAAGCAAACCCAAATCGTGGGATGTTCTGTAAAAGGCAAACAAACAAACAAAAAACTGGCCTACTGGACTCTTTAGATTGGGATCCAAACACAATCCAAAATCCTTACTAATATATGATCCGGACCCCCAAGAGATCACTGATAAAATTTCCTTCCACTTTCTCCCCTTTACTCACTTCACTCCAATCTTCATGGCCTCCCTGTCTTTGAATTATGAAGGCAGCAAATACAATCCCATCTCAAGGCTTTTTAACAAGACTTCTGCCTAGAATTATTAGTAATTAAGAGGAAAAAGCAGACTCCATTCCCTCCAAAAATCTTACTGTATCACAATGTATCAGTTTTCTATTGCTGCAAGACCAAACACAGAGATTTAAAATAGCTACCACGTATTATTGCTTATGAGTCTACATGTCAGCTGGGCAGTTCTGCTGTGCTGGGTGAGACTGAGTAATCTTGGCTATGCATGTGTCTGCAGTCAAATGGCCCATGACTGGTCTAGAATGGCCTCTTTCCCATGTCTGGTGATTGGCTAGATGTCTGTTGGGACAATAGGAGCAACTGGTAACCAGCAGTCTAGCCAGGCAAGCGTGGGCTTGTTCACAAGAGAGAACAGAAGCATGAAAGACCTTTTGAGACCTAGGCTCAACATCATTTCCAACATATTCTATTGTCCAAAGCAGGGCACACGTACAACCTATATTCAAGAAGCAGGGAAATAGGCAAAGTCACATTGCAAAGCCTATGGATAAAGGGAAGGGTAGAGAATGGGGCCACTTTGTAATCAATCTACCACATATCATGACAAGAGCACTATTTCAAAATGCTGGTACATCTAAGATGTGGGGGTGACGGGAATGAAAAATATAAAGGATGATAAAAACTATACTTTGTTATAAATCCTATAAAGCATGGTTTCTCAACCTTGGCACTATTCAAATTTTGCACCAGGTAAGTCTTTGTTCTGGAGGGTGTGTCCTATGCATTGCAGGACGTTTAGCAGCATCCCTGGCATCTACCCACTAGATGCCAGTAGTACGCCCCCAAGTTGTAATAACAAAAAGGTCTCCAGATATTGGCAAATGTCTCTCAGGGAACAAAAATCACTTGTAGTTGCGAACCACTGCTACAGAGGAATGAATTAAGGTAAAGACAATTTGGTCTTATTCTTGCCAATATAACCTAATTTTACTTTAAAAGGCCGTTCAAATGATTCTAAAATGCAAACTTTACTTACGGACATGTAAGGTGTATACCAAATTCTTAACAGTTTACATATTAAAAATTCAAAACTTCATTGACAATACTTAGATTCCTGCTAATTTAACCAAAAATATGACCAGATTTTTGAAGTCAATATGAAAGACGTTAATTGCCAGAAGTTCAACTAAACTTAACAGTACTGGCTCTAGGATTTGGTGTGGTACATATATAAACCCCAGACTGGTCTATTATTTATATTTTTATAACAAATAAAAATAGAAATAATAGAAATAAAAGAAATGGTGGTGTTTCTCTCCCAACCTCCAAATATAAAACTCTGTCTCAAAACTATAGTTCATGTCCAATCCTCCTCTCTTCCCATTTCAAGGCAATGGCAATATACCTCCCAATTCCACCTCTGACTTTAGCACCGATTACAAATGTGAAACACGCCAAGAAAACCTCCGTAATAAATTACAGGAGTAGAAAGTCTCAATAAAAGAAGGAAGAAAACAACAAATCAGAACATTCCCTGGGCATATTGAAAACCTAGCAGTCATAGTCATGAAATATTTATTGATCTAGTTCTGTTTTCACAATACTTATGTTCATAAAATGCTATATACGAACCAAACTGCCTCAGATGCATAAACTAAATATTCTCTAACTTGCATTCATGTACAAATCTGTGATAGCTCTGGCCAAGTGAAGTCATATATACAAGAACCAATTTAAAGACACTTTCTGGATTCTCTGGGTGAAAAAATAATAGTCTCTCCTTCAGAGAAAAGAAAAGAAAATGGGATAACTTGCTAACCCAGTGATGCACCAATGAGCAGGGCTGGGACCAGGGAAAGGGGAGTGAAGTGCTTATGGCACAAATTTAAGGAAGGACTCACTCTAAGGGGCAGGCAATGAGCCAAAACATGAGGCAAGCACCTGCTGTTTTACTCTCACCTCCAGTCCATCAGGAATTGCACTTAACAGCAGAAACAGCACCCTGATTTCTGCAACCCCAAGGCCTGTCCTATACTAAACCTTGGCACTTACACCTTACTCATCATCTCTGTGACCCCTCAAAGAACCACAGGGCCTGCCTAACCTTCTAGTCTGACGGTACCAAACAAGGAACTGGGGAACCCAGCAGAAAGAGTCACCCACACGTATACAATTGGAACACTTAAGTTTTGAAGTTATGAAGGTTGGAAAAAAGAAGCATTCCAGGAGCTCCAAAACTCTGTCCTTTATAAAGTTGGCCTTGCGTTTAAAAGTGGCTTATAATTTTTAAGCATGCGTATTCACACTTTCAATGGAAATGTTATCACTTTCCACATCTTTTCCCAATTATTGCTATTTAACTGAATCAATGTCATCACCCAGGAACGCTGAAAAGCAATAGCATACCTTGTGGTTAACAATGTTAGTTTTAATAAAGCAGTTTCATACAAAAAATAAATATAGGATAGGGTTTCATCTTCATGATGCAATACTATTCTTTTCCTACTTATGGTCCTCTTCAATGCTACCGAAGAGCAGACACAGGAAGTTTATCTTATAAGTTAGAATCAACAAAAACCCTACATGATCACCTCACTGCATAAAACGAGACACTTCATTTGTCCTAGGAGTACACCCAAACACACCACCACACCCAGCAGTGTTTCTCAAGGGTCCTAAGTGGAGTTCCTTCCTCTTGTGACTCACCCTTTCCCACACTATGGGAACAGTTCAACAGCAGGAATGCAATTAGATCTAAGCAATTAGGAAAACTGCTGTCCCATCTCCTCAATTGTGCATAGAAAGAGCTCTGATTAGTAGAGCTTAACTTGTACGACCCCTTGCAATAAAGCTCCGTATTAAGGCTAAATCACTTCAAGTGGCTTGAAAACAAGTAATATTTGGAACAAGGCCTTTCACATCTTTATTTTAAAAGCCATAAATAAGGAAGTTAAATCTACCTTTCCAATGGCCATGTCTTGACCTCTACAAAGAATCTCTTTTCCAAAACTGTGCAGGCCTGTGCGTTCCTCTCAACACAAGACATCAAAAGCTATTTCCTCAGCAAATTAGTGATGTGGTGAATGTTAAGGAACATAGGGGTTTTAGTTTACTACCAACAGGTTCTTTCTACCAATGATCTTAATTACATATATTTAATAATTAAGCCAAGGGAAAACACTCAGAAGCTTTTCACGTGTAACACTTGCCAGTAAGAGCCTTTCAGGGCTATGAACTTGCATGTTCTCAGTAATAAATTCCCAAATAAAATTAAGTTCATAGTTTTACATAAATAAGTGTATTAAAATTATATTAATATAAATATATTTTAATTACAAAAATTAAAATCGTAACAAAGAAATGGAAAATAAAAATTGCATAATCGATAACTATGATCTTCTTTGTATATCCCCCACTGGTCTTTTCCCATGTGAATTTTTACATGACTATTATCAGGTTGTACCTATATTTTTTATTCTGATTTTTTTCACTTATAAGATTTTCATTTCTTCCATAGAATTTCTTCATATAGCAGTATAGACTATGGCAAAACAGTCCTGCATTTTCTACTGCTGTGTAAAAATTACTACAAACTTAGAGGCTTAAAAACACTTATTTATGAGTTCACAGGTCAGAAGTCCAAGTGGGGTTGACCGGGTTCTTTGCTTAGGGTCTCTCAAGGCCAAAATCAAGGTGCCAGCCAGGCTGGGTTCTCATCTGGGAAGAATTCACTTCCAGGCTCATTCAGGTTATTGGGAGAATTCCGTTCCCTGCAGCTATAGGCCTGGGGTCCCTGTTTCCTTCCTGGCTGTCAGCCCAGAGCCTCTCTCTCAGCTCCTCAAGGCCTCTCGCATTCCTTCTCACATGGCCCCATCCATCAAGCCAGCTACAACATACCAAGTCCCTCCTGTCCTTCAAATCTTTCTGCCTTCCAATTCTGCTGTAACCCAGAGAAAAGTCTGTTTTTTAATTCTCATATGATTAGAATAGGTCCACCTGGATACTTTCCCTTTTGTCTAACTTGAATTCCAGTGGTTAGTAACCTTAAATTACATCTGCAAAATCTCATTTATCATGTAATATAACATAACCATGGGCACAGTATCTCATCAAATTCGAAGTCCTAGAGATTAAGGTGGGAAATCAGGGAAGGCCATTTTTAGAATTGTGCCCACCACATCTCTGTCACAATAGAAAATGTATTTCTAACTGTGGATTATATAGTCAAAAAGCTTAAAGGTCATCTAGCCACTGGGCTAGAGAACTTTAACATCCTTTCGAATCCTAAAATGCTAAAAAATTTAAACATGTTAAAGAAATAAAGTGTAAGGTTATTTTAGTAAAGAAAATAAAATTATATGAATTTAAAAATTAGTTAAATTGAAAAAGGAATTGAACTTTCCCCTAGTTTAAAAAAAAAAAAAAAGACATGTTTTTGCAAACTTGTCACCTTTTGGAGCCAATTTTCTAGTTACACCAAAAGGCAAAGCATGAATGTGGAAACAAAGGTTAGCACCAAATCATAATGCCTGGGTGAACCAGAAGCAAAGAACTCTGAAACCAGTGACAATTTCTATAGTACAAAACTCTAGGTTGATTCTTGCTATAAAGAGAAGAGGAGGGGACTTCCCTGGTGGTGCAGTGGTTAAGAATCTGCGTGCCAAGGCAGGTGACACAGGTTTGAGCCCTGGTCTGGGAAGATCCCACATGTCGCAGAGCAACTAAGCCTGTGCGCCAGAACTACTGAGCCCACGTGCCACAACTACTGAAGCCCACATGCCTAGAGCCTGTGCTCCTCAACAAGAGAAGCCACCGCAATGAGAAGCCCGGGCACCACCACGAAGAGTAGCCCCCCCTCACCGCAACTAGAGAAAGCCCGCGTGCAGCAACGAAGACCCAACGCAGCCAAAAATAAAAATTAATTAATTAATTAAAAAGAAAAAAAAGAGTAGAGGAGGCAAATGGGCCAAATGAAAACCTAGCTCATAGACTGGCTATTCTACCCAAGGTTCATTATGGAAAACTAAGACTAAGGATACAACACTGGGATCAGGCTGGCAAGGCATTTCAGAGTGATTCGGCCAGCTGAGTTTGGTATGAGATAGTCCCCATGCCCACCACATAAATCTAGCTAAAAAAAAAAAAAAAAAAAAAAAAAAAAAAGGAAAGGGGAGGGAAAGGAAGGAAGGAACCAAACCAAACTGAACCAAATCTGGCATATAGAAGGTGCTAAATCAATATCTGTTGAATGAAAGTAGAATGTAATAGACCATAAATGTTTGTTAGCCTTCAGGAACTGCCCCCCTCTGGACAGAGAAGAGAGCTCTTTCTAAATCTCAGCTACTAATGGGCTAAACACTACTAATAGCCTGCCAATAGGCTGACACTGGGTCCAAGGTGGGGCAATCTTCAAGGGGACTGGACAGCAGTTCCTGGGAGCGAAAGAAGAAAATGAGGGCAGACGATAAAAGTGTTAAGACCAAAAAAAGGTCTGAGAAATATGAGTGGAAGTGAAATCTTTAGTCTCAGAGTAACTGTAATTTATACAATGGCCAATATACAAGTAGATAGAATGTCCCTCAACAGAATTCCAAAGACTTGTTCCCAGCAAAATAAGTGAGATTCTGCCTATTTGTATTAACCAGTGGAAAGAGTATATTGATAGCTATGAATGATACCACGGAATGAGAAGCTCATACAGTTGTAAATATAAAACACTAGCTATACCTTCAACTGTATCAAACGCACACATAACGTCTTCCTCAGGTGGCAAAACACTCTAGATCAAGGGTTCTTATTCACCTGTGCTTATAATGATTATTAGCATAGCAAGTTAAGCTTTCAAAAGTATTTTTCAAACATCATCAGAACTTTGAGCTATTCATCCAAATTGACTATGAATCAGTGTACCTTAAAACGAGGCTAAGTTGCTACCATAGGAAGATGGAGACAGTGTTCTCCCCGCCCCCCTTGTGAGTTATTACCTCCAGTCTGGGACTGTACCTTCCCCACACTGCATCAGGCGCAGGGGACTTAGTGGGACTCGCTCAAGGCTAGCAGGCAAGGGCTCTGACCACTTGTCTGTTGACTGTGTGGCTGGCAAGTCACAACTTCTCTGGGTCTCAGGTGACCCATGTTTCTCTGATGTATGCCTCTTCTCCATCCCTTCCAGCATTGTTATGATTCAGGCCCTCACTAATCCTTGCCTACGGTAGCACACTCATAAACAATCTGCCCACCTCAAATCCATCCTGAACACAGCGACCACAGTAATCCATCTAATAAAATACTTTTGATCATATGATTCGCCACTTCGGCATACACAGGACAAAGTCCAACACTTACAGTGTAGCGTATTTTAAGCCATTCCAAGATGGCTTAACCCCAACCTCCCCTCCTGCCTACCTCCCCTTCAATCCCCTTGCCTATTACTTTGGTGGCAAAAAGGTAAGCTGACAATCCAATTGCCCCTTCCTCCAGCTCTGACATTTCTCCTCTCCATGCCTCTGCTCTTGCTGTTCCCTCTGAAAGGAATTTCTTCTTTCCTGGATCACTCCTACCCACTTCTTTTAAGTTTCAGATCAAGAGCCTCATCCTGCAGACTGGTGGTGGCCAGGGGGCAGGGGAGGTGGGAAGCAACTGCTTAATGCATACAGCGTTTTCTTCTGGAGTAATAAAAGTTTTGGAACCAGACAGAGATGGTGCTTACACAATACTGTTAATATACTATATGCCACTGAATTGTTCACTTTAAAGTGATTACTTTTATGTTATATGAATCTCACCTCAATTTAAAAAAAAAAAAAAAAAGCTGCAGCAGCAGCTCCCCCTGCAAAAAACCTTCACCAACTCCTCAGCCCCAGATTGGATCAGCACCTTGTACATTCCTCTATCACAGCAGTTATTACTTTATATTATCCATTTATAGAGCTCCCATACAGTATTTTGAGCCTCTTTATCTTCCTCATCTTCTTAGCCTAGGCCCTCAAGAAATTTTTTTTTTAATAAATAAAAAAAAATAGAGATACCATTTACCTCCCTCGGGGCAAAAGGCTAGGGCAGATGATCTTTTGAAGATCTAGGTTATATAAAAGCCTATGAGAGGGCTTCCCTGGTGGCGCAGTGGTTAAGAATCCGCCTGCCCATGCAGGGGACACGGGTTCAAGTCCTGCTCCGCGAAGATCCCACATGCTGCGGAGCAACTAAGCCCATGCGCCACAACTACTGAGCCTGCGCTCTAGAGCCCGCGAAGCCCACGCACCACAACGAAGAGTAGCCCCTGCTCACCACAATTAAGAGAAAAGCCCACTCGCAGCAACAAAGACCCAACACAGCCAAAACCAAAATAAATAAAATAAATTTTCTTAAAAAGCCTATGAGAGTATGTATTAATTGGAAAGAAAAAGATCAGGAAAGACTGCTATTCACCTGGTTATAAAGGATAAAAATGATGACCTCTGGTGAGATTTTTTCAGTGAGTAATAGTAAGAAATAACATTTATTGAGCTAATTGCAATTATTAACTCCATTTTCCAAATAAGGAAACAAATATATTTAAGTAACTTGCCCAAGGTCATAAAGCTGGTTACTGGGAGCAGCAAGACTCAAGTCCAAGTCATCCAGACTGCAGACTTGACCCTTTAACACTAACACACTAACCTGCCCCTTCACACTGCTCCAGGCATAGTTTCAAGAGCTATGAACGGACAGTCTCTGGCCCACAGTGTGCCTTTTCTAAGGCTGAGAAAACACTCCATTTTCCACATTTACCTACTTATCCATTGCCATCAATGTTGTTTATATTTCATAACGTTTTTAAAATACATAATGTTAATTTTTTAAAAGAATCCAACAGTCAATAAAACTAAAGGTGAATCATAAAGTAGATCTCCCATTAAAAAGACCTCTCACATGTCAATCAGCAAGTGTTTATGGGCTATTCCTCATGTACACAGCAGAAAAGATCAGAGTATGCCAGCCTCACTAGAACCACACACACAAAGACTTCCCCACCGTAGACTCATTTTCATGGTACCCCAACCTCTGCACAGGGTAAGTATCTTGTGGATAAGAAAACCATGGAATAACAAAAACCAGCTAGAAGAAAAATTACACATTCACTTTTTTAGTTGAGAAAGCATGATTGTTTTATGTCCTTCCCCACCACCTTTAACAATGCCACAATCTGGTAAGAAAAAAATTAACCAAAAGTCAATGAGATTTTTAAAAATATATTTGTGCATCTGAAAGGGAAAACTTTGCTACAGAGGTAATGTCAAGCCTTGACAACATATCAATTAGGTCAATATTAAAAACATATCATTTCCCCCCACCCCAAAAAGCATATACCCTTTTAGACACACATGTATACACGCACACACACACACGCATGCACACACACACACCCCTCTCCAGAGAGTAAACCAACAATTTTTAATTCTATTGGACTCTCAGGACTTACCTTACCCATACATCCTCCATCTAATGCTAAAAACAAGGATGATGGGATAATATACTGGGTGAACATACAAATATACACAACAACAAAAGGCAAAAGGGATACAATATGACAGTATCAATATCAAACAATGTAGAATTCAAGACAAAAGTTATAATGGGACAAATTACAGATTTTTATAATCACTAGTTACACTTTAAAAGAATATAAAGTAGCCGGGAAACTTAACGTATCAATTATCACAAAATTAAATACATAAAGCAAAAACTGTTTGAAATATACAGGTGAGAGGACAGAAACACAATTATAGTGAAAGACACACTACTCTCAAAGCTACAATAGGCCAAAAACTAGCAAAACTAAAGATATAAAGCTCTTAAAGATCAATATGAACAAGGCATCAAAAGAAAAAATGGTCAAATAACACGAATAGACAATTCTTAAAACAAGAAGTGAAAGTGCCAATAAGCATAAAAATATCATCACACTCCCTAGAAATTAAAAACACAGATTAAAGCAAGAAATGTTTTGGTTCATAAATATGCTTTAAATAATAGCATCCATTACTGGAAGGGTGTGTGGAGCGCAACAATTTTATACACTGCTGGATGGGACACAAATTGGTTTTGAGACTTACCATAAAAGGCCTTCCTTTTGCCCAAACACCCCACCCCACAATTTTTTTGGTCTTTGGCTTAAGGTACAAATCCCATAGCTTTAAATTTTAAATTATATCAGTTCACAATGGTTAAGGACACGGGTTCCAGAGTCAAGCCACCTGGCTCTCCACTTATTAGCGATAGCACCTTGGGCAAGTCAATTATTTAACTGCCATCTATAAAATGATGGCAATAGTACCCACTTCTTAGGGTTGCTGTGAGGATTATGTGAGTTCATGTAGAGCACTTAGAACAATGCCTGGGACATACATGCTCAAAAAATACTGGCTATTGGCACTTGGACTTCTTATAAGTTATTTCTATTTAAGTAAATTCACTAGCATTTACTGAGTTCTCCTAATGGGACATTTGTATCTGCTCAAGTCATTTCAAATTACTTGTAATTTTAAGTACAAAGTTTCTTAGAATCAAATACAATTCAAAAAGACATACATATCATTACTGCGGCATTAAGGTAATTAAATGCTGACTAAATAACAAAGAGGCACTATGAGATCTTTAAAAATAGCCTAACCTGTGGTTTATAATCTGGTGAATAGAATTACAATTGACTTGTTTTGTTCTTTATCTTCAACTATATTTTGTTTTCTACAATGAGCATGTATGACTTTTATGGGGGAAAAAAAAGATTTTTAAAAACAACAGACAGCCATTTATCCTCATTGGTTCAGTCAGGCATCCACTCTCTCTCAAGGGCACTTGCCAGTCCGACTCAATTATATAAATACAGTTCATCAAATCCCATCCTAGGTCAGAGCTTCAGTCACTCAACTGTATCGGTTCGTGTTTTACACTTCATTTTGGAGACTATACTATGTGGAAATAAATTAGTCCACATCAATAATATTCAGGATTCCTGAGAATAAAAAAAGTCCAACAGACAAAACTTTTTATAACTATAAATAAGTGAGTTTATTCTTGTGGTTTTGTGCTATATTTTTAAACCTGGAAGAGCTATTACTCTAACTATATAAAAGCTATATAAAGCTTTTAACTGTTTTATGATTTAGGAAAAGGCAATATGCATGTATTAGCCTATCATTCTGCTTATAATTTCAGGAAGTACATTTCAACGATCTATTTGTAGGCACATTGCCTACAGAAATCAATTTGACTTCTCTTACATAGATAAGCTCATGCAGGTGGAAATTTTCAACAATCTGTTATATCCCTTATGTGAGGTTAGACAAATGCTTGCATAATCTGTAACAGGAGAGTAAAGGTTTCCATATGATAGAGGTGAAACACAGAATACGTGAGTTATGTTTAAATCTAATATTCTGGGATCTAGATTTCTTCACCAAGCCTACAACCATAAGTTAAACAGGGTTAATGAGAACAAAATTTTGCTGGCTAATTTAGCTAATTCTAGCGGGGAGGGGATAAGAGGGAAAATGAACTTGTTAAGTTATTAACAGGATAATTTCTGAAGATGAAACTTTACTAACTCCAGTCAGAGATCTCTCTAAATGACAGTTTAAACTTGTCAAGGAATTCAAAGTTTTAATTCAAGGTAAAAAACAAAAAGGAAAGAAAAATCTTCCTCTGACTATCCCCCCAAGCTGTCACCCTATAACTCCTTACTTTCACTGAAATTCTTGTCAATACCTCATCTGCACCATCCCTTACCAAAACACCAAAGTTTGTTTTCAAACCCGATGCTCCCACAATAGGCAATATCATTTCACAGCTCCACACCATTGTGCTCACTTCTCTTTTGCCCGCAGTGCCCTTCGAACTGTCTGTCTGGCCTAGGTTCAAGCTTCTCCTTTCTACCTTTATCCCTGACCCTACCCTACATGTCTGTGCTCTCACAGCAATTTATACACACCTATTGATATATTATGGCTCTTAACATACTATAGTATTGTTATTTTATGTCTAGCTCTCTTAAAATTCATGAAGGCCATGACTTGATCTTTCTTATTATAGAAACTTTAGAACATATACAAAATAATATCACAAAAGTAAATACAGTAGTATCATTACCCAACCAGCTACAATAATTATTAACTCACAACTAATCCTATTTCAACTATACCCCCCACTTACTTCTCCCACCCACCCACAGATTATTTTGAAGCAAATTCCAGACTTCACATTATTTCACCTGTAAATACTATACTTTTAAATGTTTCCCTGAAAGACAGACCTCTTTATAAACATAATCCCATTACTACCATTGTCACACTTAAATCTTTTAAAATAATAATTCCATATTATCAACACAAATCCAGTTGGCATTTACATTTCCTCAATTGTCTTATAAACTTTTATTTTTACAATTATTTAATCAGGGTCAAATGAAGTCTACCATTGTGATTAGTTAATATGTCTCCTAAATCTCTCTGAATATCTAGATTTCTCCTCCATTTTCTTCTTCTTCTTATAATGTATTTTTGAAAAAACTAGGCCATTTGTTCTAGAGTTTCCCATGATTAGAATTTTGCTCATTGCATCCCCATGTTTCTCTGTCCTCTGTATTTTCTGTAAAATGGTGGTTAGCTCTAGAGGCCTATCATATTCAGGTTTGGCTTTTTTGGCAAGACTGTTACTTAGTAGAAATGAATATTTCCATCAGGAGATAAATTATGTCCAACTGTCTTTTTTTTGAGACATTAGTAGCTACTCATAAATGACTGTCTGGATTCTATATCCATTAATTCATGGGGAGCTGTAAAATTGTGATATACTAATTCTATCGTCCCTTCTTCATCTATTAGCTGGGGTGAAATACCTGTTATAAAAAAGAAACTTCCCCTTATTGAGTATTTGGTTACCCTGAGAAAAAGCCCAAGTTTCATTCTTTCTCTTTATTTTCTGGATCTTAAGAGAACACATCAGTTCTTCATTATGAACTCAAAGATTTATTAAAGAATTCAGTCCAGTGCCATATTATCCTTATTGATGATCAAACAGTCCCCATCACTGGTCGCCTCTTCAAGTTGGCTCCCTCTCGAGTCCTGATCTTTGATAACTTCTTTGCCTTCTAGTGTGACAAAGAATGCCATGCTCATCTTGCACATTTTCTGCTCCCAACTTGGAATTATCCATTTCTTCAAAGATGACCTAATTATTAATTCAGTCTTGAGCCTAGCTCATGTGTGCCATAAATGTTTCCCAAACTAAACAAGGCAACTGCCTTATTTTGAAACTAATGATTTTAAACTTGAAAAATGTGTATGATGTACAATACATAAATGCACAACCATTACTCCACTCTTATTAAAGAAGTAATTAAAATGCTTAACTACTCATCATTTAAGTTCTTGGACTCATTATGTACTAAAAGACATACCAGAGCAACTCAACCCTTCTGATTTGGTATTATAATAAGGTTCAGCAATTAAAGTCAGCGTGATGACCTGGGCAAAACTGCTGCTGGGCTGAAATCCAGAAGTATAAAAAGAGGGCTTCTTTATTGTGATCTTCCTTCAAGAACCCCAAGAAATACAACGCAGGGGTAACCCTAGGAAACTGTCTGAATAAAGCTTTAATTAAGGTAAACATTTTTAATTAAAGGTTGGCATCTTGAATGAAAATGAGTAAACACCGCTCAATTAAGTATCTTGTGTTTAAACTAAACATAACTATTTGTGATCTTAATGTTCACATTACCACAAAATCATCAATATAAGAATAACAATAACATCCTTTCAAACACGCCCACATCCCTGAGTGGAAAACACAAATGCTTCATTCTCGAAATCACAACTAAAATCATATTTAATCCTTTATGCTTTCTAAATAATCTCAAACTTCTACTCTTGGTGGAAACCAAAAGAAGTTTTTTAAAGATTTTTCAGTTGTTATATTTGTAACTCTAAATTCTTTTAGAAATACCGAAATTTTCTCAGGGTACTGAGACATTACGAAGATGCTTTAGAACGTACTTGGTTGCTGATTTATAAAATTCATTGCCCCATTTTAACAGAAGCCTAAAGAAAGGGCAGCAAAAATAATCACTGAAGAACCTCCCAGGTCAGAGATTACCAGTATAGGTACAATTTAAAGTAGAGCCTCCTTCCAAAATGTCTCCTTGCAATACTGCTTTGCAGTTTAATTATTACTCAAATTTCCTAATCTGAACTAGGTGAAAATAAAACAAGCTTATTCTCACTGTACATATAACTGTACACATAACTGACTGAATATATAAATGACTAGATCTGAAATAGCATTTACAGTCTTTTTTTTTTAATTACCACTCTTACTTCTTTTTTTTTTTTGTGGCTGCATTTGGGTCTCTGTTGCTGCGCGTGGGCTTTCTCTAGTTGTGGCGAGTGGGGGCTACTCTTCATTGCAGTGTGCGGGCTTCTCATTGCAGTGGCTTCTCTTGTTGCAGAGCACGGGCTCTAGGCACGCAGGCTTCAGTATGTGCAGTATGCGGGCTCAGTAGTTGCAGCTCACAGGCCCTAGAGCACAGGCTCAGTAGTTGTGGCGCTCGGGCTTAGCTGCTCTGCGGCATGTAGGATTTTCCCGGACCAGGGATCTAACCCGTGACCCCTGCATTGGCAGGAGGATTCTCAACCACTGCGCCACCAAGGAAATCCCTACAGTCATTTAATTATCCCTTTCAGAAACCCGAAGCTCCAATTTAGTAATTAAAAATAAATCTAACAACAAAAATTGTCTTATTTTATGATCAAAAGCTGCAGCTATCTCCAGATTTAGCTAGTAAAGGACTCTCAAATATATTCTATGCACAACTTATAATTGTGAATTATATTTATTTATATGTGTATAAACACACTCCCATTTAGTGAACTCTAAACTCATGGACATATTTATAACAACGGTACTACTCAGAATATTTGAAATGCCTTATATAACATATAATTATAATTTAGCATGTTAAGCTAATATGCTACATTTCACATATGATAATATCATAAAATATTTACATACCTCAGTCTATTTCTAATGTGTCTCCAGATAAGCTTAAATAAATACATGAAGAAAACTATTTATGAAATACACATTTTAACATTTTTTTCTCAAAGTTGTACAAATCGTGATCATTTCCCTGATGATTAAATGAATGTTTTAAGATTCAAAATAGGTAGACATGAGGGGAAAGTGGAAGAGAAAGAAGAAAGCAAGATGTATACCTCTTACCTTACACCAGAATAAATTCTATATGGATTAGAGAGTTAAATGTAAAAATGAAACAACGAACAAAAAACTAGATGAAACCAGGGAGATTTTTCTCTTTTTTTGCTTAATATTGTAGAGTGGAAAGGCCAAGATATAACATAGACTTAAAAAGTCACAAAATAAAAGGTTGATACATTTAATTGTACAAAAATAACTACACTCTGCATAGCAAAAGCCACCATAAACAAAGTCATACGACAAACAACCAACTAAGAAAAAACATTCATATTAAAAAGGATTAAAAAATCCCTCGTGGCGCAGTGGTTAAGAATCTGCCTGCCGACGCAGGGGACACGGGTTCGAGCAATGGTCCTGGAAGATCCCATTTGCCGCGGAGCAACTAAGCCTGTGCACAACTACTGAGCCGGCGCTCTGGAGCCCATGCGCCACAACTACTGAGCTCGCGTGCCACAACTACTGAAGCCCGCGCGCCTAGAGCCTGTACTCTGCAACATGAGAAGCCCACGCACTGCAACAAAGAGTAGCCCCCACTCACGGCAACTAGAGAAAGCCGGCGTGCAGCAACAAAGACCCAATGCAGCCAAAAATAAATTAATTAATTTAAAAAAATAAAATAAAAGGTTAATTTCCCTGATATAAAGTACATACAAATGAATAGGAAAGAAGTCAACAACCAAATAGAAAAATGGAAAGGGTAAACTGTTCACAGAAAAGAACATGGAAGGAGATTTTAAAAATATGAAAAGATACTCAACTTCACCCATAATAAAAGAAATACAAATTCAAACTATCCTGAGATACCGTATTTACCTATCAGGCTGGCAAAACTTAAAAATCTGAGCGAACCTTAAAGAAAAGCATGGGAAGTGATAATTGCTCACAAATTGGGTACATGATGCACAGAGGAAATTTAACAACATTCTTTAAAACTACATATGCACATATCCTTTAACCCACCAATCCCACTTTTAGGAACTGATCCTACAAGTATATACACCCACACACACCCACTTGAAATATATACAGGTTTATTCATCATAGCATTTTTTATTATAGCAAAAGATTCGAATGGGGATGCTCTGAAAGGGCCTAAATACTGGAGTTTAAAAAAATATATGGAACAGCGGGTACAATGTGTTACCATTTCTATAAAGGGTGAATACTTGTATTAATATTTCCTTGTATATGCTAAACTCTCTCTGGAGGGATATGCAAGCAATTGATAACACCATTGGCCTCTGAGGAATGGTGGGGGGCAGGCAGAAAAACTGAAGGACACAGGTGGGAGAGGGGCTTTTCGCTGTAAATAATTTTGTTCCTTTTAAATATTAAGCCATGTACTATGTTACCTATTCAATAGCAAATAAATAAAATTTAAATATTTTTGAAGGCAAAAAGATTTAAAAACAGATGCTCAGCCATAACAATACCTACACATGTGACCAAATAGGACATTAGAGATTATGGTTTATAGACTGAAAAGCAGAAGGAATCTATTTCCCTTGTACATGTATTGTACTCTATCAATGCTTGGTTTGGTTTTATTAGTCATCACACTCATTTATTTTCATTTGAATATTTTACAAAATTTATTTGAATATTTAACTAATACTGAGAGATGTTCACTTTTTCTAAGCAGGTAGATTCTATTTTTTTATATACCATATATTTCTCTTTATTTTTATGCCGTTATTTTAAGAAAAATGACAGAATGCTCAGTGTAACAAACGCTGAAGATTTAAGCTCAGAGAGATGCGCTTCATGTGCCAAATACATAAAGTGCAAACTGGCATGCTGATAATACCAACAACAACTAAATACTCTGCATTTCTAGAAGAGAAAACAGGCTAAAATTAAGGTGTACAAACCTAGAAATGGGATGTGAATCCTTGTGCAAACCAAACGGGTATAATACTATGAATAATCCTAGAAAAGTGTATCTTTAAAGCTGAAAACAACCTGCACTACAAAGAAGTTGAATCTTTAACTCAACTACCTATAGTGACCTCTGATATCACTAAATGACGTTTCTGCCAATTATTTTATTTTAAAAAATAATGTGAAAGTAATCATTCCTTCTATGGGCTAATTAAACAATTTCATGCTTTATTAAACAATATCAAATCATCAAATATCATGCCATCTGAAGCTATCCCTTTTTTTTTCTTTGTTTTTTTCAGTTGGGAATTAAAGAGCCAAGTTTCGCCACAATTTCCTTTAAGTCCAAGTAAAATCATCCTAGAAGTAGTCAGGTGGGGAGAAAGGCAGTTCTGAATTCACTCAAAAGCCAAAGCAGATTAATTAGTATTCTCATAAAAAGCATATAATCATTGGGTAAAACCTATGTAAACTTATTAAGGTCCATTTTAATTACTCCAAATGGGCAACCAGGCATTTTGAGCATTACATCTCGTTTACGTTTCTGACTCTTCCAAGACTTTTAAAGTAACGTTTATTCTAATAATACAGAATGTTGGTGATATGGCCAACTCTTCTAACTTGCCAACTTATCTAAATCCCAACATCTGCAGTCAGGCTGTTTCTCAAGATTTCTGTTCTCCTGCCAACTTAAGAGAGGCCCTGAGAACTTCTTAGCGTGCACACTGAGGCCGGGCTGCAGATCTGCGCCGTATGGAGGTCTACACGGGTCTGTCCCACAGGACAACCACCTTCACTTCCAGGGTCACCACCCATTGGGGGCGTTGTCTTTACAACTACGCTCGATTCCATCTGCCTCACTCAGAAATCAAACTTTCCCAGGGACCTCGCGACAGCGTCCAGAACACGACTTCCACCCAGCCCGGCAGCGCTCACCCACGGAAGGTCCGGAGTCCGGGCGGGGCGGCGCCAGGTCCACTGCCCTGCCCACCTGGACTGCGGGGCGCCAAGCCCCCGCCCGGCCGGCAGCTCCGGGGACAGAGGGGCGCCCGCCTGGGCCCCGTGGAATCGCGCCGGGTCAGAGCGCGCGTGGGATACGGCGGCCAGCCCGGGAGAAGGGAGGGGCTGGGGTCGCCGGGGAAGGGCCGGGGTGGGGGACAACCCCGAAAACCGAATTGAGGAGGAGGGTGCGATCCAATCCCGAAGGCCAGGAGCTGGGAGACCCCGGGATGAAGGGCAGGAAAGGGATCCGTCGAGGCCCGGGGGCGGCGGTGGGCAGGGTCCCCAGGGTCTCCGGGCCGACGCGGAGTCCTGGCCAGAAGAGGGAGGAGGAGTCGCCAGGGACAACCCAGCGGGACGCTCTGAGGCAAAGCCGACCAGAGGAGGACTCCGCGGCTCGCGGGAGGGCAGCTCCGGGAGTCCGGGGCGCCCACGGGCCGCGGGACTCACCGCGCTGGCAGCGGCGGCGGCGCCGGACGACGCGGGGCCGGACGCGTCCTGCCTCCTCAGGCGGGACTTGAGGCTCTTCATGGCCAAGTCGTGGCAGTCCCTCTCCCGCTGAGCGCGGCGTGTCTGATCCGCGCGCGAACCTTAGAGTCTGAGGGCTGCAAGCGCTCAGAGGAGGCGGCAGCGCTGGCAGTCCGGGCCCCACCTGCCTGCCACCTGGGGGCCCCCGGCGGCTGTCGGCCCCTGGCGGCAGTCGGCCCAGGGCCTGCGGCGCGGCTCCCCTCCCACAGCCAATCCGCCTGCGACCCTGGCGGGGATGGGGCAGGCCCCGACCAATAGGAATCTGGGAAGGGGGTGGGACTTCCCTTTCAAACTTAATAACACCCTTCCTCTCCCTGCTGGAGAAAAAGTTTGGAACTTCTGATGGGGGAGTGGCAGAGGTGGGCGGCCAGCGGTCTGCAGAGACGCAAGAGGCAGGCTCCAGACCATCGGCGCCCGCCTACCTGGGTGATGGAGCCTCAGGTCTAGAGAGAGCATAGGGTCCAGCCTACACCAGCTCTCATCTTCCCGGACTCCCTTCCTCTTCCCACCCACGTGCTCTTTCCCAAGTAGAGTTCCCTTCCTTCCGTCTGATCCCAGAAAGCACTCCTGGTCACCCGCACACACAACGGCTTTCAAGAGCAACTTCCCTTACATCTGAGGATGTTTTACTACACAGATCCCAGTATCTGGGAACAACCACGCACATCAGAAACTACAGAAAAAAAAACATCTTCTAAAGAATAACGTGCTGGTTGTACAGAAACACAAATAGTTAAGAACAGACTTTGAAAGATGTTATAGAAAAATCAAAGCACATGTCAGGTGCTCAATAATTATTTGTGGAGTCCATAAACCACTGCTTTGGAGGGAAAGAGATGGAAAATGGAGGGGGAGAGCTTTAATTTAAAAATGGCCAAAGTGATATAAATAGCTGTAAAAGAAAAAAATATTGTCCTTTCTTCAAAAAAATTTTTTGTTTCCTGTAGAAACACATTACTGGTAAAAGCATAGAGTGTAATTAATTCATCCTACCCAGAAATCTGGATTATTGAGAATTATTTAAGGGAAGGATGGGTAAACAGGCAAGTGAGCAACACCCAATAATTTGTTGTTACAGTGACATCTTCAAAAGTCTTCCTTGGAGTCAGTTTTTCCCAGCAAAATGTTTATTCTAGCATTCACCAATTTGAAAAGACAAACAATCCACATTTCCGACTAGCAAAGTACTCTTTTTGTCTGAAAGGTCAGTTGCTTCTTTGAGTTTCCTTAGAATAACTCAAGGTTTCATTCAAATAGTGTAAGAAAGTTTTCAGAACTCTTTTAGAGAGACAGTATTTAAAGACCGTGTTAACCCTTAACAAAATAGTAAGTAACAATGAACTACTTGAGAAAATTAATAAATTTTCTCTTGATTAGTTCTATGGAAGGAAATTTTCTTTGACTCCTCCTCCTTCCTCAAGATCCACAGCCATTCAGTTTTGTTGGCTCTTCATAGTATCTGTAGATGGCTAGTTCCTCTGTCCTCAGCTGCCACTGCAGATCCAAAATTATCTCATACCTGGATATTATAGAAGCTTTCCAATCAGTCACCCGATCTCTAGTCTCACCTCTCCTGTCACTAATAAACTACCAACCACCATCAAAAAATCTTACAAAATATTCCTCCCTTGCTCAAAAACCTTCAGCAGCTAATGAATAAAATTTACCTCCTTTACTTGGCATTTAAGGCTCAACAAAATGAACCCAACCCTGTTCTCCAGCTGACACTCCAAGCAAATAACTCTTCAGCCCATTCCTCAAGCATGTGTCTTACCTTTTAATTTCCATACCTTTATGCATGTTGATCCCTCCTCCAGTAATTTTCTCTCTGTCTACATTCATCTAACAAAATCCTACTCCCCCCAAGAATGATGGAAGAGAGCACAAAGGGAGCTTCTAGAGTATTGTACTATTTTCAAAGGGAGTTTCTAGAGTATTGCACTATTCTATCTGATTATATAACTAGTGTGCTGGTTACATAACTAATGTGTTCAGTTTGTGAAAATTCAGTTAGCCTGTAGTCTTTATGATATGTACACTTTTTTTTTTTGCAGTACACGGGCCTCTCACTGTTGTGGCCTCTCCCGTTGTGGAGCACAGGCTCCGGACGCGCAGGCTCAGTGGCCATGGCTCACGGGCCCAGCCGCTCCGCGGCATGTGGGATCTTCCCGGACCAGGGCACGAACCTGTGTCTCCTGCATTGGCAGGCGGACTCTCAACCGCTGCGCCACCAGGGAAGCCCCGATATGTACACTTTTGTGTGTGTTATACTTTAATAAATTTTTTTAAAATCATACATCCATTCCAAG
This sequence comes from Neophocaena asiaeorientalis asiaeorientalis, assembly GCF_003031525.2. Taxonomy (NCBI): domain Eukaryota; kingdom Metazoa; phylum Chordata; class Mammalia; order Artiodactyla; family Phocoenidae; genus Neophocaena; species Neophocaena asiaeorientalis. Next base: position 581,693 of record NW_020173494.1, on the reverse strand, counting down.
TGCCCACCTCTCTAGTAGAGCCTTCTCTGATCACTCAACTGAAAGTGATCTCTCCATCCTCAGAATGATTACCTTGAACTTCTCAGATGATACTAATACATATGTTCTGAGCTAGCATCATTTCACCACTAGACTTCAAACTTCTTAAAACTAGGGAATAACTGATATATGTTTGAATCCCCTAGAGTGATCAGCATATACTAGGTTCTCAGTAAATATTTCTGAATAGATTGATGCATTCTTTTTGGTTATTAGAGTGAATTACTAGTTTGTTGTGTGTATTCACGTAACACAGGATTGGTACTTTCCCTGTGGTGAATACTGGGTATCTCCTGTAGCATCTAAGTTCTCATAGTCCTGGCCTCTTCTCAGTTGTTACTGGATAAAGCAAAGGAAGCAGACAGAGCCACAGTACAGCTTGCATCAGTTTCCAAAAATGTTTGGGCAAGTTATTTTTATGAACTGTCTGCACAATGTCCCCATGGTGTCTTGTGTTCAGTGGCCTTTGTGGATTTTTCCAGGCTAGAAACTTGATAGCTGATGTCTGCTTATTCCCATTTGAGAGCTGCTAAGTAAATAGCACTGGTTTTTATGTGCAGTACATCTTTTTTATATTGATCTGGAAGCTCCCCACATGAAGTAAAGTCACTATTATTAGGAGTCAGCCAGACAGGTTTTGTTTTTTAACTATTACCACTATTATTTATTTTTATCTTCCCTTCAGAGCAAAAGGCACTTATCAAATCTGGAAGGAATTTATTTGGTACCATGCTGAATCTATATGAATTTTTTTTTTAGTTTTGCTTCTTGTGTTTTATAAGATATGAAACCCGGAAGGGAAATGCATCTTTAAAAATTATTTTAATAGGTTACACAGGCACAATGTAAAGATTCTCAAATAATACAGAAGGGGAAAAGTGAGTCTCCTCACCGCCTCTATTCTTTGTCCCTGGCTGTCAAGGAACTTGTGTTCTAGACTGGGGGACAAAGCTAACATACATCGCTTAACTGGAGAGCAACTACTTACTGAGCTGTATGGTAGATAGCGGATGTGGGTGGTATTCAGGGAAGGAAAGATCAGGAAATTAGTCTGCATGAAGGGAGGGTACCCAAGGTTGGGAGGAGCTTCAGTGAGTGCACTGAGAAGGGACACCAAGATGACAAAGGATTCCCCAGGGGCCAGCCATAGCAGATAAGAAAGCACCGTTGGGAGCTGCTCACCGATAATGATGTGATGATAATGGCAACGAGATGACAAAGACAAGATGAATTAGACACACAGAATCAAAAATTTACACTTAAAACGTTCCCCTTTCAAGCAGGAAGATCTCCTTCAGACAATCTTCAGTTATTAATTTTATATCCAACGACTTCCCTCTTCATTTTCAGAGCTTCCTGCCAGTCCTGGTAGCCCCAGGGAACCCAGCCAACAAAGTCAGTCAGTAATTCCATGGAGGATCCCAGAACATCAGTCATTCTCTGCCAGCCCAGATACCAAAGCAGATAGGTGGCAGAACCACATGTGGCCACGGGGTCCTGAGGAAAGACACCTCCACCTACAACTCATATGGCAGCCCCAGGAATGAAAGACCTGAGGCTGTTTTCACACCTTCTTCTGTTGTCACAGTCAAAACTAAAACACAATGCATAAGAGAGCTTTAAAAAAAATAAATAGGTGATCTTTGGCACTAATTTTAAAACCATCTGTATTTCTAGTAAGCTCTCCAATGACTACATCCTGGAAAACTAGGGTGGGAGGAAGAAAAGTGGGAAGAAGAGATAGCTGCTTCCCTCTTACAGAAACTTCTTTAATCTCCCCCGCTGACGGTTGTTTTGTGCTCTGCTATAAGCAATCTTGAGTCTACCAATTACCTCCTGAAGACGGCTGCTTTCCTTCTAACTCTCTGTCCTCCTTGGCATTTACAGGCTGTCATTCACCTATGACACATCAAGTGTGTCATTAGCTTCAGTACTGAAAGAAGGAGAAGAAAAGCAGGGAGGGGCATGGTCAGGAACAAAACCAGATTTCCCTGACATAATTGAGCTTACACCTAAAAGCTGCCGAGATACCCACAATTATTTCTCTGAATTCAGTTTTAATGTCAGAGAATCCAACCCATTTCATTTCGTGAAAATTAACCTTTGTTATCAAGTCTTGATTACACAAAGTTCCAGAAATACCGTTGGCCTCACTTGAGATTGACGGCCCTCCGTGCTCATGGCAGAAGCTCTTGATTGCTCCTTTTATAACAGGCTACTCATCCTGGAACCCAGATAAACACACAGCATTTGGTTCAGGAATCAGTAACCATCTGACTTCCATAATGAACTTTCCTGGATTCCAGATCTTGGATTTTTCTTATCTTGGCCAGCACACCAGGATATGCACAAACAATGAGTCAGAAGACTTTCAAGCCTTCAGCACTGTCGAAGTGGAATAGAAAAGTTTCTTGCTTTTGAATTGAAAATATGGCAAATAAAGACAATCTCTATGGATTTTAAATGATAGTTTATGTGTCCTCCTTATAATTTTTTCCTTCCAAATCTCCAGGGGTCTTTTAAATTTCTGGCAAGGTATTATTAATTCTCCTGAATAATTACTAGTAAATTATGTGACTGGTATACCTTCAGTTACTCCATACCGATCTTTGCTACTCATCTTAATGAAAGGACATTCCAAACAGAATAAGTCAAGGTAAATCTCACTTTCAAATATGCTTGGTAAATGCCCCAAACTTTATGATACATATTTAACAGTGATCTTACAGTAGCTTAAGTTAAAATTATCATTGACTATAGTGGTTTAAGTTATGCCGAAAAGAAGGTCATAGGCAAAATATTGGATAAATAGATGTTCTAATAAAGTTATATGTAAACACAGCTTATTATGTACATTAGATATTATATTATTATATTTTACATCATACAAGATTATATTATATTATTATTTATAAGTACTATTTATACTTATTACTTATAAGTACTATGGAATTCTTTCATAAAATATCTTCACAAATTAATTAATCACAAATTAATAATCTTTATGTAAGTCCTAACTTTCATATAAAAAAAATTGAACCCACATTAGTGTGGGTAAACTTGTATTTCAACAGATTAATCTTAAAAATCAATGTCGGGCTTCCCTTGTGGCGCAGTGGTTGAGAGTCCGCCTGCCGATGCAGGGGACGCGGGTTCGTGCCCTGGTCCGGGAATATCCCACATGCTGTGGAGCAGCTAGGCCCGTGAGCCATGGCCACTGAGCCTGCGCGTCCGGAGCCTGTGCTCCGCAATGGGAGAGGCCACAACAGTGAGAGGCCTGCGTACAGCAAAAAAAAAAAACAATGTCATACAGGATTTCTGTATGTATGTATGTATGTATATTGGATTTGGTTACCAAAAGACTCAGACTTTTGCTTCCTGGATAAGAATAGCTTGCAAAAAATTTTCCTCTATGCCCCTTCTTCAAAATTATTTGTACCAGTGTTTAAATTATTATCAAAAATTAAAATTTATTTTTGTATCAAATTTCTCAGTAATACTTAATTACAATGCTTATTTGAGAGAAAATTTTAAATTAAGGTACAATTCTTGTATGCAGTGGCATTATTCCACATTGCATATAAGCCATGAGGGCTGTTTTAAAAGCATACTTTATTCAAAGAGATTTGTCCCCTATGATGTCCTCATGAATTAGCCATGTATATATTCTTTACACCATCAACATCGATTTAGTATAAGCATCAAAACGTTCAATAATAATGGATTGATGTATGCTCTCCCTATTGCTATTTTATGAATGCTATTGCTACTAGCAAAATATATAAAATAACTAATCAATTAAAATACCAACACATTCTGGACTTCAAAAGAGTTACATTTTAACTTTGTCATACTGGGGAGAAGCATTACCTGTTATGCTCCATAAACTTCAGAACCATCCCCGGACCTAAACAACAATTAAGAACAGCTCCTTTGAACCTTAGGAGGGTGTGGTTCATGAATTAGTCTAAGATCAAGGCATAGCATTTTAAGCCTAAACTAAAAGGCATCTTTCTTCCACTCCTGTGACAGGAAGAGAACAACAAACTCTCAAGATGCAGCAGCTTTTCAGCTCATAACTCTGAAGTGACACTTGTCAAGTCAACAAATACAAATAAGCCTGACAACCCAGAGGGTTGGGCCCTGATTAGCCAAGTAAGTCCTAATTAAAGTAACGTTAGGGAATCCACAAATATGAATCACAGCAAACCCCCAACAACAACAAAGCTCACACTACCACCTGAACCCTTATGGCCAGAAAGCTCCCATCCAATATCACATTGCTCCAAGTCAACACTAGATGTCAACCCTTTCAATGTTTTCATTTAAATCATACTTCTCTCCAAAAAAAAAAAACGGAGGTGACATAACAAATCTCACTACCATACTTCCCATAACAAAAGTAGGAAATAAACCAGAGGAAGGGACTGTTAGAACAACCACTATTGCTGTCCTGGGTTTGAAATTTGGCTTTCCACTTCCTAACAGCCAGGGCAAATCAAAAATGGAAACCATTAAAAAAAAAAATGGAAACCATTAGTGACAGCTCTAATATGGGGAAAGGAAGAGGCACAGCAGGTTCTCCACAGAAGTTTTCCTGATGCTGCATTCTAGAATACATTTCTCATACGGGTGTGGCATTACATACAGGACAGTGAGCAGTGTAGCAGTCAATTTCTCACCTACATTTACCCTTGTAGTATTTAGAAATACCTTGTTCAGTGTCCAGAATTGTCATGCATTCACTCAGCAATTGTTGGTTAGTCACAGGTGATGTGTGAGGCAGTGCAGGGGAAACAAGGGAACAAGGTAGATGAGGGGCTTTGCTGTCATGGAGCTTAATTCTCACAAGCATGGTGGAAGGGAGGAGAAAATGTAAACACACAAATAAGTGACCAAGATAAATTCAAATAGTGGTATGTGAGGAAAACAGAAAGAGTCACGTGTTAGAGAACAAGAGAGGAGAGGCTACTGTAGAATGGGTGGTCAAGGAAGGTCTCTTGGAGAAGTGACTTTGAACTCAAGTCTGGAGGACTGAAGGGAGCCTTCCAAGTGTCTATGTGGAGGCAGAACACTACAGGCAGAGGAAACAGCAAATGCACAGGCCCTAAGTGGAGGTCCAACTTAGCAAGTTGAAGGAGCACATTGAAGACCAGCGTCACTGCAGCGTAAGAGGGGAAGTATAGGAGCAAGATGAGTTTGGAGAGGCAGGCTGGGGCCAACACAGCCCTGTGGGTCAAAGTAAGGATTTTGGATTGTTTTCTAACAGGAAGCTAGTTAAGGTTCTAATAGGAAGCTAATTAAGCAGGGGATGTTGGGATCTTATTTATATACCCCAAAGATCTTTCTGTTTCTGCAGAAAAAACTGATCATAAATGACCAAGAGGGAAAGCAGAAGGGTATGAAGAGGATTGGGTTATAGTCTAGGGATAGAACTGACTTGCTAGTAGATTGGATACAGAGAGGATAATACCTTAGACAACTAGGTGGATCGTGGTGCCATTGACTGAGTGGGAATGACTACAGGAGCTGTGTTTCAAAGGGGAAGTTAAGAGTTTTATTTTGGTCATGCTGGTTTGAACTTCCCACTGGGCGTCCAAGTGGGGATATATCAAGTAGACAGCCTAAACAGCGACAGTGAAACTCATTGGAGAGGTGGGGCTGGAGACACAGATTTGGGAATCAAGGGCAAAGAAATAGACTTTAAGGCCGTGGGACTAGATGAGCTCTGTTATGGAAGAGGGCCAAAGGCCAAGACATGGATACTGCAACATTTAGAAAACAAGCGGAGGAGAAGGCAAGGAGGAGGAGACTAAGAAGGAATGGCTAGAGAGCAGGCAGAAAACCAGAGGGTGGTGATGCAGCAGCCAGGAGAGGATGGTTTTTCAAAGTTCAGCCCTGCCAAGTAGCGCTGAAAGTTAGAGAAGCATGAAGACAGATGAGAGACCATTGGGTTTGGCGTCATGGACGGTACTAGTAGCCTTGACAAACAGTTTCCGTCAGTTTGGGCTAAAGTAGGTTAGAGACAGATTGGAAGGTAATGGGGTGGAGACTATAATCAATGTGGTGTGAAGGGGAGCAGAGAAATGGGGATAGTAGCTGGAGGGTGACAAGAGGTCAGCAGAAGGTTTTTAAGGTGGGAGCTACTAAAACATTTTTGTAAGCTGGGAGGAGAAGGATCCAGTAGAGGGGGAAGGACGGACGTCACGGACGAATGGGGATATTCGTACAGATTAAGTCCTTGAGAAGGTGAAAAAGGGGTCTGATTCCTCACATAGAAGCTTGAATCCATCATCTGTAGTAACAGGAAGGAAGGCAGAAAATACAGGTACAGATATGTATAGGTTTGTATATTTAGCAGAAAGAAAAGAAGAAGGTCTCAACTGGGTTGCTTCTCTTTTCTCATAAATCATGATCATCAGTTAAAGGAAAGATGGGCAGTGAAGAAACAGGGCTTTCGGAAGTTTCAGGAGAAAGGAGAAAGTATGAAATAGCCAATAACTTTCAGTCTTACAACTCCAAAATATCAACTTGATCTTCCTGATCTAAGAGATCCTCAATGCTATTCTGGGAGTATGAAGATAAATACTCAACTAATCTCTTTCTACCAGCAAAGGGATCCACTCAGACAGGGACCACCAATATCTAAACCGCCAAGCAGCAAATATTGGTTAATTTGCGTTCCTGAGCCGTATAGGGATTGGTCAAAATATTTGTCACCAAAATACCACATCTTACCTTATTGTGTGTATGTACCTCACAGCACAAAGTGCTACTACTACTGTTACTACATGATAACTAAAATTTATTGAGATACTACCATGTACCAAGCACTGTGCTAAGTTCTTTACATGTGTTATTTCTTTAATACTCCCAACAACGAAGCGAGCAGCATGTACTATTATTATCTCAGTTTTATAAGTGATAAATCTGAAGTTTACAAAGGCTAAATTACGTCAGTATGAGAGACCATGAAGTTGTCCAGGAGATGGGAAGGACAGAGAGTCAGCAATTGCTAATCATGCCATGTAATTACAAAAGTAGTTTGTAAATAAATGTAAAACCAAATCCTAATCGGTTATTCATGCTTGTTAATAATTTGCCCATAGAGAAAAAAAAATCTATAAAACCAAAACTGAAATCAAAGACCTATACCTGTAGATGGATAGGATCCACTATAGAAAGTCACAATACTTCAGAAAGTCCAACACTGAAAAATGGGACTTTAGAAACCCCTGTTGACTCAGCAAAGTCCGTCAAAGAGACTGAAAGACTGAACCAGTGGTGTAATATTGGTAATTTAACAGCTGGCATTGTTTTCTGGTGGGGGGAATCCTGGTTGGCAGTGATTGCCAGTCTCCATGGTATAAATACTCCCACCTCGGAGTTCAAGCTAGCATGGAGTTCAACCAGCTCGTAAAAATCCCTTAAAATTTACAAATCAGCTGTTATAGGTTAGCTCCAGCACATCACTGGAAAAAAACTAGTAAGAGCCCTTCTGGCACCACCAGACCTCATGCTTCCTTGGGTATATCTAGCAACGATAACTTTGAGATCTCAGAATTTCAATTGGTCTGACATTATAGGCCCTCTCCTATGGGCCAAATGAATGAATTAAAAAGAAAACTCTAGCCATGAAGAATACTGATTCTAATGTATTTTTGATATTATGGTTAGGAATGGGTGCAAGAGACCATCTTGTTCCAGTGTTTGTCTTTTGTTCATATTTTCTCTCTTTTTTCCAAAATATTGAGATAATGAAGTGAATGAGATATAATCACATATAGAGATTCAGAGTGGTCACTTCCTGTGTTTCAACATCCCTGTGTAATTCCAGGCCTATGTTCTTAAAGCAGTAGTTATACGGCTTCCTCAAGTAAGTGCTGAGAAGTTGGTGTTGACTTACTGGATAATGTGACTGAGTTTTCTATATGAAAACAATTCACACAGAGAGATTTAGCTTAATATCACCTTAAACAAAGGATTCATTGACCTTCTAGTTTCAGTTTTAAGACTATGAATATTCCTCAGAGTGGTGCATTTATAAAGTCATGGGTGATTGTTATGTGAACTTTCAAAAGTATGTCTTCCCAGTTTCATTCCTGGTTCATGTCAGAACAAGTATGGTTTACAGTCCAGGGCTGAAACAAGACTCTAGGGTGGAATCAAGTTTTCTTTCAGACATGTTCCCCAGATTTTTATTTTTTTTTTTTGCCGATGTTCCTGATATTGTAGGAGCACTGCATTCTCTTGTCCACTTTAAACAAAAATCTAGTCAACACTGTCCAAAATTGAGATGCTAAATACATATTTCAAAAAACAATTAAAATAGCAAACAGCATCATTAAAAACAGGAAAAATTAAGCAACATGAGAGTTTGTGATTGAGAAAATTAATTAATTCCATACTACCTTTTTTAAAAGATTTTTTTGATGTGGTCTATTGTTTTTTTATAAATTTATTTATTTGGCTGCATTGGGTCTTCATTGCTGCGCGCGGACTTTCTCTAGCTGCGGGGAGCAGGGGCTACACTTTGTCACGGAGCGCGGGCTTTTCACTGTGGTGGCTTCTCTTTGCGGAGCTTGGGCTCTAGATGCATGGGCGTCAGTAGTTGTGGCTCACAGGCTTAGCTGCTCCGTGGCATGTGGGATCTTCCTGGACCAGGGCTCGAACCCGTGTCCCCTGCATTGGAGGCGGATTCTTAACCACTGCACCACCAGGGAAGTCCCTGATGTGGACCATTTTTAAAGTCTTTATTGAATTTGTTACAGTATCACTTCTGTTTTATGTTTTGGTTTTTTGGCTGCGAGTCACGTGGGATCTTATCTCCCTGACCAGGGATCGAAACTGCACCCCTGCATTTGGAAGGTGAAGTCTTAACCACTGGACTGCCACGGAAGTCCCTTATTGAGTACCTTTCAAGTGCCAGGCATTGTTCAGACTCCTTGAGATTAATCATTGTTCCTGAAGGACAAAGAACCAAAAGTGAGAAGTGCCCACGTGGCTGGAACAGAATGAAAAAGGGCAAGAGACGGATATGAACTGAGAGATGCAAGGTGGAGTGGAAAGCTACATCATGTACTTCCTAGTAGGATATTATAAGGGCTCCAGACTTTTCTCTGAGGGACATGGGAAACCACATCGGGGCTTTGCAGCAATCCAAGTGAGAGGCAGTAGTGACCAGACCAGGGTAGTAGCAGTAGAGAAGTGATCAGATTCTGGATATACTTTGAAGATTAAGCTGATAAAAATTTCTGATGAATTGATAGGAAAGACGAGAGAGCCAATTAGGAATTGGAGCAACTAGAAGTTGTCATCACTGAGGTGAGGAAGGTTGTGGGTGGACCAGGTTGTGGCACAGGGACTAGAGTGGGGTGAAATCCAGGAGGTGGATTTAAGAGATTTTGGAGAAAGAATTAATAGCCTTTGATGACTGACTTGGATGTAGTGGGTGGAAGAGTGGAAAGTTAATGATGACTTCCTGGTTTTTCACTTGCACACACGGGTGAAATAATGTTACATTTTATTGAAAGGGCACAGCAGGCGCAGCAACAAGTTTGTGAGGTAAGACAGTTTGCTCAGCTTGGGATATGTTGAGCTAGAGTTGCCTATACTGCATCCTTATCTAGTAGCACGGAGGCTATTCGCTATTCGGGTCTGGAGCTAAAGATAAGATCTCAGATGTTGTCAGCAAATATAAATGGTAATCTGAGTCACAGGAATAGATAAGAAGGCCCAGGAAGGGTGTAGAGTAAGCCAAGCCTAGGACAGAGCCTAAGGAATGGCAGCTTTTAGAGGATGGATGGAGAAACCTAGGCCAGCAAACTCTAGGGTCACAGAGGCCAAATGTCAGTAAATATTAAGTGCAAGTGATATAGACAGAAGCCAATAGCCACTTTCCTTCTGACATCCTCACGCAGAGCACAGCTTGTCGAACACTCAGAACACTTCTGAGCCACACCTCTGCCCAATCTTCACTCAGGAGAGAGCAAATAAACCTGAGGGGCTGGACACAGCAAGGCTGTGTTTGCACCGTTGATCACAATTATTTGGGACATTTATTTGCTTTTATATCTTGGTGTTTCAATGAAACAAGGTGCAGAGAAGTTGATTATTATAGCAGTAAATCCTCTGTACTAGCAAATGCTCAACCCATTGATATGAGAACCATGGGTTTAGCTACATGATGGGGAAGGTCTGTATAATGATGTTTCCACAAAGAGCTCACATGCGATCCAGCGACTCTTAGAGGTCCTGCATGCTGATCTCCATGGCGTCTGTACTACATGCATGACATATCTGTTGGCAACCGAATGGCTCAGTTCAAAGCTGAGGCTAGCAAATTTGGGGTCGAGGGATCGTTAGTCTGTTTCTCACCTGTAGCCACATCTTGGACTATTCCCTTTGCACTTAATGTACAACTTCTGTCCATGGTTCAACATTCTTCTCAAATCTGGCTGCCATCACAAATCCTTCCTTCCTTGACCGTTTCAGCCTATGGATCTTTTTCCTTCCTATGAACTTTTATCACAGTTTCTTTGTTCATCTGGTTCTTGATGATATCTGGTTTGAGATTAACTTTACTCTTGATCTTATTTCACCTCTGAGTTATTTGCTGTCATTAGGAAGAATATGGAAGGCCTTGACATCTTCTATTCATTCCCCTGGAAGCTCACATCCACCTCTGTCCTTGGCATAGGTAATAACTAATTACCCATTTTATATATATAATATAGACATATATCTAATCATATATAAACATGATTGTGTCATGTTTATAGTGTTAAGGTCAAAAGTCATCCTACTCAGGACAAGTTACAGTCTGAAGCAATTCGTTAATTATTGAGGAAGGCATAGAAAAATAAGCTAAGATCATGTCTAGGCCAGGTACAATACAATGGTTTCATTTATTTCTTACATTTTAATGTAAAATTCAACAAATCAAAGAATCGCACATTACATAATGATGATGCGCCAGTTATTGAGTTATTGCTTCTCATCTCCAAATCTACCCTTCATTGCCCAGCAAACCAGACGCTGTAAACATTTCGCTTTACCTGATGGCATGATGTTAAGCTTTGTCAGTAGAGGGTTCTGGAGGGATACTGCTAAAAAGCAGGAAAAAGGGACTTCCTTTCCTGGTTCGGATGTGCTTTCTTTTCTTCTTACTCTTGTGGCTTTCCTGTAGCAGAGGAAGAGGGGCGGGGTTGGTGGAGGCATACTCACCTCAAGCCAGTTTCCGTGGCACCCTACAGGCACTTCTGTGGAGTTCCACCAGCACCTTAGCTGACTTTCCAGTGAGACCAGCAGCACTCCCATGGGCAGCTCCTCAACAAGTTTTTCAAGTGCTGCCAAGCCCCAGCCTGTAATACCTCAATGAATTTCTGTGCCATTCACTGGGTTACAGCTATAAGGCTTCATCTCAGCCTTGGGAGTGGGGACTCTCCAAATTTGTCCCTTCCTTGGGTACTCTGCCTCAGCCCTGGAGTAGGTCCTAGGCCGCTCCCTGTATCTGCTGTTCCAGTATTCTTCAAAGTTTGCTCTACCCCTGAGTTGCTAGTTCTCTGTTATGAGTTAATCATTCTTTATATTAAACCTCCCCTGTTCCTAGTACCATGTGGTTTCTGTCTCCTACCCTGAATGACAAAGGTAGAAGGAGAGAGGATCATTTCATACAACTCCCTCACTTTATAGGTAAGGAGATTAGACCAGAGGGACCAGAAAAGTAAATGCCTTGCCCAAGTCACACAGCTAGTGAGCACTAGAATCAGAGGGAGTGACATCACCTAATAGTCCTTCAAGTAGTGATTTCACTCGACTAAACAGGCATAATGGATACATTGAGTGAGTGGATTAATGAATTAAGGCTCTGAGAACAAGGCTTTGCTGGGGTAGATCAGGAAAGAGAAAGTATAAAGGCCCAGGAGTCTTTGATAGTAATGAAGAAAGTTGTCACCGAAACAAGAAAAGTACACAGTTAAGAGAGGCCAAGACCTCTTAGCAAAGAATTTGCTAATTGCTTCACAATGGAACAGGCTAAACCAATAGCTTGACTTCAGGCCACAGATGGCCAGGGGGTTGGCAGCAGTTTCTCTCTTTTTTTTCACATCTTTATTTGAGTATAAATGCTTTATAATGTTGTGTTAGTTTCTGCTGTACAAGAAAGTGAATCAGCTATACGTATACATATATCCCCATATCCCCTCCCTCTTGAGCCTCCCTCCCACCCTCCGTATCCCACCCCTCTAGGTGGTCACAAAGCACCGAGCTGATCTCCTTGTGCTATGCAGCTGCTTCCCACTAGCCATCCATTTTACATTTGGTAGTGTGTATATGTCCATGCCACTCTCTCACTTCGCCCCAGCTTCCCCTTCCCCCTCCCTGCCCCCTGTGCCCTCAAGTGGGTCCTCTGCCTGCGTCTTTATTCCTGCCCTGCCACTAGGTTTACCAGTACCACTTTTTAAAATTCCATATATACGCGTTAGCATATGGTATTTGTTTTTCTCTTTCTGGCTTACTTTACTCTGTATGACAGATTCTAGGTCCATCAACTTCACTACAAATAATTCAGTTTCATTCCTTTTTATGTGAGTAATATTCTATTGTATATATATGCCACATCTTCTTTATCCATTCATCTGTCGATGGACACTTAGATTGCTTCCATGTCCTGGCTATTGTAAATAGAGCTGCAATGAACATTGTGGTACATGACTCTTTTTGAATTATGGTTTTCTCAAGGTATATGCCCAGTAATGGGATTGCTGGGTCGTATGGTAGTTCTATTTTCAGTTTTTTAAGGAACTTCCATACTGTTCTCCATAGTGGCTGTATCAATTTACATTCCCACCAACAGTGCAGGAGGGTTCCCTTTTCACCACACCCTCTCCAGCATTTATTGTTTCTAGATTTTTTGATGATGGCCATTCTGACTGGGGTGAGGTTATACCTCATTGTGGTTTTGATTTGCATTTCTCTAATGATTAGTGATGTTGAGCCCCTTTTCATGTATTTGTTGGCCATCTGTATGTGTTCTTTGGAGAAATGTCTATTTAGGTCTTCTGCCCATTTTTGGATTGGGTTGTTTGTTTTTTTGAGATTGAGCTGCATGAGCTGCTTGTAAATTTTGGAGATTAATCCTTTGTCAGTTGCTTCGTTTGCAGATATTTTCTCCCATTCTGAGCGTTGTCTTTTCATCTTACTTATGGTTTCCTTTGCTGTGCAAAAGCTTTTAAGTTTCATTAGGTCCCATTTGTTTATTTTTGTTTTTATTTCCCTTACTTTAGGAGGTGGGTCAAAAAGGATCTTGCTGTGATTTATGTCATAGAGTGTTCTGCCTATGTTTTCCTCTAAGAGTTTTATAGTGTCTGGCATTACATGTAGGTCTTTAATCCATTTTGAGTTTATTTTTGTGTATGGTGTTAGGGTGTGTTCCAATTTCTTCATTTTACATGTGTCTGTCCATTTTTCCCAGCACCACTTATTGAAGAGGCTGTCTTTTCTCAATTGTATATTCTTGCCTCCTTTATCAAAGGTAAGGTGACCATATGTGTGTGGGTTTATCTCTGGGCTTTCTATCCTTTCCATTGATCTATATTTCTGTTTTTGTGCCAATACCATATTGTCCTGATTACTGTAGCTTTGTAATATAGTCAGGGATCTTGATTCCTCCAGCTCCGTTTTTCTTTCTTAAGTTTGTTTTGGATATTTGGGATATTTTGTGTTACCATACAAATTGTAACGTTTCTTGTTCCAGTTCTGTGAAAAATGCTTTGTAATTTGATAGGGATTGCACTGAACCTGTAGATTGCTTTGGGTAGTATAGTCATTTTCACAATATTGATTCTTCCAATACAGGAGCATGGTATATATCTCCATTTGTTTATGTTATCTTTGATTTCTTTCATCAGTGTTTTATAGTTTTTTGAGTACAGGTCTTTTGTCTCCTTAGGTAGGTTTATTCCTAGGTATTTTATTCTTTTTGTTGTGGTGGTAAATGGGATTATTTCCTTAATTTTTCTTTCTGATCTTTCATTGTTAGTGTGTGTATAAGAATGCAAGAGATTTCTGTGCATTAGCTTTGTATCCTGCAACCTTACCAAATTCATTGATTAGTTCTAGTAGTTTTCTGGTGGCATCTTTAGAATTTTCTATGTATAGTATCATGTCATTGGCAAACAGTGACAGTTTTACTTCTTCTTTTCCAATTTGTATTCTTTTTATTTCTTTTTCTTCTCTGATTTATGTGGCTAGGACTTCCAATACTATGCTGAATAATAGTGGTGAGTGTGGACATCCTTGTCTTATTGCTGATCTTAGAGGAAATGCGTTCAGTTTTTCACCATTGAGAATGATGTTTGTTGTGGGTTTGTCATATATGGCTTTTATTATTTGAGGTAGGTTCCCTCTATCCCCAATTTCTGGAGAGCTATTATCATAAATGGGTGTTGAATTTTGTCAAAACCTTTTTCTGCATCTCTTGAGATGATCATATGGGTTTTATTCTTTAATTTGTTAATATGGTGTATCACATTGATTGTTTTGCATATATTGAAGGATCCTTGCATCCCTGGGATAATCCCACTTGATCATGGTGTATGATCTTTTTAATGTGCTGTTGGATTCTGTTTGCTAGTATTTTGTTGAGGATTTTTGGGTCTATGTTCATCAGTGATATTGGTCTATAATTTTCTTTTTTTGTGATATCTTTGTTTTTGGTATCAGGGTGATGGTGGCCTTGTAGAACAAGCTTGGGAGTGTTCCTGCCTTTGCAATTTTTTGGAAGAATTTGAGGAGGATAGGTGTTAGCTGTTCTCCAAATGTTTGATAGAATTCACCTGTGAAGCCATCTGGCCTTGGACTTTTGTTTGTTGGAAGATTTTAAATTACAGATTCAATTTCATTATCTGTGATTGGTCTGTTTATAATATCTAATTCTTCCTGGCTCAATATTGGAAAGTTGCACTTTCCAAGAATTTGTCCATTTCTTCCAGGTTGTCCATTTTATTGGCATAGAGTTGCCTGTAGTAGTCTCTTATGATCTTTTTTATTTCTGTGGTTTCAGTTGTAATCTCTCCTTTTGCATTTCTAATTTTATTTTATTTTTTTAATTTATTTTTATTTTTTATTTTATTTTATATTTTTTGCGGTACACGGGCCTCTCACTGCTGTGGCCTCTCCCATTGTGGAGACAGGCTCCAGACGCACAGGCTCAGCGGCCATGGCTCACGGACCTAGCCGCTCCGTGGCATGTGGGATCTTCCCAGACCAGGGCATGAACCCGTGTCCCCTGCATCAGCAGGCGGACTCTCAACCACTGCGCCACCAGGGAAGCCCCATTTCTAATTTTATTAATTTGAGTCCTCTCTCTTTTTTCCTTGATGAGTCTGGCTAAAGGTTTAACAATTTTGTTTATCTTCTCAAAGAACCAGCTTTTAGTTTATTGATCTTTGCTACTGTTATCTTCATTCCTATTTCTTTTATTTCTGCTCTGATCTTTATGATTTCTTTCCTTCTACTAACTTTGGGTTTTCTTTGGTCTTCTTTTTCTAGTTGCTTTAGGTGTAAGGTTAGATTGTTTAGTTGAGATTTTTCTTGTTTCTTGAGGTGAGCTTGAATTGCTATGAACTTCCCTCCTAGAACTGCTTTTGCTGTGTCCCATAGGTTTTGGATCATTGTGTTTTCATTGTCATTTGTTTGTAGGTATATTTTTATTTCTTCTTTGATTTCTTCAGTGATCTCTTGGTTATTTAGCAATGCACTGTTTAGCCACCATGTATTTGTGTTTTTTACATTTTTTTCTTGTAACTGATTTCTAATCTCATAGCGTTGTGGTTGGAAAAGATGCTTGATGTGATTTTAATTTTCTTAAATTTTCAAGGCTTGATTTGTGACCCAAGATGTGATCTATTCTGGAGAACATTCTGTGTGCACTTGAGAAGAAAGTGTATCCTTCTGCTTTTGGGTGGCATGTCCTAAAAATATCTATTAAGTCTATCTGGTCTATTGTGTCATTTAAAGCTTGTGTTTCCTTATTTATTTTCTGTCTGGATGATCTGTCTATTGGTGTAGGTGCGATGTTAAAGTCCCCCATTATTATTGTGTTACTGGATGGTTGTTAGCATTTGCCTTATGTATTGAGGTGCTCCTCTGTTGGGTGCATAAATATTTATAATTGTTATGTTTTCTTCTTGAATTGATCCCTTGATCATTATGTAGTATCCTTCCTTATCTCTTGTAACAGTCTTTATTTTAGAATCTATTTTATCTTATACGAGTATTGTTCCTCCAGCTTTCTTGTGATTTCCATTTGCATGGAATATCTTTTTCCATCCCCTCACTTTCAGTCTGTATGTGTCCCTAGCTCTGAAGTGGGTTTCTTGTAGACAGCATATATAAGGGTCCTGTTTTTGTATCCATTCAGCCAGTCTATATCTTTTGGTTGGAGCATTTAATCCATTTACCTTCAAGGTGATTATTGATATGTATGTTCCTATTATCATTTTCTTAATTGATTTAGGTTTGTTTTTGTGGATCTTTTTCATCACTTGTGTTTCCCACTTAGAGAAGCTCCTTTAGCATTTGTTGTAAAGTTGGTTTGGTGGTGTGAGTTCTTGTAGCTTTTGCTTGTCTGTAAAGCTTTTGATTTCTCCGTTGAATCTGAATGAGATCCTTCCTGGGTAGAGTAATCTTGGTTGTATATTTTTCCCTTTCTTAGCTTTAAATATGTCCTGCCACTCCCTTCTGGCTTGCAGAGTTTCTGCTGAAAGACCAGCTGTTAACCTTATGGGGATTCCCTTGTATGTTATTTGTTACTTTTCCCTTGCTGCTTTTAATATTTTTCTTTGTATTTAATTTTTGATAATTTGTTTAATATGTGTCTCGACATGTTTCTCTTTGGGTTTACCCTATATGGCACTCTCTGAGCTTCCTGGACTTGATTATTTCCTTTCCCATGTTAGGGAAGTTTTCGACTATAATCTCTTCAAATATTTTCTCAGATCCTTTCTTTTTCTCTTCTTCTTCTGAGATTGCTATAATTCGAATGTTGGTGCATTTAACTTTGTCCCAGAAGTCTCTGAGACTGTCCTCAATTCTTTTCAGTGTTTTTTCTTAATTCTGCTCCCCAGCAGTTATTTCCACCATTTTATCTTCCAGTTCACTTATCTGTTATTCTGTTATTATCAGTTATTCTGCTATTGATTCCTTCTAGAGTATTTTTAATTTCATTATTGTGTTGTTCATCACTGTTTGTTTGCTCTTTAGTTCTTTGAGATCCTTGTTAAATGTTTCTTGTATTTTCTTCACTCTGTTGCTGAGATTTTGGATCATCTTTACTATCATTACTCTGAATTCTTTTTCAGGTAGGTTGCCTATTTCATCTTCATTTATTTGGTCTTGCTCCTTCATCTGTAACATATTTTTTGTTGTTTCAATTTTTTTTTTTTGATGGGTGGGACTGTATTCCTGTCTTACTGGTTGCTTGGCCTGAGGCATCCAGCACTGGAGTTTACTGACAGTTGGGTGGAGCCAGGTCTTGGTGCTGAGATGAGGACCTCCAGGAGGCCTCACACAGATTAATATTTCCTGGGGTTTGAGGTTCTCTGTTAGTCCAGCAGTTTGGACTCGGGGCTCCCACCACAGGAGCTTGGGCCCAACCTCTGGCCTAGGAACCAAGATCCCAGAAGCCATGTGGTGTGGCAAAAAGAAAAGAAAAGAAACAAAGGAGCAGTTCAATAACATGAATACAAAATAAAATTAAATTAAAATTAGAAAGATAAAAAATATATTAGGAAAAATAAAAATATAACTGAAACAACTGCATCAAGGTAAAACAAAACCACAACAGAATAAAGAGAAAAATAAAGGAGGGAGAGCAAGCCAAAAGGATCAGAACAAGAACAAACTGTAAAGAATAAAATAAAATTAGAAAAATAAAAGATTTATTAGAAAAAATAAAAATATAAATGTATCAACAACAAGGTAAAACAGAACCCCAACCTAAAAGAAAAAAAAAACACGAAGTGCTCGGGCTATGGTGGGCGGAGTTTAGGCCGGGTTGGGGGGGGTGGGGGTGGAACTTAGGCAGGGGTGGAGTGGAGGGGTGTGGTGGGGTGATGTTTAAGTGTGGGGGGGGGCCTCTGCTTAGGACCTGCACCGAAGGGGAGAGGTAGCACATCCAAAGGGGGATTTACAGAGTGTGGAGTTCCGGAGTTTGGCGGTAGGGCTCCGGGTGAGGGTGTGTGGGTGGGGTTCAGGCCAGCGCAGTTGGAGGGAGGGGGTTTCCTAGTGTAGAGGTGGGGCCCTGGGTGGGGGTGTAGGCGCTGGGCTTGGGGTCTGCATGGCAGGAGGGAGGCTCTGAGGGCAGAGGATTAGGTCCGGGAGCCTGTTGGGACCTAAATGGACAGGGAAAGCGCTGGCTGCGTTCCCTTTCGTTCCTCTGCCCACCTCCCCCAGGGTCTCCCACTAAGCCACTGGACCCCTATCCGTGGGTGTGTCCTGCTGGATGTAGGAATTCCTCCCCTCCCCCAGCTGCCCCTTAGAAGTGCCGGTCCTGTAGGTCTGGCGTTTACTTTTGCTCCCCCTTCCCTCCCTCTCACTCCCTCAGGATCCAGGCGGCTGGAGGGGGGCCTCAGTGGGCAGAGGATCAGGCCCGGGATCTCAGCAGGCTCCCCGGGGGCCCAGGTGGGCAGGGGAAATGGTGGCCATGCTCCCTTTTGATCCTCTGCCCTCCCAATGGTCCCCCCCTTCCCCCTGTGGGCGTGGTATCCCTTCCCCTCCCCCAGCCTCCCCTCAGGGGCACCAGTCCTGTTCCGCCTCCACTTCTCCTCCCCCTTCACTTTCCTCCATGCCCTACGTCCTACCCGATTGCTGGGGGGTTCCTCCCGTCCCCTTAGGTGTCCATGGTCCCCCAACAGTGCATGGTAGGTGCCCTAGTTGTGCGGAGACGCGAATTTCGTGTCCACCTAGTCTGCCATCTTGACTCTGCCCCTGGAGGTAATTTCTTAAGGGCATTTGCCTTCCAGGTTCCTGAGCCTGGGGCATCCTTGACCAAAAGTCATGTCTGTGTATCCCAGTGCCCACCCACTGTCTTTTCAGATCACCCAGACTGTCTGAATATTCGCCCGATGGTGACAGCTTCCTGGAAGGGTCCCAACCTAATTGGTTTGTGGTATCCTAGAGAAGGCAGCTCTCTATTGTGGGTGAAACCTAATGGCACTGGAGAGGGCCCCTCCAGAACCAGCCCCATCTCCCACTGACACTCATGAGATCCCCACAATCCACAAAGCAATGGTTTGGATTTTGTAATTAATAGTTTGTCTTTTATAAGATGGTTTTGGCATAGGGGGTGCCAATACACAGTCTCTTTGAAGCATTGGCGGGGGTCCAGGAGTTGCTTCTAGTTTTTAAGTAGGGCATGTTTGGATAGCAAGAAAAGGAAGGCCTGTCTAGCATTGTGATTAGAATAAGAAGGTGGTAGGAAGGGTTAGCCTCAGGGAAACTTATTTTATACAAGTTGTTTTGGCAAGTTCAGTAAAAGGGAGGGAATTCCAGGGGTAACAGGACAGAGTGGAAAGTACACTAGCCTTGAAGTCCAGCTCCCACATGCCAAGTCCCGGCTCTGCTACTAACTGGTTGTATGATCCTGGGCAAGTCGCTTCACCATGGGAGCCTCAATACTCTCCACTATGAAAGGTTGAACAAAATGATTTCTGGACCCCAGCAACAACATTCTATGAGACTATGGGATTCAGAGGCTCCTGGAAGGAAATAGGAAAGCCCCCCTCCTTTTCATCCACTGCTCCCTTCAAGAAGTTGACTACTGTGTGTTGCAGAGTGAATGTTATTCTTTAAAAGAATGAGGGTTTCACTTGTA
The DNA here is from genome assembly GCF_003031525.2 of Neophocaena asiaeorientalis asiaeorientalis. Lineage (NCBI taxonomy): Eukaryota > Metazoa > Chordata > Mammalia > Artiodactyla > Phocoenidae > Neophocaena > Neophocaena asiaeorientalis. Next base: position 561,778 of record NW_020173494.1, on the reverse strand, counting down.
TCTATCTAGGAACAAATGGCCCAAAATGCTTTTTGTGCCCATTCATTCATTAAATTATTCTCTGAGCACCTTCCAGGGCTGAGGAAAGCCGACAAGTCCAAATCATCTTTCAGGTTCACACTCAAAGCTCTCCTCTACAATGCTTTCCTGCTCACTGGCACACTTTCCTTCTTTTCTGTAGTCATAGCATTTAGCATCTGTTCAACTCATTTCATAATTCATCCTATAACCCATAGAATTTACCAGTTAAATTGTTACTTTATGTATCTCAAGCCTTGCTCTCACAGCCTTATTTCATTGATTCATTAATCCATTTGTAGAGACATTTGTCATGTCTCTATAACTAGACTGTGAGAGCTCAAGGGTAGGAACTGGATCTTATGCTTTGTATCTCCCACAGAGTCAAGTTCAGTGTCCTGTTCACCGTTAGTGCTCAATTAATGATCCTTAACTGATTGGTTCATTAGCACTGTGGATGTACAAAGGCATGAAAGAGGAAGCTCTTGTCCTCAAGAAGGATTCAGTCTAAATGAAGGATACTGTCCAACCTGAAGAGTTACATGACAATGCAAGCAATATCCCTTGGCCTGTGATTCATTGTAAATAAATGTAGTAGGCAGTGATTCCCAAACTTTGTACCTTGAATCCCTTGTAATTTATGGGTTGAATTGAGCATCAAAAATCCATATAAGATGGGCTTCCCTGGTGGCGCAGTGGTTGAGAGTCCGCCTGCCAATGCAGGGGACATGGGTTCGTGCCCCGGTCC
>NW_020173494.1:543804-560715 GCF_003031525.2 Neophocaena asiaeorientalis asiaeorientalis | reverse complement strand
CAACAGTGAGAGGCCCGCGTATTGAAAAAAAAAAAAAAAAAAAAAAAATCCATATAAGATGACTCAGACACATCTCAGAAGGTGCATATGTTTGCTGTTCAAATATATGTTATGATTGGCGAAATATATAGCTACTTAAAAGCCTGGGATTCTATGCTATCCTTTAGTCATCATGAATTTTTATAATAGGTTCTAAAAGAACAATTATTGTCATGCGGGTTATGAGAACATTTTGTTGAAGTTAAAAAAGGGAAATTATCATACCCAAATAGGGTTGTTCAAACCACTGGCATAGACAGCCAAAATTTAGAAAAGAAAATGAACATATTAGCCTAGGTGGGTCAAAGGATGTTTGTTTGTTTGTTTCCTGAAAGAGATGGGATTTGAATTGATCCTTGAATAATGATTAAGTTTTTAACAGCAAGGGCATATCTGAGGTTCAACCCATTTCACATGTCCCAATGTATATAAAAGAAGAAAGGCCACAAGACTCATACCTACATGCTACAGTTCTCTCCATGACAGGTCATGATACTTCAAGAGCAGAAAGTACAGAGATGAACTGGAGCATAGGTGGATGTAGACCTCACGTTACCTAACTTAAAGAACATCCAGAAAATTAGCAAAGACACGAGAAACCATTCACCTTAGCAATGTATACCAATCAATCAGACTTTAAAACTTACTTGTTTCCGATTATTTTTTAAGTGTACCTTCTAAGCACCGTAGACAACTGCACACATCCTCAAAAGTTAATGAGGGAAACGTGTACAAGGAATTATGTATACAGGATTGTACTGAAGTACAATGGCTTTTATCTGTCATCAAAAGTGGATGGAGAAATGGGTATTAGTCCAAGATTTTCCAACAAACTAGCTGTGAATCACTTCTTGGGCAAAGTCACATCATTTTTCTAGGCTTTGATCTGACATAATGAGGGGTCGGACCAAAGAATCTTTCAGGTCTCTTCCTTTTGGCACGTTTCTGCCTTTTGGATGGTGACTGTGGTAGGAAGAGCCGTCTGTCCGCAGGGGAGCTGGCTGGTCCCACTGCTCAGGCCTCTGTCCTAGGAGAAGTGGACAAGGGAGTTACCCAAAATGGTGAGCAGAGGAAGAGCAGATGACTTTCCCAACGCATCTGCAAAAAGTCCCGAGAGGCTCTCGTTCCTACAGTAACCCTTTTGTGAAAGTTGTTCTCTTTGCAAGAGGCAACACTTCACACTCTCCCTTTCTGACTTTTTCCTTTAGGTTAAAATTTGCCAGGGAGCCCGATTTCTTTCTTTCTTTCTTTGAACTTGGTTTCACTCACATCAGAATGCTGCTTGTTCACTCCCCTGCACTCTGGGAGGACATCACATAAATTGACCTAGGTCTTTCGGAAAACTTTTCTGCATGAAGGATCACAGGCTTGAAAATATTCATAGCCCTTTATCTTATAATCCTAAGATAGCAATCTTAAGGAAGTAATTCTATAATAACTGTCATTAAACATTCAGGCATAAAGATGTTCATCACCAAGTTGTATAATTTATAATTGTAAAATATTAGAAGCAACCTCAGAAGAGGGGGATGGTTAAGTCATAGATTACTGAAGCAATGAAATATTGTGTTGACAAATGGTCTTAAAGAGTTTGAAATAAAAACTTGGAGACTGCTTATTTTCCAAAGTGGTAAGTGGAGAGAGTGGGAGACAAAATTGATTGTATGCTATGATTTTAACTCTGTAAACCAAAAAAATGAATTAAAAATATCCAAAAAAAAAGTCAAAATGTTAGCAGTGGTATTTCTGGAGGCTGGGATTCTTTCTGGCTCATATTCATCTATTTTTTTATCAATAAGCTTTTATTATTATCAGAATAAAAATATGATTCAAATATAAAGAAACAAAATATTAACAATGAAACCTCCTAATGAAGGGAATACGATTGTTATTTATTTTCTTCTTAATATTTTTCTGCATTTTCCAAGTTATATATTATTTATATAATCAAAGAAAAATAATTTAAGACAGCCCATGGTGCAGGAGACCCTCCCAGGATGATTCTCATGGGGCTCCCACACCAATTCCCCACCTCCACGGTGGCCCTGATGAAATGGTGGAGTACAACTCAGCAGCAGCTCAATGGCCTGCCAAAGTGACCCAGGCCAGAAGGTGCTCTACTGTGCTTGTCTCTAGATTTAGACTACAGGTGGCAGGAAGGACACAGGAGGAAGTAGAAAAATCCAAGGGGGTGGCTGCTTAGCAAGTCTCAGAACCTTAAATCTGGGTTGTGCTGTTGAATGGAAACGGCACTTCCAAACTTCTTGGCCAACCAGTGCCACTTGTTTATCCTGAGAACTGGAGGTGGACTCACCAGTCCACATGAATGCCCAGCCCATGTACCACCAGCAAGAGTCAGCCGAGGCCAGTTGCCAGCTGGACAGGTGACTCCATCAGAGATGTAGGGGTGTGCTCTGCCCCTTCCCTCTGCTGCTCTAAAGAACAGGCAGACTCCAGCTGCTGGGAGGTCAGATTCCCAGCAGATTCCAGGCTGGACAAAACCCAGGAAACAGGAGTTCTGCCCTTCATCACAAACACCTGGCTCTGCAGTGGGAGTCACATTTGTCTTCCAGCTCTTCCACTAACTAGCTGGGGGACCTTGGACAAGTGGCATGATTTGTGCCTCAGTTTCCCCATTTATGCTCGAGATGGGACCTGGCACATAGCTGATGCTTGATAAATGATGATAAAGGGTAAGATAGGGTGGGTCTCATCAAGCAGGCCCCTGGGGAAGGCTGACGTCGGCTTCTCCTCCTTGAGAAGAGACATATGGTACGGCATTCCCTTGCCCTACCACACCCATACCCCGCTTACCTCAGACCAGTTCTCTTCTGTCCGAGGAGGCACTTTTCTGGCTTTCCTCTTGGTAGGCAGGCACAAAATGGACAACCCAGCCTACAATTAGGCATTACTCAGTCTTGTCTCCAGTGTCACCAGCCCAACTTCATTCAATACCTGTTCAAACACATGTTAAAGAAATAGGTAATAAGCAGGGCTGGAAACGTATGTGAAAGACCCAGTACTTGCCCTTACCAAGCTCACTGCTCAGCCAGAGGAGAGAGAACTAGTTATGATTGAAAGTGCTATGTATAAAGCAGAAGCCTGTACCAAGTGCTCCCTGGGGGCCTCGGATTGAGGGGATGGGGGAGGGGGATGGGAAGGGTGAGACAAATCTTCACCTTCTTTTTTTTTGCGGTACGCGGGCCTCTCACTGTTGTGGCCTCTCCCGTTGTGGAGCACAGGCTCCGGACGCGCAGGCTCAGCGGCCTTGGCTCGCGGGCCCAGCCGCTCCGCGGCATGTGGGATCTTCCTGGACCGGGGCACGAACCCGCGTCCCCTGCATCGGCAGGCGGACTCTCAACCACTGCGCCACCAGGGAAGCCCCAAATCTTCACCTTTGGACGGATGCTGGAGGAGGAGCAATCTGCCTTGACAAATGGTTCACAGTTGAATGAGAACTAAAGGAAGAGGACCTGGTGCCGAGAAAGGGAAAATTTGCCTGTTCCAGGGATAGAGTGAAGAAAGCCGGGAGCAGGGAGTGGAGACCCTAAATGTCAGCAAGAGAGTGTGTGCTGTCGGGGAGAGGGGCTGGAGCACCTGTCCGGGGGGTCAGGCATGGGAGATGGTGCAGAGATGCTGTTAGGAAACCAGTGGAGGCTGAGGTGAGCCTCTGAGTTGTTATGGGGTTAAACAGAGACACACTGCAAGAAAGGTGCAGGGAGCAGAGGAATCCTGGGAAATAAGCCCCAGGACTCTTAAGAAATCCCAGGGAGAGCTTTGTTGTCACAGGCCGGGGGCTGGGGGGCTGGTCAAGAGCTAAGCTGACAGGAGCCCGCTTAATGGCAGGGCTGGGGACAGCAGAGCTTCCACCACTGGTGGGCAGGGTAGCGGGAGCTGCTTTTATCCATCTGGCTCACAATCTTGCTTCCTCTAACATATTTCTGTCCTCTTCGTAAGCGTGATGTTATTACGTTATCTTTAAAGATCTGGAAAGGCCCCCACCCCCATTTCCCACCAGCCCTACCCTGCTACACTGCCTCTGGTCACACACAGTGGAGTCCAGGCTTGAGCCAAGTGTAACCAGCCCACAACAGCCAAGAGGACCCCAGGGGACCTTAAACATAAAAGAAAAACGACAGCACATCAAGGCATTCCCAAGGGGCCAGCCAAGTGAATGTTGAACCCATGTACATTTCTCAAAGCACGCGAAGAGGGATAGGAGAGCTCCCCTTGGGTGGGCCTGAGGGAAAAGATAAACAGAAAGGAAAGTCAGCATTCAGGCAAGACGAATGCAGGGAAAATGTCAGAGCGCCCTGTGAGATGGAACAGTGTACCCACAGCTCTCTGTCACTTTGGATCCAAGGCTACAAGGGTCCCTGGTACCACAGGGGCTTCCTTTCAACCACTGGAGTAGAGACAGGGGCATGTCAGGAGCCAGCCCTGGTGACCAGTCCACCCTGGGAATTCAAGCAGAGGAGGGCGCATGTCGTCAACTGATGCCTGGGTTTTGTGGATGTAGAGGGCGAGTGTGTGTGTGTGTGTGTGTGTGTGCGTGCGTGTGTGTGTGTGTTTAAAATGGAGTTTGCCCACCTGCTGCTCAGGCCCACCAGTAACAAGTGCTCCAGCAGTTGGGGATTTGGGGGCTTCCTCTGAGCCCAGCGTAGCTTATTTAAGTCATCCGTCTGCTGGAACTTAGTTACAATGAAGGTTTAGTAGGATTCTTCCTGTGGCTGCTGTGGTTAAACAGAGATTCCTTTTAAATGAAATCTGAAGAGTAAGTCAAAATAAGCCCGGTGGGGCTTCCCTGGTGGGAAGAGTCCGCCTGCCGATGCAGGGGACACGGGTTCGTGCCCCGGTGCGGGAAGATCCCACATGCCGCGAAGCAGCTGGGCCCGTGAGCCATGGCCGCTGAGCCTGCGCGTCCGGAGCCTGTGCTCTGCAACGGGAGAGGCCGCAACAGTGAGAGGCCCGCATACCGCACCCCACCCCCCCACCAAAAAAATAAAAAAATAAGGCCGGAAAACTAGGGATGAGTAACTCCAGGATGAAGCATGAGCTGGGCGGAGAGGATATCTATGTGGAGAGCACACAGGCCAGAGTCAAGGAGGCGGTGGCTTCCTCAGCCCTGAGCCAGGGTGTGGCATCCTGCCCTCTCCCCATCCTACCACTGTTCTATAGGGAGTGGGTCTTCTTTACAGAATTCTTGAGCATGATTGAACTTCAGTAATCATAGTCAAGCCCCCTTGTTTGTCAAAATACAATTTTTTTATTGCTTTCTTTTTCAAAAGCACCACTGCTCATTAGAGAAAAGTTAGAAAATAGAGACAAGTGAAAAGAAGAAATGGTAAAATACCCATAATCTCACCTACATTGAACGATCACCAATAACACCATGTTAGATAAGTAAAGTATCCCCCTAGATAAATAAAGATTTCTTTTTACAATTTGTATAGCATTTTACACCATGAACACCATGTTTGATAATTAGAATACCCTCCTCAGGAAATATATATCTGTATATATGTTATTATATATAAGAAATATATATTGTACTATATATAATATATAAGGTACTATATGTATTATGTATAATATAATTATATACACACACACAAATGTATCTTTTTAAAGCAAAAATGGGTTCATCCTGTCTATACTGTTTTTGAGATTTTTTTCCCCCCGTCTTTTACCTAACATTTTCTGTGGTTGTAGATAGATTTCTCAACATCATTTTAATGCCTGCATACATTTCTATTACCTGAAGTACTAAGTTTATTTAACCAGTCCCCCGTTGCTAAACACTTAGGTTATTCCAACTTTTTCTCTATTAATAACAGTGTTGTAAAGAACATTCATGCAGCTAAATATTTGCATAAATTCTTAATGCTTTTTTGTAATCCATTCCCAGAAGTCAGATTGCTTGCAGCTTCTTGATTTCCATATGTTAGGAAAATGAAACCCAGAGACTGGCCAAAAGTACTACAGAAAGAATAAAAGGTGGTGGGGTGGCAGAACAGACAACCCAGGACCAGAGCCCAGGACTACCGGCTGTTTGCACTGTGCGAGACGAGGAAGGGACTCACCAGATTCCTCTGACAGTTCGTGTCAGAGGATGGGGGCCAGCTGTGCAAATTGGGGATACAAATGTAGTACAACTTCTTGTAAAAGCAAAGGCTCTGAATTCAGAGTCATCTATGGGAGTTACTCATCTCCTAGAGACCCAGGTCTAGGGTGCTCTTGGGATGTGTACTACATGTATCAGACCTGTCAGTATTTACCTTCTTGGATGTTGCATCTCCATACCTTCTTTCTCTCCTGCTGGCCACCGGCAGGATGAATTGGGATATAAATGTTTTTTGAAGTTTTATAGGAATTTCCTTGCCTATTACACAGTGGATACTTCTCACTTAACATCTCTGCCCTGAAGGTATTTGGAGGACAATTCAAAGGCTTCAGAACAGAAAAACAAATTTTCATATTTGTTAGAAAGCAGGGTAAGATTCCTCCCATCCACTACCCCCAACCCCACCCTCCTAGTACAATTTAAACTGAGCCACCTAGTGACTAAATCTGTAAACCAATGACCTTCCCCACTGAGGAGGGAGGTGGCTGGGTAGGGAAGGGGTGCTGGGTCAGGCAGTAGAGGAATACAGGGGCGGGGCGGGGGTGGTGTAGAAGAAAGGAGAGGGCATGCAGTGAGTCGACAGAGGGTTAGCCTGGGAGTGAGCAGACTGGGCTCCAGCTCTGCCAGTGCTGTGTGGCTTTGAAGAAGTTGCTTTCCTACTCTGGTCCTGTTTCTTCATCAATTAACCAGGGGCACCAGACCAGATGAGTTCTAGTGTCCCTTTCTGCTTTAGCTGCTCTGCTATTTTCCTCCCTCATTTGATAAAATGTGTTTAGTAACATGGTTTAGAGCATTCCTTTTGTGACTTCTGACAATCTTTTGTGTTTTCTGAATCTTATAGATGAGTATTGATCCTGCACTAATGCCATGGAAAGACTCCAAGGCAAACTTTGATGTTCTGATGCCGGTGTCGAAGTCCTTCAGTCACCTCTCCTATAGCAACAAGCTCTCGTTTCTAATTGACCACACCCCCTGTATTTAAAACCTAGCACATGGGGGCCCCTAGGAGCGAGGAATGTCCGCCTCACACATACTTGGATACTTCCCCACTTCTTCCTCCTTTCTGCAATGCCTTTGGGTCACCGGGGACTACAGAGTTGGCAGGGAGATTTCATCCAGCATGGCAGCCTAATCAAGGGTTATACTGAAAAGGGCTCTAAGCCCCTCCCATTCTCAACCAGAAAGATCACCATGTCTGCCCTGAGGAAGGAATGTGGGAAGCAGTGGCATCACCATTTCTCACCCTCCCCGACCTTCTCTATGAAAACCAGCATGTTTGTTCCGGTTCCAGCTTTCCGAAGGGTTCCTGTGCTCCACGATGGAGATACAGAAAACCAGCTGTCTCAAGGAAGATGAGCTGAGGGGGAAGGAGGGGTTGTAAAAGCAGGGCTGCATGGCACCCGAAGCCTGCTCACAGCTTGGAGGCAAGTTGTCTCCTATCACCTGTACACTTGACTTCCTCAAATTTTCTCCTCTTAGCTGGTGGCTTATCCTCTCCAAGCCTTCTCTTGATGTTCATTTAAAATTTTCTCCTGTATCACATTTTGCTTTGAGGAGGTAGGGTGGGTACTCACAGAGCGATTGGCTCCAGGCCTCTGTTTATCCATCAGGAGGATGCTGGCTGGATCATTTATGGCCCGGAAATTGGAACTTCAAAGAGAATCCACTATCTTCTGGCAACAAAAGATTTAGAAGCTGGCACACAGGGAAATGTTTGATATTTCCCCTCATTCTTTCCATGGGAATACAAAGTAAAGCAAGTTTAAAATGGCTATTAGTGGAACTGTAAGATGTGGAGCAGAAAACCCCAGCAGGGTTTGAAAGCAGACTTCCGAGACCTGGAAGGAGCATGCAGCTTAGTTCGTGGCTGTGTGAGTACTGGACACGCCAAGATCTAGAATTGGGAAGCTGGAGCTATACTTTCAGCCTTGTCACTCACTGAGAAAGTCACTTCCCCTCTCTGGGCCTCAGTTTCCCCATCTGTTATCTGCCCTGCCCACCTCAAAGGGTCTTGGGGATGATCTAATGAGAGAAAGGATGTGAACATGCATTGGAAAGAAGGCTCAAGAGCTATATAAAAGGAGGGAATGATTGTTTGTTTTCGTAAGTGGAGTTGTCTCTTTGCCATCACTGCTGGAGAGCTGTTTGGACCATAAGTATTTGGCCTCTGAACTTTCCCTCTGGACCGGAGCAGCTGTGGGTGGCAGGAATGTGGGGAGGGAGGAAATATCAGAGTTAGCAAGCATGGGCCTCAGTCTAGGACTTGGCCAGGTTTCTAGGGGGAAAAAAAAAGTCTCAAGTAGCTCTTTGTGGTCATGAAGAACACACTTATGTGATTGTTTTGAATGTTTTAGAGTCTGAAGAAAATCTTTAAGGGACATATCATAATGGACAACAATAAAGTTACTCATTGAACCAAGGCTGCACAAAACCACACGAAATGGGGAATAGAAGAAAGTATCTAAACAATTCAACACTCCTCATCCTTCTGACATGCACACGCACGCAGGTGCAGAGATGATTTCATCCACCATGATTCAAATAGCAGTTTGAACTCTTCCCTCTTTGCACCTACTCAGAGCCTTTCCAGTCTTCAAAGTGCTTCCCAATTTCTTTGTCATTTTATACTCTGTGCCAAGCACAGTATCTGGCACTCGGTAAGTTTCTGATCAATGAAGTACCAACCAGTCTGGCGTATATGGTTACAGAAATGGCCCCCAATGAATCATGCCTCTCTGAATCCATGTCCTTGTGTAGGTTCTTCTACGTTGACTCTAGGCTTGGCCACATGATTTGCTTTGGCACCAACAGGACCTTAGCAAACGTGATACAAACAGGGGCTCGAAAAACACATCAGAACGTGCACACCATATGAAGTAGCCTGTGTCAGGCTGCTGGAGACGCATGGCCAGTCATCAGCCAGCTCCAACTGCCATTCATGTGAGCGAGGCCGTTTTAGGCCCTCCATTCCCTATCAAGCCACCAGATGTCTGCAGCCAAAGTCAGCAGAATGCTTGCCCAGGTGAGCTCAGCCCCAGTTGCTGACCCATAGAATCATAAGAAAATATAACTGTAGTTTCAAGCCACTGAATTTTAGTGTTGGCATGTTATACAGTAACAGATAATTGAAAATTATCTGTTGATAACTATCTGTTGGCAATCTGTTGAAAAGTAAAAAATATATATAGACACCTTTAGATTAGGAATGAGAAATAGGTTACATCTCATCTATTAACTTTATTGATTTGTAGTGTTTTCCTGGAAGGCTGCATTGAGAAGAATTTGAGGTCAACTTAACGGAAAAGAAAGCCAAGATTCCAGTAATGTGTGCAGAGAACATGGGCGGGAATAGTGGCAATACGTCTGGTTAGATTTGCCATCCTTGTTCCATATTATCAATCAGAGATCAATGAATAACGAGAGCAGAATAACCAAAGTTAAATGTTAAGTGGGATAATTGGAAAGGGGATTTTCCAATGAATTAGGTAACATCTCCCTGGAACAGTGATGAACTCAACCAGATATTACTGACATCACCAGCGAACACAGTTCTGTGACTAAGGAAAGCCACAACGTGGGACTCCAGCTGGTGACCCAGGTTTCCCAGGGGCAGTCACAAGTGGCTTTATTATGGCCACAGATCTCTTCATCAGCTTCACAGGCCCAGAAACACAGTCCTGCTAGTGCATCTGGAGCTGACTGTGCTCTTGGGAAGAGATCTACAAGAACCACATTCATGGGATACTGACAGCAAAATAAAATGTGAGGACATTCCAAGGGTTCAACAAAGCTTATCTGCTCCCCAGACTAAATTAGTCATCAAAAAGGCTCAGTCCGGGCTTCCCTGGTGGCGCAGTGGTTGAGAGTCCGCCTGCCGATGCAGGGGACACGGGTTTGTGCCCCAGTCCGGGAAGATCCCACATGCCGCGGAGCGACTGGGCCCGTGAGCCATGGCCGCTGAGCCTGCGCGTCCGGAGCTTGTGCTCCACAATGGGAGAGGCCACAACAGTGAGAGGCCTGTGTACCGCAAAAAAAAAAAAAAAAAAAAGGAAAAAAATGGCGGTGAAAAAAAAAAAAAAAAAAAAAAAAAAAAAAAAGGTAAAAAAGACTCAGTCCCACGAAGAGGATGGAATGAGAGGAAAGGAAGTGGGAAGGTTCAGAGCGAATATTTCACATGAGTCAGGAAAGGCGGATAAAATATCTCCGTCTGACAACAGTGCCCTCTCCCCAGCAGTAGGACAACCTCAGACCCTCAGGTCGAGTGCCTGTCTCCCTTGAGAATAACTGGAGGCACACTGGCCACTTGTAGACATTGATTTCTCTTGCAACATCTCTGCAGATCCCATTCCTTCTGAGAGACGTGCTTCCCTAGACAAGTTAATATAACTGACTAAGCCATCGCTCCTTTTCTATTCAGAAGCACCTTCTGGGGATTCAACCTTAATTAGAGTTTGTTTTCCCAAGTTCCTGACTATCCATCGCCACCTTGATTTATAAGGCATCTTGCCCCTTCAAAGATTTCTATGTAATGCATTGATTTTGTCTGTCCATCCAACCATCCATCCATCCATCCATCCATCGTTTCACCGATTAATTCTGTAAATACTTAATATACACTCAGGTGCTGGGAGACACAAAGAGGAACAAGGCATGGGCCCTTCAAGGAGTCACAAAGGTGAGAAAGGAGACAGGAATCCAGGTGGGAGACCAGTCTTAGACAAGTCCAGGGAAGACATGAAGATACTCTGACCAAGACTGAGAGGAGGTGATAGGGAAGATGGGGCAGATATCAGAGGAAGAGAGTGTTAAAGAGAGAAAATGGCAGGTGACTGCCTAGTGGGCAGGTAGTGAGGAGACCGGGGTAATAAAAATGATGGTTAACTACCAAGCATTACTAGTGTCATCATTATTATTAATAGCCGGTGTTTATTGAGCACATGAACCATGCCAGGTACTATTCTAAGCCCTTTCTATGCACGAATTCACCTAATACTCGCAATCCAGAAAGACAGGATCTGTCACGATGTCCATATCTCAGGTGAGGAGGCACAGAAAAATAAGTAACTTGTCCAAGGTGACACAGCTAGTAAGTGTCAGGGGTAGGATGACCCTCAGGTGACCAGTTCAGTGTCCACAAAGATGGGAAATATAGGAGGAAGATACACAGAAAAGTTTTAGAAATGCACAATTTAGGAGGCCTGGGACCATCCCAGTGGAAGCTCCCGTAGGGAGGTGTGTGTACAGGACAGAGGCCAAGGAGAGCATCTGTGCTGGAAACATGAACTTAGACACCATCAGCGTCCACAAGCAGTGGTGGAAGCCATAGGTGTGGTGTGGAATGTCAAGGACAGGGCTGAGGTCAGGACCTGGGAGAGGCCCCAAGAGTGAGGGGGCATTTGGAGAAAGAGGAGCCTGGTGGGGAGTATGGGAAAAAAATGATTAAGGAGTTAGGATATGAACAGGGAATGGGGGGCGTCACAGAGCGTGAGGGAGTGAAGAGTTTCAAAAAAGAGGCAATGCTCCCCTGAGTCCCAAGCCAGCAGGGAGCATAGGAAGAGGCCTGAAAGCAGCCAGTAGATGGGACATTCAGGAGGTGTGACAACTAGCGACCTTGACAAGCACAGTTTCAGTGGCATGAACCCCAGCTCCCAAAGCACCCGGGTCAGTGGTTCTCAAACGCTGGTGCAAAAAAACCGCCCGGTAGTTTATTAAAATGCAGATTCCTGGGAACTACCCCCAGAGAGTTGGATTCAAAAAGCTTGAATTTGGGCCCCACAGTCCGAATATTTAACAAGTCCCATCTCCCGACCTCTGTTCCCAGGTGATTCTGATATGGTTGATTCACAAGCTCTATCTTGATAAGCACTGCCCTGAAGACACAAGCATTTCTTTTCCCACCTGCCCCAGGTTCTGGCTTCCCATTAAATGGGCCACAACCTCCTGTGAGAGATCAACGTTGTGAGTGACCAACCTTTGCAGTTCACACCTTCCCACAGGGGCCTTGCCCCACAGGCCCTTTGGCATAAATCATATTTCAACACTATAATTAGCAAAACGTTCATACATACTACAGACACACACACACACATTCATGTGCACACACAGAATAGGAGAAAGAGAAACGTTTATCTCAGAGACTTATAAGCAAATAAATACACAGGACTAATTCAATGAAGGAGAGGAGGAAACTAGAACAATAAAAAAAGGCAATGCTCAAATGAATCAAATACCACCAAAGAGAGCATATAAATGAAGTTATGGAAATTTATATTTACTCTTATAATACATTTATATTTACTCTTAGGAAAAAAGAGCCAAAGGAACACAGAGGAAGGGGTAACAAATTCAGCTTGGAGGACTTGGTTAAGGCAGCCTTGAGAAAGTGACATTTGAATTAGGCTTTGAAGGGTGAATAAGAGTTCCCAAGGAAGAAAGGGAACAGAATTCCAGGCAGAGGAACAGCAAGTGTGAAAGTTGGGAGGTAGGAAGGATCACAGTGTTTCCAGGAAAGATAAGAAGATTAGCGTGGCTGGAATAGAAGAAATAGGGTGGAGGGAGGGAAAAGCAGATGGAGAAACAGTGAACTAGGGTGGAAAGCTTCCCTGGGCCACCCACCCTTTGGAGGCTCTCTGATGCGTGCTAAGGAATTTGTACTTGATCTTGGAAGAAATGGAGAGTCCGTGTGGTTTTGAAGCAGGGGCTCTGTCTTTTGTTTCCTGGAGCTGCGAATATCACAGTGGGGAAGCTGGCAGATCTCGTCCTTTCTGCCTACTATAGCGTCCAATAGAGGGGAGATCTCTATTAGAGACAGAATCCTGAATTCACATGGTACTTGCAGACAGAGCTTTTGAATTTGCTTCTCCTCAGCTGTGGAACCTGCAGACTATCATTTGGGAAATAAACCATGGGGAATGAGGAGGGAGAAACAGAGTGGGGAGAAAGTACCCTCGACTCCAATTCCCCAAATGGAAAAAAAGAGAAGTATAACATCTCCTTGGTTAAACATGGATTTAAAATAATCACAGAAAATAAAGTTTCATTTTTGCAGGATGGGCTAGGGGAGGAGAACTAAAAATGATCAAAGAACAACAAAGTAGAAAAAACAAGCAGAGGAGGAAAGAATATAAAAACAGGAAGTCCTCCATGAGGTCATTAGCACAGGCCCCAGGGGCTGATTTTCTGGAGGCCATGGGGTGGGGTGGGGAGAGAGAAAGCTGGGGTACAGCCCTTTTCTCATAGCTGTGGGCACTAGAACAGGCCAGACATGGGATCAATGCCAGACACACCTGGGAAATTCCACAAAAGAATTATTTCTAAGTGGGCTGGGGGAGGAGTAATCTCAAAGCTGCCCACTGGGCCTTGGGGTGAAGTAGGAGGCAGCAGCTGAATTCGGGTCGGAAACTGAGCCCTGTGTCTGGGTCTCTGTGACTCTGGGCAAGGGTCTCTGCCTCTGTAGGTCTGTTTCCTCATCTGGGATTTAATGTGATTGGCCAAGCCTCCATGCATGGTGGCTAAAGGGGACATTAAAATCCAGCTGTACACTTTGGGGTGAGCTGTGACCAGGAAAAGAGTGTTTTACTTTTCTAATTTACACTCAAACGTCGTTCTGCCAGCCAAAGCCAGAGCCATAGGGCTGTGACCACCCAGAGAGGTACCTTTTTCTCATTCATACGTAGGTGATTCATGGGCTGATGGTGGCCCTGAACGGGGGTGTGAATGGAGGTGCAGTAGGCTAGCTTGGAAAAATCGGCTAAGGCCTCCCCGTGGAGGGTCTTGGATGCCATGCTAAGGAACCTGGACTTAGTATTAAAGGAAATGGAAAGCAAATGTGCTCGAGCCCACTGGCCTCCCACCAAGCTCTTTTCCTGGCCCTGCTCAGTGGAGAGGCTCTACTGAGGCTGTCACCCACCTCCTAACAGAGCAGGCTGCCTCAGTCACTGCGGAGTGAGCCCTGGGTTTGGGCATGACCTTTATTATGTCCCCTGTGATGGGAGGAGCTGAAACAGCCCCCGGACCCATGTCCACCCTGACCTGGACCCACTGAATTTGGCCCTGTAGCTGCCCAGAGGGCCCAGCTACACAACCTGTAAGTACAAGAGAGTTAATGCCCCACAGGGTGAATTTTGACCAGAGAGAGACCCACAACAGGGAGGAAGCAACCGAGAGATTCCTCACTCTTCTCCCCAACAGACCGTTCCACAGTGCCGTGGTTTCATGTGGTCTCCTGGAAACATCCAGCATGGCTGAACCATCCTTTTAATTCCTGTGGTGCCACAGCCAGCTCAATAATGGGCCACTTTGCATTTATTCTGCTCTTCGTCTGCCCCACTTCCTCCTTCTCTCAGTCGCAGCCGTGGGATTAACTCCCCTCCCCATAAAGCTTTACAATATTAGCTTTGCCTCTTGTTTTTTAGAGAAAATGGGCTAAGACCAGGGCTGGTATCGGCCCTCTTGCTGACCCTGGCCAATGAGACCTCGCCAATTAGCATACGACTCTTCTTGCCCCTGAGTTGTTGGAACAAACTCATACTTGTTACAGCCATTTGGGCCGTAGAATCAAGAGGGCATGGAGTCAAACAGACTGGGGCTCAAATTCTGGCTTCAGCGCTCACTAGTTCCGTACATAAACTTGGGTGATGACTTCTTCGTGTCTTAGTTTCCTCTTGTGTGAGATGCAGATAATGAAACTTCATGGAGTTGGGGATGATTAAATGAACTGAGATAAGGTATGCAGGATATTTAGCATATTGCTGGGCACACAGCATGAGCTCAGACAATGCTGTTTTTGTTGTAATGATTGGGACGATTGAAGAGTCGGCATCCAGGAGGCCTTTGAGTCAGTGCTCAGCATCTGCAAGAGAGGACCGTACTCAGCCCGAGGGAGAGGCGTGACCGTGACACCGAGGCCTGTCTGGAAGACTTCCCAGACTGGACTCTGAGCCTGGCGGTTCTCTGCTCTTGGAACATGGAGGGTGACATGAACGTTAGTCCAAGTCCCCCCTCGCAATGTTTCCTCCACAGGCTGCACGTGCCCATTGGCTGCCCACTCTGACCTCGGCCCGGAGCATGTCCACCCCTCAGTGCTATTTCTGCTGCCGCTCCTGCCTCCATTTGATCCTCAGACAGGACAGGCTTCTTGCCTGGCCTGTGTCCACTCCGGCCTTGGTCTTGGAGACAGAAGGCACGATTTGGCGGGAGGTGAGGCCCAGGGCAACCTAGGACAGGGGCTCACTGCGCACAGTCTCGGCAGCTTGCGGAAGCCTCTGATGCCAGCTCGGATGTCAGCAGCTCAACCTCAAGGTCACTGTCACCTTGTACAACAGTGCTGCTGCTGGGGTCCTGCGTCCGCTTTCACTGCTCCACTGCTGAGTGGTAACAGACCACTGGTAGGGTGGGGAGAAGAGGGGAAGGGGCTTCCCCTCCTCCCTCACCCCGCTGTGTCTCTACACCTGCCCCCCGTCTGAAGCTGAACACTTAGGTGTGAGGGAACGGAGACAGGCTGGAGGATGGGCTACTACAGGTTTTGTTTTGTTCTGTTTCATTTTTTGATGATGGGGGAGCTTGCACATGGAAAGAGCCAGAAAGACAGAGAGACGTGAAAGTTGGTGGAGCAAAGACCCAGAGAACCCTGGGAGGGGTCAAAGGCTCTGGAATCAGGACACAGGTGAAGAGCTTCTGGTCTCCATACGAGCCGGACACCTCTGCTCTCCGACGTCGGTGGGGGGATGCAGGGGTGCAGACATAAACACATCCGTAGGAGGGAAGCTGGAAGTTGAGGAATTTCATGCTGCACGACCTCAATTTTCTCTGGGAACCAGGAGGCAAAGCCATCTGACAGGGGAGTTGAAGTAAGGGTGGAATTAGAGAGTAGTGGTGAAGATCTGGAATAGCCATCGCAGGGAAGGGACAGGATACTTTCTAGAGACATGTCAAAGGATGGCCCCGATGCCCTGAAGACTGTGAATTTACGATTTCCTCTTCAGCAGTGTCCAGGAGTACAAAGATTTTAGTCGCCAGCAGGCCATCCCCGTGTGCTGTCTGCCTCCTCTCCCCTCCAGGGTCAAGTGACTGGCTTTATGGACAGCGTGGGTACTGCCGGAGCAGATGGCCAGGTAGGGAGCCCTACCTCTCTAGCAGTGATTGATCGCCTGGAGCCCAGTGTCCCAGGAGGCAGCACGCAGCCAAGGCAGGGTGGAGCCTCCCATCGCCTGGAGTATACATGCTCTTTAGACACTAGGACCTAGATCTCAGCCTATCAATCAAACACTGCTCATGAGATGCCACTCCACTGCCTCTCCGAGGACCAGCATGTAGACAAGAAATCCCACCAACCTTCCCTGATGCCAAGGCCAGCTTGATTAAAAGGTGCTTGTCCAGAGGTTGTATTAATTGATGTATAACTGATTGTATCTGTTTCCGCAGATTAGTTGTTTCCCTGAAACTCCCCAGGTGGGTGGATGAGGAGATCTAGGGACCAGGGTGACTGGGAAACGTGTTTCCTGGAAGAGGATGTATTGGCAGAGCAACAGAACTGGGGCCACTTACTGACCTTATACGTAAAGTAACTTAGTGCTCAGCCCTGGCCTACCTTCCCGAGATGCCACGAAGCACATAGATGTCAACCAAGGAGCTCAGCCTCTTAGGAGATGAGTCCTGTGAATCCATTGTGTTCTCACTTTTTTTAAACCACCTTGAATTTTGTTGATCTGCTTATCTAAAAGGATAAAGAACCAAAAACAAAAGCCTCC
>NW_020173494.1:512504-543748 GCF_003031525.2 Neophocaena asiaeorientalis asiaeorientalis | reverse complement strand
ATGCTCTGTTTTTTATTTCTAGGTTCTGCTATTCATCCCTTTCTGTTTTGGCAGAGTTGAAACATTGTTCTACAGTGATCTTTCGTAGGTCGCCATCTCGTGGTAGAAGAGGGTAACTGCCCATTTATGCTCTGTTGAAATAACGAGTTATTACAAGTACTGTATTTGTTGAGAGTCCACTCTCTATGAGGCGCTGTATGGTAACTGCAGTCATCTCTTTACATTAAGAGTCTGCGTATGTGGTGGGAAACTTCCACTGGGGTGGATGATAACAGTCATTCCAGACCCTCCGTAACAGCTGCATCGTAGGAACCCGATACCTCACTCTCCACTCTATTTAAAATTTCACCGAGAATCTTGGATGCCGAAAGGAGCCTGATGGAACAAGGCTGCCTGGGGCTGCAGAATTCATTTCAGGCACAACAAAACGTGACCTTTTCCAGCTGGGATAATTTCCCATCCCTACACATCAGTGGTTCTCAGCCCTGCTGCACATCAGAATCACCTACAGGCTTTGACAAACAGTGATGCCCAGACCTCATTCCCAGAGATTCTGATTTAATAGTTCATGGGTGAGGCATTGGTATTTTTAAAGCTCTCCAGGTGATTCTAATGTGCAGTCAGGATTGAGAGATGCTATAAAAATTGGTAAGCACGGGTCAGGCATCACCCTTTTTATTGCTATTATAACTGGGAGAATTTCTCCCTTATATACACATGCCTTCCTCACTTGCCCCCAACTCAGAGAGGAATTGGGAGCAGCAGGGCCCCATCATCTAAGAGTTTCATCTGCCTCTCATATTACAAGGAATATTTCCCAAGTTTCTAGGGGGGATCTTTGAGAAGCTCCACAAGCTACTATTAAAAGGTATATGACCAATAGGCCCCTTTCCTTATTCTGGGCCAGACTAAGGGAGTACAATTTGAAAGAAGAATGGGTGGGGGAAGAGTTGAGCATAGAAGCATATGCCGGTCCCCAAAAGAATGTAAAGTAAAATTTCAAGGGGGCAGCCTTGCAAAGTACAGGAAGTTAGGGGAAAACAAGTTTTTCTTTTCTCCTTATGGGTCTAAAGTTACTCTGTGCTATTCTGTGAATTAATGTTTGTCATTGGGAGGGGTGTGTGTGTGCACCAACTCTTAGTCCACGGGTATTTGAAAAATAAAGAGGTCCATTTTCTTTTCTTTTTTTTTTTTTGCGGTACACGGGCCTCTCACTGCTGTGGCCTCTCCCGTTGCGGAGCACAGGCTCCGGACACGCAGGCTCAGCGGCCATGGCTCACGGGCCCAGCCGCTCCGTGGCATGTGGGATCTTCCCGGACGGGGGCACGAACCCGTGTCCCCCGCATTGGCAGGCGGACTCTCAACCACTGCGCCACCAGAGAAGCCCCATCTTTTCTTCTTAATTTTAAAAAATTTATTAAAAAAATAAAACGTAATGGTACAAAAAGGTTGAAAGTAAAAGAATTTGAAAAGATGTACTGTGCAAATATAAACCCAAAGGAAATTATATAATAACAGATACAGTAGACTTGAAAGCAAAAGCGTTTCTAGAAATAAACAAGGGCACTTCATATCAACAAGTCCAATTTACCAGGAAGTTTTAAATTTGTATGCCCTTAACTTCAACTTACATAGAGCAGCAGAGCTACAAGGAAAAAATAGACAAATTCACTCTCATAATAGGAGATTTAATGTACTGCTGTCGTTCACTGATGGAGGGTACGGAGGTCCATTTTCAGGCCACGTTTTGGTGGAAGACCTTAAATAGGACCAGGTATGGGGTTCCCACATACCCCACAGCTTACCTGGCTCTGGAGGACTTGCAGAGCCCACGTACAGCTTGCACGATTTGGCTGAGCCATTCTGGATGGAATAACTAAGCCTTGGTTTAAATGAACACCTGGGGAGTTGGGTTGGTTTGGAGATCCTTGTGTGACAGACCTGTCCCTATAGGTGGGAGGTGGTATTTCTTAAACATGGGAAGGGATGCACACCCCAGCGTGGGGAGGTTTGCAGAGGGAGGCTGTCTCTTCGAAAGGAAAGCGGATATAAGATCAAGGGAGCAAACTTGGGTTCTGGAGAGCCCGCACGGAAAGAGTTTCCTCCTATGAGACATTTAATTTCTTGGATTCTTTCCAAGAAAAGTGGTATTGATGGCTGCTTAAAATTGTCTCTCTTATTTGTTGTAACTTTAGTATTTCCAACCTTTAGCAAAGCCTGAAACATTTATTTATTCCTGTTTGTGTGATAACATTGTGAAGAGAAAAGAGACGCATTCATCTGCCTTCCCCTGCACGTAGGCCGTTATTCAGGAAGCAGCAGGATGCTGGGGGCGCCTGCCCAGTGTTGACCTGAGTTGTGACCCACACAGAACTGAGTCACCAGGAAGAGAGCCGGACTCAGAGGGACAGAGGCCAGGGAAACTCAGACGTGGGAGAAGGGAGACAACCCTTACTTCTCTCCCAAATATAGAGGGAGGAAGGGGACGTTTAAGAAGGAAAACTATCATTTAGGTTGTACCGTAAATTCCGTCATCACTGAGATAAAGGGGGAGAGAAGGATGGTTGACTGAGAGGGCTGATCCAGAGATGTGATTTTAGCTTAATTGGTCTGGGGTAATAGCAGGACATTCAAGTAGAGACTTCCCACAGACATGAGGACATATATGGTAAATAGAAGGTGAAAAATTTAAGACCAAAAATAAAAATTGGACAGTTTAAGCAGTATGGAAATGTGCCAGGTATAAGAGGTTTTGGAGATATAGATCAAGTCGTAGCCCTTTATTTTCCACCCGAGGAAACTGAGACCCCAGGAGGGGCAAGGCTCACTGACATCTCCAAAGCTACAGTTATTTGACCTGAGATCCATGCCACGGACCCATCTCTCCTGACTCCCCGTTCACGTCTTGTTTTTGTTTGTTATTTTCCCAGGTGTCATCTTGGTCCTGGTCATTTTAACATCGACGCTGATAACACATGAAAGGCAATGCGTTGGATGTTCTGGGGAACTCACTGACCAATTCTCCTTCATTGGGTTTTCTGGTGTTAATTAAAGGAAATTTTTATTTTCAGTTTTTTTAAAGTCTATTTTTGCCTTGTTTTGTTTTCAGTAATTACCAATGTTTGTGTAGGCAGAGAATTAAATCCCTTAGTCAGAGTCTCCTCTTTGTTTTCAGTATACACAAAGACTAGGACTGCGTGGGCAAAGTGTATCCAATGGTCACATTTAAAAGGGAATTTGAAATTGAGCCACAGAGCTTGGCTGTGGTCCTCACGCTAAGTGATTTCAAGAGGAGACATTCGCCCGTGACCAAGGTGATCAGGGCTTTGAAGAGGAGAATGAATCAGGAAAGAGGTGCACAAACAACCCAGGAACCAGATGAAATGCTTCCTTTGAATGGGAATTGGCTACCTTGGGCTGGCAGAAAGGGAGTCAGTGATTCTCAGAGCTCAGGCTTGAACCTCTGTCTCTCTCTCACACAGGATTAATGTCTGTATAGCCATTTTGTTGGCATTTGGGTTGGCATTTCTGCTGCCAGCCAGAGTCCAGCAAATAGACACCTCTGTTGGTGCTCAAGTGTCATCTCTTTTCTGAGTTAAAAGAGAAGGCATTTCAAGTAGTGACTCATGGGCCTCTCGGTAGCCTCATTTTCCAGTGTTTTCTGAGGCCAGAGGTGCTAGCCCTTCCTGTGGTGTACTGTGCTCCATGGTTGAGCCTCACTTGTCCATGAAGAGTCGAGATGGCATAAAAGCGAGTTTCAGGATGTGTTCAAACTTGCCCCGAGTGGTGTGTTCACAGCAACAGGACCCAAGCGGTAAGCTGGGCATAAAGCTTCTGTGGTTTGGATTGGGTCACCCTGTACCTGGGACCCTCAAGAAAGCTTGGAGACACCACGTTTGTTTATTCTGCGGCAGAAAGCCAAGAAAACACATTGGAAGGAGCCCTGACCCTTCGTCATCAGAGTTAGCCAGACATGGAAATTCTCCGTAACCACAAGAAAAAACCACATTTTCAAATGCAAACTGCTTTCTTGTCCCACCCAGTCTTCAGTCTCAATGTTCCAATCATTTGGAACTCTCTTCTCAAAGAATGATTACTTTCCTCTTTAATTAATCTTCTTTTTTTTGAAATGAAAAATCCCTTTTTCCATTATTCACTGTTACAGATCCATTTTCCACCTAGCAGCCAGAACAGATTCCTTTCCAAGTCTTTCTATGGCTCTACATGGGCTGGCCCTGCCCTTCTCTCTGACTTCACTGTGTCTGCTCCAGCCACACTGGCCTTTGTTTATTTACTAAGCACTTCAGGTGTTCGGGACTGACAAGGATGGACTAGTTGGCATATACACTTGAAACCACGCATCAATAATTTTTATTATTTTTTTAAAATTTACATACAGTAAACTCCATTTTTGCCGTTGTTCAGTCCTATGAGGTTTTCCACATACACAGATTTTTGTAATCACCACTACAAACAGGATACCAAACAATGCCTACACCCAAAAGAATTCCCTCATGCTGCCCCCTTGTAGTCAGTTTCTGTCCCCACCCCATGGCAACCACTCATCTGTTCTTATACTTTTGCCTTTTCCGGACTGTGACGTGAAGCGCATCATGCAGTATATTATCCTTTGAAGCCGGCCTCTTTCACCTAGAATGATGCATCTGAGAGTCATGCATGTTATGTTGTAGCAATAGCCCATTCCTTTTTTTTTTTTTTTTCGTGAGTAGCATTCCATTCATGGATGTATCACATTTTTTTTTTAAATCCATTGGAGAATATCTGAGTAGTTTCCAGTTTGGGGCAATTATGAATAATGTTGCTATTAAAAATTAATGTACAGGTTTTTGTGTGCATGTAAGCTTTCCCTTCTCTATAAAAAATAAATACCTACAGAGGAGATTGCTCAGTCAAAAGGTAAATATATGTTTAATTTTTTAAGTTATTTTTAACTTTGTAAGAACATATCAAACTGCCATCTAGAGTGTCCGTCCTGTATCATATTGCGTTCTCATCAGCTATGTATGAGAGTCCCATTTGCTCCATATCCTTGTCAGCATTTTGTATTATCAGAATTTTTATATTAGCCATTCTAATAGGTATGTAATGGTATTTCACTGTGGTTTTTAATTTACATTTCCCTGATGACTGATGTGAATAGCTGTTCATATATTTATTTGCCATCTGTATATCTTCTTTGGTGAGGTCCATGTTCATCCTTTTGTCTGTTTTAAAAAATTGGGTTCTTTGCTTTCTGACTGTTGAGTTTTGAGAGTTCTTTGTATACTCCGGATACCAGTCCCTCTTAATGTGATGCACAAGGGATGAACAATCAGCTATGAAGTATTCTTGACAAAAAACTGAACCTGAGACTGACCAAGCCTCTAGCCAGAGCTGATACTAGGGGATGCCAAAAAAGTCAATGATCAAGATAAACAACATTTTAATGCAAGGTTTTTAAAAATAGAAATTAATGCAAAACATTTATGAACAAAATACCAAAAATTTACATAAAGACAGAATCAGAATTACTGGTTTTCCCTTTGCCCCAGGTTCCATTATGGCTCAGCTGTATTACTGATCTTGACCCTGGTCTAGAGTCTGCATCTAATGACCATCTTACAGAAAACCCGGGAATAGAAGAAAGGTTGAATGAATCTGGTATGTGGGAAACAATAGGATGATGATAAGTTTATTCAATAAATAAACTGCAAAACAAACAAACAAAACCCCTGGAGTGCCAGAGTGGTAGTTACACAGATATGTTCACTTGACGACACTTCAGCAAACTATAACCTTATATGTGTACTTTTCAACAGTCTGCTATATTACAGGAAAAATCTTTTTTAAAAGATGGAATGAGTTCCCTGTGCTATACAGTAGGTCCTTATTAGTTATCCATATAATTTTATTTTTAATGTTGTTTCATAATGTTTAGTAATTGTTTTATAATTTTATAATAGTATGTTATATAATTTATCTGACTATAATTACTATTAAAATGTCAGGTTATGTTGTATTCTCATCTATTTATAATTTTATAATTTACACAATCTTTATGAATTATAACTTTATTTCAACAAAAGTTTAAAAAAAACCTTACCCACGGGTATTTTATTTTTGATATTATTTGAAGAATAAGATCTCAGGATAGCCTCACTTTTTGTCTCAAAGGGATCCCAGCTCTTCACATACGTGTCCCAGCTCTTTTCTCCTTGGATGGAGGGCAAGATTTTGATGATACAGAGACTACATCCCCTCCAGGAGTTCTTCACAATCATTTCATGGCCCCCAAATCTGGTTATTTGCCAATATGTAAAGGCTACAAACCCCAGCACTCTAATTTCACCTACTGTTACATTCCCTTGTGAAGTTAGTTGTTAAGATCAAAAATGTTGGGGTTTTATAGGCTCCATCTTCCTTACATTATTTTAAGGATATAAACGAAGAACAGATGGTACACTCTATAAATCTTGCAATTACCAGCTTCTAATCAGTTCTCAAGGTCAAAGTCAGCTTCCCCATCTTGTGAAGGGGCTATGCAACTCAGAAGAAGTATGTTTCTCTTCCAAAATTGAGGTCCTTAAAAGTGAAAACACAGTTGACGTTTCTCTTGTACTTTTTGTGCTTAAAACGAATCTATTTGTTGGTCTCATTTGTTTTCTCTTCTGGGTTGTGTGTTTGTGGACTTGTGGTATTAGAAGAATCACTTTTGGATAAAGAAAACATGCATGTTCCTAACAGTTACTGTCTGTTCTCTCTGAAGTCTGCCCAAGATGACATTTAAAGACGCAAGTACATTTGTATAATTGAATTCATCTGGGTGCTTGTTCATTGGGTTGGCCCTTCAGAGTGTACTCCAGGTGCTTCAGGGTAGGACCATCACCCTCATTTTACGTTCAGGAGAGGCAGCTTGGGTAGTCTCTTGGTCCTGACTTCCAAAAATCTCTACTCCATCATTCCTAAATTCTTCCACATTGGTCCTAGGCACTCATGCTCTTTTTCAGATTCCTCGGTGGTTCAGAGCTCAGCAGTCCGCATGCTAGACTTAACCTTGCAAAATATGCTTTTCCATACTTTATGATGGGACGTATGGACACTCCAAGGTGGATTCCAGGGCCAGAGAATTTCAGGACAAGGTGAAGTTGTCAAACAGTGCTGAATTATAGAGCCCTTAGAATCTATATGGCCTACTTGGATGTTTGGAAACACTAAATTTATATTACAATGTACAATATTTTTAAGACTGAGGAAAATAAGTTTTTATTCAGTATCCATTCAACAATTATTTCCTGAGTTCCAGCCACGGGCAGATGCTATAAGAAGTGTTGAGATAGTGGCTCTTACCTCCTGGTTCATAATCCAGCAAAGAAATGGTGCATAAACAATCGCTATAATGCAAACTGATTAGTACTATAAATAAGCCTTTCCCATCCTTCTTTGGATGAGTTTCTGGCCGGGAGTTACAATGACGATGTATTTTGGGGAGCTATTTCCTTATGCTGGAGTACCTTCCACGTATTACAGTATCCCCTTTAATCCTCACAAGAACACTGATATTGTAGGTATTATTTTCATTTTACAGGTGAGGAAACTGAAGCTTAGAGAGATGAGACAGGCCTCACAGTCTGACAAGTGGCAAGTCTGGTACTTAGGGTCGTTCTTGTTTCCCAGCCATGGGAACATAAGCTGGACTCTGCAGGTACCAGGTTATGTTCCCTTTAGACAGGGCTATGCCCCAATTTGGACACTAGAGGGCACTAAGAGAGTAAAGTAATGAGAAGAATTTGCCTCTGGGCGACCTCTCTGAACAGCCACAACAGATTGACCTACCCAAATTCATCTTTGAAGGTGGATTAACTATAATTGCAATGGTGAGAAGGCAGATCTGAACCTACTGCACATTCCAGTTACAGAAAAGGGCAAGGATCACTTAGGAGTCACCTTTCATCCGAAGCCCTTCAGCCCGCTGCTTCTTTTAGCCATATTGGGGAATATTTGTGGAATATATTGATGTCTGTGTACAGTCACAACACATAACTCACTTGCTTCTGCTCATCCTACAGCTGATTCCAAACCAGGGCTGCTGTGCAAACAGCTGCTCAACTAGAAACTGGTCCAAGTGAAAGTAGCCCAGTTCACCGGTGGGCTGCATACACCCTCCTGACACGCCCCCCACGACCCCGTTTATTCCAGCTCCCAGAGCAGTGAGTGGCTGGTATGGCCCCCCCGCTCCATTGGCTCCATTGGCAGCAACGCAAAGGACTGATCCATCCGCATGACCATCATCCTGAAAGATGCTTCATGAGGAGGAAGTTCTCAGGCTGTCACTTACAGGATTACCTCTTCACTAAGCAGCATCAGATGGCTTTGGAAACAAGTCAACACTCCCTGCTGTTTCAATCCTTTCCTCCTTAGAGTTTTGCCATTAGTTTCTAGGTAGCTTTTCCAGCATGTTTTACAACTCACAGGGAATAGAATATGTAGCTGAAAACTACTGGAAAAAACGAATTCACATTTTAGGGAAAGTATTTAAAAATAATCACTGACCTATGTGTCTTCAAAAAGTACTTTCTCATGTGGTTCAGTCCCACATGAGACTAACCATGTTTGGTTAAAACCAAACAGAGCCTTTTCAACCCGGCCACACCCTGGGGTGATGCAATAGTAAACAAGATACAGGCACGGACATGCTTCTGGACATGAAGCTGGCCTGAAGCTCAGGTCACCCTACGGTCCAACAGACTGTGGATCAACGAGCTAATGTTCAGAGAGACTTCCCTCCAAGACGCACTGCATGGCAGGAATTTGAGACAGCTTGGCCCTTATTCTGTTTAGGAAAAGGGCAGCCAGCAATTTTTTTTTAAAGTTAGGGAAGTTATGCAAACAGAACTCTGCTTTAGTAAGATGGGTTTGGTGGCATGACGGGGGATAGATTAAAGATTAGGATTGAAGACAGGGAGGAGGGTGTATGGACGTAAGTAAGCACGTGGGAGGAAAGGAACATGTAAGGAACATTTCAGGGCTGGAACTAACTGCTCTCAGTTGTTGATTGAATGTGGGAAAAAAGGAAGAGGGTATAAATATGACAACCTCACATTCTTTGAGCTTTTACTATGTGCAGGTTAGCAAGCAATTTACAAAAATTAACTCATTTGATTCTGACAAATTAAATGAGGAATTATCATCATCCACCTTTCCTGGGACAGGAAACTGAGGCACAGAGAGGCTAAGTCACTTGTCAGAGGTCACTAGGATTTGAACCCAGAGGGTCAAAGTCCAGAACCTCCATTCGTCACATACGCTACAAGGTCTCTTCTCCAGTCTGGGGGGCGCGGAGGACAGTGACGTCACTGGCTGAGATAGGAAGTCAGGAGCAGCAGGTGTGTGTTTGGGTGGGTCAGTGGGGGTGGGGGAGGGCAGACAAGGTGGTGTTTTGGATGTGTGTGGAATGTGGATGTTCTACCAGCACCACAAGTGGAGATGTACAGCAGGCTTCCGGTCCCCACATGGAGAGGGAGCTGGTTTTCATTAAAAATAATGAAACATCTGTAAAAAGGCTGTTGGCTAACTTTCCCAGTCAAACTAGTCCAGAAAGTCCTGCTATGCTCACAAACAGGAATCCCATGCCCCAGCTAAAGGTTTGGCCAGAGATTTAGGGAGATCAGGTTCATCAGCAAGGTGTTCAGGGTCCCTGGGCTGCACCGAGGTCTACAAAGGAGACCACAGCCCAGCCTGGAATAAGGAGGAGGGATCGGTGTCTCTGAGACTCCCTCAATTTATCCCAAGTCCCCTCCTCATTCCAAGGAATCAGTGCTTCTCAACACTGCCCGCTCATCAGAATCACCCAAGGAGCTTTAAAAACCACCAATGCCCAGGCCACACCCCAGAACCAATTAAATCAGACTATGTCAGGGTGAGCATAGGCAGTTTTGAAAAGCTCTCTAGGTGACTCCCATGTGAGGCCCTAGTTAAGCACCAGAGCACAGAAGGAGGATTTGTCTTTGGAGATGATCAGAGAGCAGGGTAATGACTAACGTCTATAAAGTACTTTTCATTTCATAAGGCACTTTCACATACATGGCCTTATGGCCTTATTTAAGGAGCATCTTACCATTATTCACTGGTTGGAAGGGGAAACCATGACTCACAAAGAGAAATGACTTGCTCAAGGCCAAACAGTTACTTACCAGAAAAGCCACGACTAGAATCCAGATCTGCTGACCTCAAGTTCAGGGTTCTTTCGTAAGGTCACATGGGGCAGTGCCACGGACAGAAGTCCAAGCTCATCTGCATTCACATAGAAAGGTGAGAGTGTAGGTACTTTTTAAAGTGATTATGATCCACGGGAGAGGATCTTAAAATAGAGCTGCAGCTGTGTGCCAGGGTGTAAAGGGGTGGAACCTGGAATGTAGCCAGGCCAGTAAGAGCTGGTGATGCCCAGGTGTCCCATTGGCAAGTGGCTGTGGGAGGGACCAGGCAGGGGGTGAGTGGGACTGAGGGTAAGAGAGGGAGGCCCAGGGCAGGACCTGGAGTGGCACTGCCCAGGGTCAGAAGGTCTGGGCTCCAGATATAAGCCTTTGGGCCACCTCCAGTTATAGTGGTGGAAATAGCAAATCTGAGTAATTCCTGAAGGCTTTTACCAGTTTATAGGAATTCTTCTGGGACTTTAGGGGCACACTATCTTACTAACCAGATAACAATCACCTGCTAATTTGTACAGAGCTGTATAATTAAAAATACACTCTCTTTTCCCGTTTTCACAATGGCCTGAGGTATTATCCTACCTCAGCAGCTTCATGAGTAAAACTGGTACAATAATACCTCACAGGGACACTAAGAGGATGAATGAAAGAATGTGTCTAGACAAATGCCTAGCACATAGAAGGTGCTGAATAAATATTAGTGCCATTTGGGGTTTCTTCTTTTTGGAATGTGGATGGTGAGGTTCCGCATTCTGAGACCCATCTGGTGTTCAGAGTGTGGGATCCAGAGCCAGACTGCTAGGTTCAAGCTCCACCAATCATCTAGCTCGTAAACCTCGGACAACTCAGTTACCCACACAAAGCTTCTGTTTCTTCCAGTGTGAAACAAATAACATGTGAACCTTCTTGTGTGGTGGTTGGGAGGATTAAATGAGATAATGCATGGAAAACTCTTAGCATAGTCCCTGGCATCCAATCACTGTTCAATAGTTATTAACGAATCCCATTAAACGTGACTTGCCTAAAATCCCCCAAGGTTCAAGTGGATAAGCGAACCCTGGAATCTAGGCCAGTACCGTTTCTGCTCCACCCAGGCAGCTTCCACTGAAATGGAGCTAACACTGATGGAGGGCCAGCTGCATCTCAGAAACTGACATCAAGGCAAAGCACTTCACAGGGATACGACGAGGCCGAGGGGGGCGGGTAACTCTCTTCAGGTCACAGAACTAGTAAGCTGGGGATATGGGAGTCAAACTGTCTGACCTCAAGTCCCACAACCATTGTCCATACCAGTGGCTCTCAGATTCTAGAGTGCATCAGAATCACCTGGGGGGCTTGCTAAAATCCAGATTCCAGGCCCTTCTCTCAGAGTTTTTCACCCAGTCTGCTGATGTAGGGCCTGAGAATTTGCATTCCTAACAAGTTCCCAGATGGTGTCAATGCTGCTGGTCCGGGGACCACATCTAGAGAACTTGGTCTATACTAAGTACGATCCCTTGTAATGAAAGACTGTGGTGCTCTAACATCTGCACAAGCTCTGCTGACCTCTCAGGCTGCCGGAAGCCCCAAGGAGAGCCCTGGGGCACACTCAAGAAATGTGTCCCTGTTAAGCTCCTCAGAGCCTCATGACACCACCCACAGCCTTGTCAGATGCACACAGATTTTGTCAGGCACAGTCTATGGGTTCAGAGCCAGCACTCCCAGTTAGGTGTTTTATTATTTATTCACTTGACAGGAAACATACATTTGGTCGTATAAAACACCATGCTACTGGCTTAACTAGTCGCCTTCGTACGACAGAACTCCTCTGGGCTTTCAAGAAGCCCTTGCATGGCCAACTGAGGATGGCTCCGTCACTGGAGAGAAGAACCCTGCCACGAAGAAGAGACCCACTGCCAGGCCCTCTCCGGGCAGCCTCTGTCCCACAGCCCTCCAGAGCCATTCACACACATTGGGCATCATCAAAATAATGGTCATGCTGGGAGGAATGGGTGCTCTGAACTAGAAGAGGGTCTTAAAACCAGAGCATACCAGGCAATTCATATATATTACAAACATATAAATTAAGAGGTCTACACGTATACAAAACCTTTCAATGGGACTTAATTTCACTCTATGTCATGCCAGGTATTTGTCAGAACCTTGAAAACAGAGGAGGTTTTCAATGGAGCTGGTAATAAAAATAGAAGGTATTTATACACAGGCCCTGCTCCTCTCGTGTCCACTGTGGAATCCTCTGGTGTTGTCAGGGCCTCTGGGCAACCTCAGCACCCCCACAGGTAGCCTATCTGCAGTCTGCATCTTCCGAGAGAGCAGGGGACTCGCTCTGGGGCTCTTCTCCTGTGTCCCCATCTCAGCCTGGCGTCGCCTCCGAACCCAGGGGCTGCCAGAGGGAGTGACGCTGCTGTCCGAGGAATAATCCATGCACTTGCGAAAGATCTCAGGACTGGCACTGGAGTTCGGCCTACCTTCTTCGGCCAGTGGGGATTTTCTGGACACGCCTTTTCGTTGAGCCAAGGGGCTGCTCCAAGGACTTGAGCACGGGGAGGCATTCGGGCTCAGAAAGAGATTCTGGTGGCCAGAAGGGCTGAGCTTGTTGGTGACTGCATGGCGCCGGCCAGCCATAGGGGACGTGGGATTGCTCTCGGGGTCGGAGGAGCTGTTGGCGGAAGACTCATCCCCCACGTACTGAAGCTCCTCAACTCTCCTGTTTAGGGACTTGTTCAGGTGGATGCTCGAAGTGGGTTCCTCATCCTGGTTCTTCTCTTTGGATGGTTTCTTTTTGGGTGGCTTCATACCAATCAGGACAGCTTTCATGCTCTCCTGGCCCTGAGATTCTGTGATCATGAACTCATGGGCTTTGATGGCCGCTTCCACCTCCTCGAACTCCACAATGGCGCACTCTTGGGTCCCCACCTGGCTGTACCGGCCACTGATCCTCCGGATATCAGGAGGCAGCTCTCTCCCGGGTTTGAGGATTCGCACCGACGAGATGACTCCAAAGGTCCCGAAGAGCTTGAGCAGGTGTTCCATCACCTTCTCCTGCACCCTTCCATTCTTCTGGGGGGTGGCCAGGGTCCAGAGCTTAGGGGACAGGTAGAGGTCATAGACCAGGAGCATCTTGCTGGGGAGGTTCTCGCTGGGGAAGAGTGGGACAGGGGTGGTCCTCCTCACCTTCCGGTGGTCCTCATTCAACTCGAGGGTCACTGAGTACTTCAAGGCATGTGCTGTGGTTCTCCAGTCCCGTGTAAGGTGTTTCACCTGAAGAACACAGAGCAAATCAGAGATGGTACCTATTGTCCTTGTCCTCCTGGTGTCCTCTATAATCTCCCTCCCTCCTTTCCTTACCCCTGGAACATCAGTAACTAGAATTATACCCGGTGTGTGCAGGCACTCAGAAACCTAGTGAGTGAACGAATACACTTTCTACAGTTACAGACAAGGCAGCATGGTTTAGAACAGTGCTGTCCGACAGATCTTTCCGAGGTATGGAAATATTCTATTCTGTGCAAGTTTAAAGGTTAAACCTGCAGGTTCTGGAACAAGGCTGTTGAAAACACAAATCCAGAGGCCACCTCTAACTGACAGTAAGACCTGAAGAGTTATGCAGTCCCTCAGTACCTCAACTTCCTCATCTGTAAAATGAAGACATTAATAGTGTCTACCTCATAGAACTATCATGAGGACTAAATGAATAAAGAAAGATATACAGATCTACCCCCAGACACACATTTTACATATATAAAACTTAGGACAGTGTCCAGCTCACAGTGAGTACTCAACAAATACTATGTGCTATCATTATTTCAAATATGACAGGCTACCATTTTGACAGGATCTGGAGATTTTAACATTCAAATCCTTCTCTGAAGTGGTGCTTTCACATTTCTGCATTCAAGACACAGAAGGTGCCAAAAGATCTTTCAGTATCTCCTGAAGATGATGTGGGTTGTTTCGACTTGGAATTAAATGCAACTTGGGTGTCAAGGAGAATGATGAAACGGTCCCTCACTCCTCCTCCTTTAGTGGAAATTGTGCGTATCAATGTTGCAGCGCATGGAAGCTATATTTTATACTGTAAAACAGTAATTTTCGAGAGGCCCACTTCTGGTGAAGGGAATGCCATGGAGAATGAGTCATCCCGAAGAAATGGTGGACGTGAGTGGGTGGGTGGGTAACCTGAGCCAGGAATGGCGAGATCACCCGGAGCCAGTGCAGCTGCTCTGCAGAGGCACCCTGACCCAAACAGGAACTTGCCGGAACTCAGAAGGGAGGGCTCCCAAACAGGCGGGGTGGGGGGAGCCCTGGCAGAGCTCTGAGTAGTACCGGCAGGCTCCTGGAGAGAGGGCACTCTCCACTCTAGCCTGTGGCCTCTGGGTGAAAGAGCCCAGACTAGGGCTTAGGGTATGGGAATCACAAGTCACCTACACACAGAATCAATGGGCTGATTACCGTGGCAGGAGCCAAGGGCAGAGAGAAGCAGGTCCAGGCTTGGAAAGTTGGACTGCAGGTGGACAGGGTCAATGAGGGATCCAGAAAGGGTGAAGAAGATGACTACAGGACAATGGCTCTGTGGGGGTGAAACATGGGGGGGCCTTCTCCATTGCCAGTCATGGAGGGGGCACTCAGGAGAGCAGGGGAAGACTGGGCAAGGAGTGCCTGGGGGAAGGCCAGGGCGGCCTTACTCAGAGGGCCTGAGAAGCTGCTGGAAGGCCATGGCCAATCCAGAGAGAAGCAGGACCCAGTACCCACCGCCCAGAGCCAGGAGTCAGGGCCACTGGGAATCTCTCTTAGGTCTGAGCATCCCAGGTCTGGGTCTGTGAGCTTGGGGAAGGAGTGTCCAGGCACCACCTAGGAAGAGGCACCAGAGAGCTGCCATCTTTGTGCAATTACTAGAACTTGGTAAGATTTTCCAAAACTCTGTGATGGCCCTGGTCATATGTTTCCTATTATGATTAGCAGGAAACGCTTTAGAATGAGAAGGGTCTTTGCTGTCATTTTGGAGGTGTTGGGGAGTCTGTGTCTACTCTGCAGCCAGTTTTCAACAGAGAACTCTCTGTTGAAAGATCCAGTAAGTGGCAACTTAAAAAGGAAAGAAAATTAGGCTCACTTTTAGGGTCCCTGGGGAGGAATAAAGGAATGTACAGGATGATTCCACTGGCTGCTCCATTTTGGGTTCCCCCACCAGCACTTTCATGTGAGGGCTTGCTCACTGTTCTCTGGACATGTGTGATACTGTGACTTATACTAAGAAATATATATATTTGGTCTTCATCCCTGTTACTGGCACTGAGTTCCTAAAACGTTTGTAAGTTCCTGAGCGATAGAGCACAGGGAGCATCTTCCGCTCTGATGAGGCGACTCTGGGTGGGCTCCTGGATGGGACCAGCCATGACTTGAAGCTTGGAACTTTTAGCCCTGACATTCTCCAGAAAGGGGAGAGGGGCAGGAAATGGATGTAATAATATCCATATTATTATATAATAAGATAATTATTATAATAATAATTGATCATTCTACATGACAAAGACTCCATAAAAATCCCAAAAGTTCAGGGTTCGAAGAGCTTCTAGGTTGGTGAACATATCCTAAGGAAGGTGTCACACCCCAGCTTCATGGGGACAGAAGCTCCCACACTTGCGACCCTCCCAGACCTTGCCCTGTGCTTCTCTGCGTCTGGTGGTTCCTCTGTATCCTTTATCATATCCTTTAATAAACTGGTAAATCTAATTAAGTCTTTTCCTGAGTTCTGTGAACAGCTGTAGCAAATAATCTAATCCAAGAGGGCGGAGGTCATGGGAACCTCGGATTTGTAGCCAAGTCAGACAGAAGTTGTGGATCCCTGGGGACGTACTACTTGTGACTGGCATCTAAAGTGTGGTGCAGAACCCTTAACCTGTAGGGATCTGATGCTATCCCCAGGGAGACAGTGTCAGAATTGGGTTAAACTGTAGGACACCCAGCTGGGTGTCACAGAATTGCTTGGTATGGGCAAAAACCTCCCCCACATCTGGTGGCAGAAGTATTGTGAGGAAGAAGAGTAGGTTTTTCCTCTACAACATGAAATGCCCTTTCCCTTCTCCTGTACCTTGAAAACTCCTACTCATCCTTCAAGATCCTATTTCAATGTCACTGCTTCTGGGAAGACTTCTCAATTCTCCAGGCAGGGTTAGTTGCTCTGATCAATTAGCTCCAAACAGTACTTTGTTCTTTCTATTGCAGTACTGTTGATGGTCATATTGTGATCCTTCACTGGTCTGTGTCCCTTATTGGACTTTGCCAGGGCACGGGGGAATGACATGTTCATTTTGTATATCCTGTGCCTAACACAGCACTCAGCATACAGAGCAAATATGTTTGATGAACGAATAAAGGAAAGAAATCAAGAGAAGAGGGCAGAGTATTCCAGCGGGCGAGGCAGAGAAGAGCTCCGGGAGGAAAGCTCTCCTCCAGTGTTCTCTGACAAAGAACACAGGCAACTTGGCTGGGACCCACTCGTTACACATCCTGTTATGCAACAGGCCACGTGGGCTTTTCCATTCTAGTAAATACACTTTCCCCAAGGGAGACACAGAGCTCTTACTCCAACCGGCCTGTTAACTCTTCAAGAAGCAGGGAATTCACAACCCAGTTGCTGGGATCTATACAGCAGAGACATGCGGTAGATATCCTACATCTCCATCCTATAGATGAGGGTGTTGGTATTACACAGCAAAGGAGGCTGGTGTTTTGGAGGAGGCTCATCTCCCAGAGCTCCTTCCTCCTCTTACTTGTTCAACTTGGCAAATGAAGAGCTTTGATTTCAGATAATTCTAGGCTGGGTAGGTGTCTCTCAAGGTCACTGAGCCCCCTGTCCTGGCACACCATCCTCCTGGCCACCCACCTGTCCGGCAAGAGTGCCTGAACTTTGCTAAGAACAAGTAATGTCATTTCATAACTGCCACCCGCTGAGACTTGTCCCAACACCCAGGACCCTTTTAATAGAGTGGGCGGGTATTCTTAATAATGATCCTAAATCCCTTCTCTTGATCATTTTCCCCTTTTTCAGGGCTTGGAGGAAATAAAAAGTTGTTAGTCATCAGGTTTCAAGGGGGTAAAGAATATTGAGAACCACAACCCAAAGCACCTCTGAAATCCTCAAAGCGGCTTCTGAGAACGAAGCCTCACCTTTTTGAAGGATGTGAGTAGCTTGACACTCACATACCCCAGCTTGTTCCTCCTCACGTGCTTTAGCAGGAAGGCGTCCTTCTCCAGGTTTTCATCAGAAAAGTAGAATTCGATCTGATCCACCAGTTTCTTGATTAACTCCTCGTCCGGGGGCTGCCACTCCTGCTCCAGGTCTTCACGCTCGTTCTCGCCCCCACTTGTCGTGGCACCACTGAGACCAGAAGGGGACACGAGGTGTTAGGGGTTGAACCGTAGCCCCCAAGTTTCATGTGTTGAAGTCCCACCCCCCCCCATATGTCAGAGTGTGATGGTATTTGGAGAAAAGGTCTTGCAGATGTCATCAGAGATGAAGTCACCCCAGAGTAGGGTGGGCTCTAATCCACGTGCACACAGGGAGAACACCGCGTGAAGATGAAGGCAGAGGTTGGGGTGGTGCGGCAGAGGTCAAGGAATGTCTGAGATTGCCAGCCGGCAAACCATCAGAAGTTAGGGAACAGGCCTGGAACAGACCCTTCCCTAGCGCCTCAAGAGGGGGCAAGCCCCTGCTGACATCCTCATCTTCTCAGAGAGACAGTCTCCTCGGAGAGGAGACTTCCAGCCTCCAGAACCATGAAGCAATACATTTCTGTTGTTCTAAGCCACCCAGTTTGTGGCACTTTGTTACAGCAGCCCTAGGAAACTGTAATGGGTCACATGTGAACTGGGCTGCTCAGAAGTGAGAATCACATGGCCACAAGGGGAGAGATTTTTGCCCCCAACTAGCTAAGAAATCAAGCTTTCATTGTTTTTTAATTTAATTTAATTTATTTTTTTTATACAGCAGGTTCTTATTAGTCATCCACTTTATACACGTCGGTGCATACATGTCAATCCCAATCTCCCAATTCATCACCCCCCCACCCCACCCCCCACTGCTTTCCCCTCTTGGTGTCCAAGGAGGAGGTTTTTGTTCTCCTCTTCATCTGTGTCTCTATTTCTGCCCTGCAAACCAGTTCATCTGTACCATTTTTCTAGGCTCCACATATATGCGTTAATACACGGTATTTGTTTTTCTCTTTCTGACTTACTTCACTCTGTATGACAGTCTCTAGATCTATCCGCGTCTCTACAAATGACCCAATTTCGTTCCTTTTTATGGCTGAGTAATATTCCATTGTATATACGCACCACTTCTTCTTTATCCATTCATCTGTCAATGGGTCAAGCTTTCATTTTTAACAAGAACAGAAGATCATTAAAAAAGAAAAACAACACCCTCCATTAACATTTATGTTGCTCTGCCATTGCCAAGATGCTTTTCACACATACTCCTATTCTCCCCTCCCCACAAATCCCGGTTTCTAGAAGATAGTTTAGCAGAGTAACTAAGAGTCCTGGTTCTAGAGTTAGGCTGCCTGGGTTTGAATCCTGACACCAGCGTTTATTAGCTGAGTCAACTTAGGCAAGGAACTTCACTGCCATACTTCAGTACCATTAGCTATCAACTGGGATTCATGATAGTCACTTTCTTGATAGACTTGTGTGAAGATTAATTAATTCATGGAAATATCTAGAAGAGTACCATACCCTCAGGGCTCACTAAGTGACAGACACATTCATTTGTTCAGTCATAAGGGGCAGATATAGGTTTCAAACTCAAATTTTCTGTCTCCAAAGTCAGCACACATGATACCTTCCACATTTTGTTGGGACACTGCCGGAAATCTGGAAACAACCTCATTCACTGGGGCCTTTCTAAATGAACACCCCTGCCCTCCAGCAGCTCCACCTGGACATACTTCCTCTCCCTCTCTCCGAGAATGTTAGGACATGAGAACAAGGCAAAGAAATCCTGGGCAAAGCTTCTTTAGGAAGGCCAATCTTTCATGAAGAGATTATAAAATCTTCAAAACCGTAAATATTTAAGGAATTTGTGATTATCCACATCATAGTTGACCATATTAGAAGCTATCAAAGGTGAGTTCCCTTTTGTATATTTAATTACCAAATTATGTATTATATAAATACTATATTTATTATTCAATAAAAAGTATTGGTTAAAAATTACTTCCAGAGAAAAGAAAAAGAACTACTTTCCTTTGTGGCAATTTGATGTCTAATAACATTGACTATCAGACCCTGAGCCTCCATCAACATGTTCCAAGCAGAAGGAGCTTCTCTTGGGACACATGCACAAACCTAATCCCCCTAAAGCATCCTAGTCTTCCTAAAGCATCCAAGGTACTTCCACTGTGTTGGGAGAACTTGCCAGGCTCCCAAAAGGGTTCAGAGAGTTCATATAAATAACCAATTAAAAAAAAAAAAAGGTTCATAAAGTAAAAGAACCTGTGAATGTGACAGTTTAAAGCCGGAAAAGGCTGAGTAATATTCCATTGTATATACGCACCACTTCTTCTTTATCCATTCATCTGTCAATGGGTCAAGCTTTCATTTTTAACAAGAACAGAAGATCATTAAAAAAGAAAAACAACACCCTC
Source organism: Neophocaena asiaeorientalis asiaeorientalis (assembly GCF_003031525.2). Classification (NCBI taxonomy): domain Eukaryota; kingdom Metazoa; phylum Chordata; class Mammalia; order Artiodactyla; family Phocoenidae; genus Neophocaena; species Neophocaena asiaeorientalis. Next base: position 523,899 of record NW_020173494.1, on the reverse strand, counting down.
TATTAACATTTATGTTGCTCTGCCACTGCCAAGATGCTTTTCACACATACTCCTATTCTCCCCTCCCCACAAATCGTTCTTGACTCCCCACGTTCTTCAACTCCAGCAAAATTTTCACTGGCTCACAACCTTAAAAAAAAAGCAATTGTATAAGAGTCCAAATGAGAAAAAAAATCGAATATTCTGGCAGGAGAAAAAAAAAACTAAATCTATCTCACAATTTTTCAATTTCAGAAATTACATTTAGCATAAAATACAGGCACTTGTAGATCTTAAAAATGAAGAGTTTTAGTTATTTGCCTGTAGAGAGTCTGGAAATGGTTTTTAAAATACCTTACTGATGTCACAAGACAAATGTGTATGTACTAAAGGAAAAAAAAAACAGTCTGAGAGACTAACTTTAAAAGCATGTTTCTTCCAAAGGCTTTTTAAAAATGGGATGATAAACTAAGGGAATGTGTTAAGGCAGCCCATTAGATATAACAGGTCAAGTGCAATTTAAACAGTAGATAAGTTGAATATTTTAGAAGTCCCTAAAAGGTAGCTGCGGCAGACACCAGTCTGACTCACCCAACATCTAATAGCAAACTCTTTCTCACTTGCCCTCCTTTACTATGGAGGTTATAAAAACTAAACGCTCACTTTCCCAGTCTCTCTTACAGGTGGTAGCCATTTGTCATGTTATGGCCAATAATATAAGTGAAAATCTCTTGGCCTTAGCCTTGGCCCTTCCCCTTTTATCTGTGTTGAGTGTGGATGTAATGGTTGGAGCTGTAGCAGCTCTTTTACTACCATAAGGAAAAGGTCAGGAGAATCAGCTTGGCCTAATTTATTGACATTATTGGTTCTGATATTACTGAGTTGCTGAACCAACTACTATAACTACATACTTGCCTAATTATGATTATTACATGAGAAAGATAAAATCCTATTTAATTCACTGTTAGTTGGGTTTTCTACTACTTACAGCCGAATACTAGGATAGTAACACTACACTGAGAAAAGAGGTGCTCAAAACACGCCAAAGAAAAAGTGTCAGTGGAAAAATCAGTGAAATGAAAAAGAAAATGCCAGATGGAAAGTACAAATTTTCACTTTATTACAGAAAGTGTACGCCCTAGATAGCAGTTAAAATGGATAGGTTGAATATACCAGATGAAATAACTAAGAATGCATAGGAAATTCTGGGCCCAGCTGACAAGGATGACAATGAATAGCAGGGGATGGGGTGAGGTGGGTGATAACGACCAGTGAAGAGTTTTGGGTGGACTCAGAGGCATAAGCAAAATGGCCCAACTTACTACAAATGGCTAGTATATCACAGGTGACCAGACCATTAAAGGGACCCACAGACCAATAAGTCCTATTTCCTAACCAGAGCAGTTGATGCCATCACCAAAAGTAAACTTACACACAAATAAAACATAATGGAAGGGAGATGGTGCACCTTCTCACTCTCTCCAGTGCCTATTCTAGACCCTCCCGTTCTTCCCAAGGTCAGCCACGGGAAGACTTTACTCCCTGCCGGTGATTCTACCTCACACTTGATTAAGAAAATCAAGTTCATCCAATCAGACTTGCCCAGACCTCCCTCAGACTTGTTCTGTGTGTCTGGACATCCACCAAAGAATTCATTTGCTATATCTGGGCGCCTTTTCTCCATCTTGGTCTCTTGTCCCCTGGCTGCAGGATGGGACACAGCTGATCACCTTCTTCTTGATATTCTCCCCCTGGGCTTACACGAGGTGTTCTTTTCTGCGTTTTCTTCCCATCTGACTGCCCTTCCAGGATCTTCTTCCTCCTCCCATTTTGAAATGTAGGTATTTGCCAAGGATCTTTCCTTGGTTCTTTATCCCCTGGCAACCTCTACACTTCAGCCACTGGTGGGCTTATCTGATTCAAGTCTGCCTCTCCTCCTCCCCCTCCATCCTGCTCTCACTCCTGAGTCCAGTCCTCAATTCCTAACTGCCTGCTGGACGTTTCCACGTGGATAGCCTGATACTGCTTCAATATCAATATGTCCAGAATCAAGCTGTCACCTTCTGCAGACCTCAGCCTCAGGTAGGACCAAAGCCTGGGCCTGTTTACCAAGAGACATTCTACCTGGGAACCTCATCTTCTTTTCACACAATCGCTCAGTAAATAATCCATAATGTGTTGGGAGGTGACTCTGTGTCAGTATTTGCACCTCGTGAGCAAGTAACCAGAAATTCCAGAACAGGTGGGTAGTACTGGGAGGTGACAGAAAGCCTCTGTGTGAGTGCAGAGGTGAGCTTCTTGCACCCAGAGGACCCCTCCCTCTGCATGGGTGCTGTCAGCAGCAACTGTACATCTCCCAAGGGGAATCTTGGAAGATCAGGAAAGCCTGTTTTATATAGGGGAGCCTGCGGCACTGTTTCCTGGTTCTTGTAACAGCCTTTGAACACAAAAGACCATGTATCCTTCACAAACGTTAAAGAAGTTTGTATTCTTTATATATGAACATCGACAACTTTTTGTCAATTACAACTTTCCTAAAATAACCACATTATCTTCCCTCCCATACTGTCCCACAAATGACTTTCCCTACACTCTCTTCTATGTGCTTAGACTCAAAACCTAAGATGCATTTTTCAGCCTTCTCTTTGCCCCCACATTGAGTCAGTTATCAAGTGCTGATTTTATTCTGCAGTGTCTCCCATCTGTTCTCTCTTTTCCATTCCAACTGTTCTCATTACTTCTCCCTCGGACCCTATTAATAGCTCATCAAAAAATAATTCTTAAAAATTAAAGTAATACATATACATAGAACCAACTGAAATAAAATAGGAGAAAACTTACAAAGAGAGCAACAATCCCCCTCTCCACTCCTCTTTCCTAGATGCAACCTCTATTCAACCATTTAATTCCTATGAGAGTTGCTGTATAGGTCTATAAAATAAGTTCATAGCTCTATGTATCACTTGCCAATTTCTGAAATTCTTTGTTGATGTCCTATTATACAAAAGAAGGATTTGGGGTCACTGAAAAGCCTCTTCTTTCAACTTTAAAATTTTTATATTATTTTTGGTTTTCCTATTAGCCTTCTCTATGTGTTTTAAGTAATATACTTAAAGTTCTCTTTCTTATTCCACCAACATTAAAAAATATTTCCCAATTCCTCACAACATATGATGTGCATATTATTACCCCTCCTTTTCCTTCATCTCTCCTTACATTTCCAACTTCCCAAATTTTATCAGATGTGCCTTTATTTCATTTTCTCATGGTTCATAATATTTACAGTCTATTCTGGAACTACTATTTCATGCTTTGTCTATAGATAGATACTAAACTCTGAAAGTCAATCAGTTGTAGGTCATTATTATTACTATATAAACATTGGTCACTGCAGGGAGAAGGCATTTGCTAAGGTTCCAGTTCTCTTCTTAAAATACTGTCAGTTGACTGACCACTTGGACTGATCCTCTATGCCTATTATTCTATCACATTGTCTGTCTGTGCCTTTGTCTTTGATTTATATGTGAAGAGATTTCCTTGACATTATCTTCCGACCTTTTCCAGTGAATTTTTAAAAGTTCAGTAGTTATTTAGTCTTTAAAAATTCTTTTATGTCTTCATATCGGTCCTTTTTAAGAGCATCCTGTTCTTATTTTGTGGATACACTACCTTAAATTCTCTCAGGGTACTAACTGGAGTATATATAATTTTTAACAGTCTCTTCTGTTTCCAACAGTGTTGCCTCTGTATCCTCTGGGGTCAGTTTTTCCATTTAATTTTCATGTCACTGATTTTCTTCACGTGGCTGGTAAACAGCCGTCTTTTTCTTTTTAAAAATACACTTATTTTTTAATAGTTTTAGATTTACAGAAAAATTGTGAAAATAGCATAGAGTTCCCATATATCCCACACCAGAATTCTTCTATTATTAATAGTTTGCATTAGTATGGGACACTTAATGAACTAGTATTAATACATTATTATTAGCTAAAGTCCATACTTTATTCAAATTTCCTTAGTTTTTACCTGATAGCCTTTTTCTGTTTCAGGATCCCATCCCACGTTACATTTATTCATTGTGTCTCTTTAGGCTCCTCTTTTCTCTTGGCTATGACACTTTCTCAGACTTTCCTTGTTTTCGATGACCTTGACAATGTTGAGCAGTACTGGTCAGGTATATTGTAGAATGTCCTTCAATTGGGATTTGTCTGATATTTTTTTCATGATGAGACTGGGGATATGAGTTTTTGGGAAGAGGACCACTGATGTAAATTTCCATTCTCATCACATCATATAAAGGGCCCATACTATCCAATGACTGATAATTGTGGATGTTGACCCTGATCACCTGACTGAGGTAGTGTTTGTCATACGATTCCACTGTAAAGTGACTCCTTTTCCCCCTTTCCATACGGTACACCTTGGAAGGAAGCCCACACATAAGGAGTAGGGAACTATGGCTCCATAGTTATTCATTCTGAAGAATGAAGTCTGGGTTGCTTTTTCTTGGTGGTTTGTGAGGGCTCCCTAGGAATATGTACACTCCTATTGTTTTTCTTCCTTAGGTGGCTCTATATACATGGGTGGGGCATGCCAATTGGCAGGCTTCACTTCAGAGTGAACTGGAAGGGAACAATTAAGTAGGAGCCCTATATCAGGTACCAGTTCTACCTTAGCAGCCCTAGGTCACCACTTAGTTCACTCAATTCCTTTAGGAAATAATCTTGTTTCTTTTTTCCCCTGGGAAGTAAAGGGTATATTGTCTACTACCTTTCATTGGCAGGTACAGAGGCTGGGCAATTGTTCTAAAGGAAGAATTTAAATTACCTCTCAGATATTAGCATCCCTTTTCACTCTTGCCTCCTTTGCGTATTTCCCAACCACAGCCTTTCTAGGGTTCTTTCTTCCCACCTCCTGTCACTTCCTGTTGTATTTTGGGCTACAGTCTCTTCCGTTCTGTGCCTTATTACACGTTTTCAAGAACAGCTATAAAATGCCACTGCTCTGTCTTGATACTAATAATGTTTCCTATTTCCTATTAAATAAAATTCAAAATCCTTAGCTCTTTATTCAGATTCACTTAGAATCTGGCTGTAACCAGCTTCCAAATGCATTTCTATTTCCTTGCAGATTCTTTGCTCCAAGCAAATAAAAGACATATAGTTCCCCATATCACAAGGTTTCTGGACTCTATGCTTTTGTGCATGCTGTTCCCATCTCCTTGAATGCCTTGCCCCTCTCTCTCAGGTCCGAATCCTAGTCACACATCAAGGCCCATCTCAAACGTAACTCTCCCAGGAAGGAAATCATTTCAACTTCTCCTAATACTTGCCTCTATTTGTATCAGAGCTACTGTGTGCATAACTTATTAGTGCCCTGAACTCTAAGTTCTGGGAGGGTAGGATTCATATTGGTTTCTTTCATTCTACCCAGAGCCTTGCACGTAGTAGGAATTTAAAAAGCATCACCAAGGTAAAGTGAATTGTTTCTGTATGGGCAAATCACACCTATCAGAATTCTTTTAGGGAGAAAGTATGGTTCCTGGTGAATATGTTGCTAGTGGCCTTTCAAGAGGACTGTGAAAAAGTTTTATGTTTGCGTTACTGTTTTGCTTTAAATAAAGTATTATAAATTGGGAGTGATGATGAGTTATTTTGTTATGACTGTAAACTTGCTAGAAATGGAAACAAAGCATAGAAATAAGGGGTACATTTTGAAACAGCTAATTGGGCTCCAGAGACCAGTGTTGAAATATCTATTATATTTGTAAATGATTTGGAGAAATAAGGGCAGGATAAGATCTCCAAGGCTGCTTTTCTCATAAAATTTCAAGCTACTTTGGCTGTTAATTGAGTGGTTAATCAGATGATATCTTACGAAGGAAAATACCCAAACTAAAATGGTGGAGTAATGAGCTCCTCACTAAGACTTTCAGTACAGAAAAATTTTTGGACTCATCATCTATCCTTGCCAATGGTCTAATATATGTTGGTTGGGTCACCAAGACCAGGAAAATGATGGACAGCAACATGGAGGATAGTGAACACAAAGGAGAAAATAACATTTATGAAAAACACCAGGGTCCAGTACCATTGTGTGAAGTTTCTTTTGACTCGTCTCTAGAAAAAGATAATGAATCTGAAAAGGTTCAAAAAGGCAACCAAATTGATAATGCAATATAAAAACATGAGGGAAGATTCAAAAAATAAAGGTTCAGGAGGACAGGTCGAAAACATATATAGGTATGTACCAACTCTGGAAAAGGTATCACGGGAACAACTACATAACAAGTGTTGGCAAAGATGTGGAGTAAAGGGAACCCTCATGCACCACTGATGGGAATGTAAGTTGGTGCAGCCACTATGGAAAACAGTATGGAGATTCCTTAAAAATTAAAAATAGAACTACCATATGATCTAGAAATTCTATCCTGGGTATTTATTCGAAGAAAATGAAAATATTAATTAGAAAAGATATATCCACCCCTATGTTCACCACAGCATAATTTACAACAGCCAAGATATGGAAGAAACCTAAGTATCCATAAACAGATGGATGAATGGATAAAGAAGCTGTGGTTAGGTGCGTGTGTATATATATATATATATATATATATATATATACATGCACACACACACATACACACACAATGGAATATTACTCAGCCATAAAAAAGAATGAAATCTTCTCATCTGCGACAACATGAATGGGCCTAGAGGGTATTATGCTAAATGAAGTAAGTCAGACAGAGAATGACATATACTGTATGATTTCACTTATATGTGGAATCTAAAAAACAAATGAACAAACATAAGAAAACAGATGAGGACAGGTCGAAAACATATATAGGTATGTACCAACTCTGGAAAAGGTATCACGGGAACAACTACATAACAAGTGTTGGCAAAGATGTGGAGTAAAGGGAACCCTCATGCACCACTGATGGGAATGTAAGTTGGTGCAGCCACTATGGAAAACAGTATGGAGATTCCTTAAAAATTAAAAATAGAACTACCATATGATCTAGAAATTCTATCCTGGGTATTTATTCGAAGAAAATGAAAATATTAATTAGAAAAGATATATCCACCCCTATGTTCACCACAGCATAATTTACAACAGCCAAGATATGGAAGAAACCTAAGTATCCATAAACAGATGGATGAATGGATAAAGAAGCTGTGGTTAGGTGCGTGTGTATATATATATATATATATATATATATATACATGCACACACACACATACACACACAATGGAATATTACTCAGCCATAAAAAAGAATGAAATCTTCTCATCTGCGACAACATGAATGGGCCTAGAGGGTATTATGCTAAATGAAGTAAGTCAGACAGAGAATGACATATACTGTATGATTTCACTTATATGTGGAATCTAAAAAACAAATGAACAAACATAAGAAAACAGAAACAGAGAACAAACTGGTGGTTGCAGGGAAGTAGAGGGAGGAGACAAATGGGTGAGGGAGATTAAGAGGCACAAACTTCCAGCTGCAAAATAAATGAGTCACGGGTATGAAATGTCCCGTGTGGGGAACAGAGTCAAAAATTATGTAATATCTTTGTATGGTGAGAGATGGTAACTGGACTTATCGTGGTGATCATTTTGAAGTGTACAGAAGTATCAAATCACCATGTTGTGTAACAGGAACTAACATAGTGCTGGAGGTTAATTATACTTCAAAGTCAGAAAAGGAAATCAGATTTGTGGTTACCAGAGGCAGAGGATGGGGGAGAGGAGGAGGAATTGGATGAAGGTGGTCAAAAGGTACAAACTTCCAGTTATAAGATAAATAAGTACTAGGGAAATAATGTGCAACATGACAAATATAATTAGCACTGCTGTATGTTATATGAAAGATGTTAAGAGAGTAAAGCCTTAGAGTTCTCATCACAAGGAAAAAATTTACTTTCTATTTCTTTAATTTTGTGTCTATATGAGATGATGGACGTTCACTAAACGTATTGCGATAATCATTTCATGATGCATGTAAGTCAAATCACTATTTTGTACAACTTACACTTATATAGCGCTGTAGTCAATCATATCTCAATAAAACTGGAAGAAAATAAAAATAAAAATAAACTGAGGGGAAAAAAATAAACTGAGGGGGGAAAAGGCAAGGAAGTGCTCATTTCTGTTTGCCTCTTTACGAGGGACTCTTGTTCAATCCCAGATGATCAGGGAAAGCTCTATTTTACATACGAATGTCAGCTAATAAATGTACAAAGAATGATAAAATGAGAAAATCACCAATATGTAATCCCCGATGAACTGACTCAAGCAAAGATCATCAGTGGATGCTAACACCATTAGGTGAAATGTCGCTGGTGAAAGAATATTCACGAGAAGACCAGATGTTACTTGTTAATCACAATGGAGGGATCACCTTAACCAAGAAGTCAAATTTAGCACCACTAATGGTGTATGCTGCCTAGGTGATACAATAAGTTTATGGTAGTGCCCAAAGAGTCTTCTTGCCAACATGTTTAACTGAATCTAATCAAGCCTTCTGCGCTAAGTTGAGTTTATGGGAAACACATGGTACAAAGGAGCAAGTTAAGCTAGAGGATGAGAACATAACCAGACCAGTTCAAACTGTGAAACATTCAACAAGACATCTGGGCTCTTATCTAAAATAGGAAAGCATTAAAAAAAAAGTGGGGATGCTCTAGATTAAAAGATTCTAAAGAGATATAATAGACAACTGTCTCGATCTGGGGTTCTGGTTTGAGGTGAAAAAGAAACAGCTGTAAAATACAATGTGGGACAATTGGGGGAAACATGAATGTGGAACTTGACTATTAGATTATTTTAGGGATTATGTTAGGGAATTATTGTTAATTTTCTTAGTTGCAGTAGTAGTATTATGATTTTATAGGAGAATGTCATTATTAAGAGCTACAAAATGAAGTACTTAGGGTATAAGTCTTGTGTACAACATACTTTCAAATAGTTCATGGGAAACCACACACATTATACATCCATCAAACAAATATGGCAAAATATTAACAACTGTTTAGTCTAGATGGCAGGTATACAAATGCTCAGGTTACTAACTCTTTCACCTTTTATGTCTGAAATTTTTTATGTTAAAAAGGTGAGAAAAAAAGAAAAGATCTTTTTAGTGGGCAAGATGGGGGTAAGACTAGAGAGATGGTGCTAGGTATTGGAGATATGGAGAAGATTAAGACAAGGTCTCTGCCTTCAAAGATCTCACTGTCTAGAAGAGGAGAAACACACAAATATTTCAACTTGATGGAGTGAGTGCTACGATAGAGACACACATTCATTCAACAAATATTTATAGAACACCCACTACGTGGCAGGTGCTGTGCCAGGCACTGAGGATGCAATGAAAACCAGGTAAGCACGGTCCCTAAAGTCATGGAGCTCATACTCTTATGAGGGAGACAAAACTATAGAACTACAACTGTGGTGTGTACAGAGTACTACAGCAACACGAAGAAGAGAAAACAAACTTGGCTTTGGGGTAGGGACTGAGGATGGTGGGGAAGAGGCAGCGAAGTTTTAAGGCTACTAGAAATTAATCAGAGGGATCTGAGGTGGGAGCACAAAGACATGTGGACACAAAACAGCAACCTGTGTTCAGGGACCTAGTGGGGGTCAGCACCGGGGGAGCACGAATTGTTAAAACGGGCAGGGAAGGAAGCAATGGCTGAGGGACGATGCGGGTGGATACCCATCTCAACCAGAGAATTTGGGAACCTGGGCTTCCTCCTGCAGGCTCTGGGAGCCCAGAAGTGTCCACACAGGGTGGTGGCCACTGCTGTGCCAGGCTGGCTCAAGCAGGGGACAGCGTGGTGTCTGTTCTTGGCTGCACTCTCCTTGTGCTCTGGATGTTTGCCCGCTGGGCTCTGTCAGCTCCACCACTCTGAAGAGCCCCAGGGATTTTTCTGGAGTCAACTCTATGCCAGTGGGCAGCAGGAAAGGCTTCAGACTGAATGCTCCATGAGACTCCAGCCCCTGGAGCTGGGAGAGAAGGGTGGCTCTGGGGTAAGAATCACCCCATGCCCGAAGAAAGGATCGTGTTCTTCTAGATCTCCATAGGGGTTCCCAAGAAATAAGTAGGGCTTTAATCCCTGCTAATGGTACAATCTCAAAATGTAGTACCCGGGATAGGGGACAGCTCTTTGCCACAGTTACAGGCAAATAGATTCAGCAGAATAAGCCACTCTGGACTATTTTACATGACCTCTGAAATGATTTGACTAAGCAGCTGCCTTCTCAAGATTGTGAGATGTCAGTGACTCATTACTTTTATACTTTCAATACTCAGCACACAGGTGAGTGAATGAATGAATCAGACTTTACAGTAAAGTGCTGATATTATGTACTAATCTCTCATGTCACCTGCTGTGGCCCAGCTTTGCTGCACTAAACCACTGGGCTGGACTTTCCTGCTCGAATACCTCTATCTGAATGCCCTGAAATTCTGGGTCCTTAAATCTAGACCTCTTCCACTAGGGAAGGGTCAGGCAGTGAAGGGGAATGGCTCTAGCCCCAGGATCCTCATGCCCTTGGGTTGAGTGTTCTCCCGATGAAGTAAATATATGCCTGCCAGGGAATAATCCTGCAGAGCTCTGGTAGCTCAAAGCATGTGCAAAGAGGACTCTTAATAGATGCCTCTTGGGATCTCCCATTATTTGCAAGTTCTGTCACTGCCCTACTCTTATTGCTAGGGATGCTCCATATTGCAGCTCCTTTCAACAGCAGGAAAAAAATCACAGTCCTGAAAGGCCTGGGTGTTAGTGGACACAAGAGTAAGGTCTCTCTCTGGCTGAAAATAAAGCTCAGGGCCCAGAGGTGAGCTTAGACAGGTGGTTTCTTGTGCTAGACTACCCATTACCCAGGAACCCAACGCCAAGGCAGCAAGATGATGATGCAAGCTTAGAAGTCAGATGGAGAAGGGGCATGAAAATGGGAATCCCCCAGCAGGGGAGGATGAAGCAGCAAGCCCTGAACTGATTCCAAATGGGGCAAATGAACTCTCTACACGGTGAACTCACTCCTTGGATCCCCCAGCAGCAAGTGTCAGCTGTGCCTGGCCGGTCCCCCAACCCCACTTGGACTGATAAGCAGACAGGGAAATGATGGCAGTGAAGGCTAGGTGGGACCACACTCATGGGGAGGTGGGCCTGCTTCGGAAGTGGAGACTGGGTTGGGCTAGGCTTTTTGGAGGGTCTTTGGGTGAGCTCAGGGAAGGAGAGTCTCCCTCTGGGGAAGAGATGGCGAGGATGGTCCAGGAAGGACTTCCCCCTGGGTCCCAGAGCATGCCCACGTCCAGGTCCCTCAGATCCCCGCCGCCAGTTCCGAGAGCCTTGGTGGGGTTAAAGGCTGCGGACCCGGTCACCAGCAACCGCCAAAAGCCAGTT
>NW_020173494.1:501433-512163 GCF_003031525.2 Neophocaena asiaeorientalis asiaeorientalis | reverse complement strand
GCCGGGTCCCCGCGCCGCGAGGCCGAGCCAGCCGGGCTAGGACTACTGCGACGAGGGGGCGGAGGCGACGCGAGCGGCTCTGCCCCGGAAGGACGGGGGTCGCGGCGCCCCGCCCCGCGCCGCCGTTGCCACCACCCCGACGGCCTACCGAGCGCCCGCGCAGACGGGGTCGCGTAGGAGGAAGGTGTCTTTCTCTGCTCTCCTCTCGCAGAGGCCTGTCCGGGACTGATTCCTCGACCCCCCGGTCCTAACAGTGCGCGCCCGATGCTCACACGGCCCAAGCCCGAGTGATGTGCCAGGGCTCCCTCCTCCCGTCCGCTCCTTTCCAGGCGGCCCCGAGGAGGGGAGGGGCGCGGCACATCTGACTTCACAGTTTGTGGATGACTCTGGGGGTGGCAGGCCCAGACAGCAGCTTAAGGGGCTTCTGTGCCCCCTGCGCGTCTCCCCTTCCGACTTGCACAGACGACCGAAAACTCCACCGTAGGTCTGTATGGCATAAGCACCCTCTACACTGTGCGTCTTGTGACGTCAGGGACTTGGCTCTTGCCGTGCCTCATTCTAGTGGTTCCCAGAGTGTGGTCCCCAGACCAACAGCACCAGCTTTACCTGCAAACTTGTTAGAATTGCACATTCTCAGGGCCCACCCAGACCTCCTGATTAAGAAGCTATGGTTCAGAACTTTGTGCTTTACCAAGCCCTCCAAGCGATGCTGAAGTTCACTAAAGTTTGAAATCCACTGTCCTCTATGCCTCTTAGAATATGCCCTGCACATAGTAAGCATCCAAATATTTGTTGAATGAATAAAGGGAGCTACTGAAATGCCAGTATGTTTGAAACCCTGCCACCTTTTCACATTTAGCTTTATATTGAGTTCCATCTCAGCCCTTCAAATGTGACCCAGAAACTAGGGACAGGGGCATAGAAATGAATAAAACTTCCATCTGCTTTCATGAAGCTCTTGATTTAGCGCCTTATGCGTAATCTGTTGTGTTAATTTGCCACAGTAGGGCTTCAAAAGAATGGAAACCTGGACCAACACCTTTTGGCTCAAGATATGGGGTCTTGGAAATCAGCATCCTTGTAAAAGAACACCATGCACAGGGCTCTGGGCACCTGAGCTGGGCCAGGAGAGACCCAAGGGGGCAGTAAGGACAGCCCCTCTTTTTAAGGTTTGACTGGAATCTGTATCCCTTTCTTTTTCAGATCTCTCTTTTGAAAGAAGAGGTCCTAGAATGAGTAAGTGAAGGAAGAGGTACACCCTTGGTGTTCTGCCCTAGAACAGCTCACAGCCCGGAGTCTGAGCTACTAGGAGGAAAAGGCAAGAAGTCAAGAGGATCTGTACCTCCCTCCAGGGCTACAGTGATTATAGGACCTCTACACACCTGGTCCACCACTGCAATGAAGAGCAAGAGGAGAGAGATTTGTAAGCCCCTCCACGCCTCCTGATCTGATAACTTTAGTCCCTAAATTCACAAAACAATATGCATCATGTCATTTAAACTGTTGTGTGGCAAAAACTACAGGGATTATTATCCCTACCCAGGATAATGGCTCCATTGGTACCAGGTTTTAATTTACGTAGAATTCATGCATACCTTATATTCAGGGTTTCCAATTGCCTGACCATAAGAGTCCCCTGGGGACTGTTCTGAAAATATAGACTCCTAGTCCCCTATAGTTTGAAAACAGGCAAGTTGGTGGGTGAATCTGATCTGCGGAGGTGTTTTATTTGGTTGGAGTTTTGAAAAAATAAATTGAATTTATATGCCCTTAGATCCAAATATTTCTACCTATGCTGATTTTGGTATTATTTATTTCTGACTCCGTATAAAGGAATTTTGGATCTAGAAAGGATGTTATACACCATCCAGCCCTGAGCTCCTCCTATTCTGGATTGGGTACCCTCAAGAGTACAAACCTTTCTGCCAGGGCCCCAGTGAGAGAATCAAATGCAAAATTTTCATGAAATTTTTAAGGCAACTTCACATTTGATTTGATTAGTTCTACCCACACACCTCATCATTTGTGTCACTGATGAAGGAACCAGGCCTTTTAAAGGGCCCCTTCTGGTTTCCAGCTCCTTCCCACACTGCGCTGTGGCCAGGGAATGAGGCCGCTTCCAGTCAGGCCTGTGTTTAGCATCACTGCAGGGAGTCTGCATCAGTATGGAGATGATTAGCAAAGCCTCCTTCAACAAAGTCATGACCTCAGCCCACAGTTGGCCTCGTTCGCTTTCCCTGGAATCTTGAGAGCTCATTTTTATAGTAAACTCAAACTGGGACATGGCTTTTTTCCATAGTTTCTGAGTATAAAACAAAAGGAAAAACATTGACAAGGCATCAGGATGGCCTACGGTTAAGTGGAGACCACTCCAATAACTGTAGGTGAAGGAGGCATTTTATTTACTCATTTGTTTAAGTACGTAACTGTGCTGGCCTCAATTTTGTAAAGTGACTAAGACATGATCCATGAATACCAGGAGATGGAGGGAGCCTGGAAAAGAGAGGCTTCAATAAAAAGAATGTGTCCACTGCAATAAATGTTGTAGCAGAAATCTGAACAGAGGCACAGCCTGTAAAAACATCACCAAGGATGTCTTGACACTTGTTAGAATAGCTTCCACCTAAGTAGCAGAGTATAGTAGAAAAAGCACCTGCTCTGGTATCAGATAGACCTGGAGTCAGACACCAGCCTTGCCACATCTTAGCTCCATAACCTCCTGCTGTTGTTTTCTTACCTGTAAAATGGTCTGAATGATCCTTACCTCATCAAGCTGGAGACGTGGATCAAATTAGATAGTTTATGGAAAATGTCTAGTACAGCACTTGGCCTAGATTAGATGCTTGGTGTATGCTGGTATACACTGTGATGTGGACTTGTAAGTACTTTCATACCAGGAAAGGCTTAGCCTGTGTGGGAAACACAAACACTCTAGCTGCTGCATATGTATCTTTCTCCATTGTAAATCAAGAAATTGGTTATTTTTTTGTGTAAATGCAAAAAACTTTATAAATTGAGGTAGCCTTTCAGGGCCAACTTAATTCTGCATACACTGACAAAACAGAACCTCTCTGGGTAGGAAATCAGCATCTTTCTACAGTTCATTTTTAGCTTCAATAAGAATCAAGATATCCATCCACAGATATGAGGTGTTTTATGAGACTTGTCCATTAATATACATTTCTCCCTTGTTGAATATCAATCCCCAATAGCCACCTAACCAGAAACACATTTCCGAGAATGCTTTGCATATTGTTCTAATCATGTGACTACATTCTGGCCAATAAGATGGGAGCAAAATATTTTCTCCCACTTCTGGGTGCTTCTAGAAATGCAGATGTGTTTCCCTGGACTTTTTCCTTTGCCCATTGGCAGGAGCAACCATGTTGGCCCCAGGGATGGAAGCCACATGTTAAAGATGGCAGAGAGAAACCCTGGACTTATTTAGTGAACCATAATCTGGATCATCATTTGAGAAAAAAAGAAACCCACACCTTGCTTAACCCTCTATTTTGAGATATCTTTGTTACAGCAGCTTAGCTTGTATCCTAACCAATACGTGAGGATTTACTAATATTGGATGAAATAATGTATGGAAGCAACTAGCTCAGGGCTCAGGACATAGTAGCCACTAAATAAATTGGTGCTAAGTTTTAATTTAAAAAATTTGGTAGTATATATAAGTCCATGCCACCTTCTCACTTTGTCCCAGCTTACCCTAAATGTAAAATAGATAGCTAGTGGGAAGCAGCCACACAGCACAGGGAGATCAGCTCGGTGATTTGTGACCACCTAGAGGGGTGGGATAGGGAGGGTGGGAGGGAGACGCAAGAGGGAAGAGATATGGGGATAAATGTGTATGTGTAGCTGATTCACTTTGTTATGAAGCAGAAACAAACACACCATTGTAAAGCAATTATACTCCAATAAAGATGTTAAAAGAAAATCTGGCAACTCAATAACATTTATTGCATGACAAAAGTATACAAATTATGTGGTAAGAATGAAGCAGAACTCAAAAAGGGATAGAATATGGTCTCTCTTTCTAGGAGCTCACCTTCTAATGGGGGACTTGAATCCTTTATTCCTTCTCCTAAGCCCTTTGCAAGAATAGCACCACCAGCATTACTAGTGGAAGTCCAGCCGTTTTTGCAAGTGGCAAAGACAGTGGGGGCTTCCAGAAGGCTCTCAGCTACTGTCTCCTACTCCCTTAAGTATGAGGTTCCCTCTCTCCAAAAAAAGCAACATCCCAAGTTTGGGTCCCACCATTTAAAACTAACACCTTGCTGTTCTAACATTCATTTCTTTGTGGCATATTATCAAATTGTTTTGGCACATATTTCAGAGAGACAGTGTTTAAGCTTTGCCTGCCATTTACGCCTTGTAGAAGACTAGTTTATCAAACTGATGGGGAGTGCAACACATTAAAAATAGATGGATTTTACTTGGGGGGAGGGAAGTGAGAGGAGGGCTAGTTCTAGGAGAATGTTCAGAAATTTCAGGGGTAAAGGTGATTGGCAGAAGTGCCAAGAAGCATAAGTAGAGGCACTCATTGAGGGAAAGCCTGAAGAACTTGCACAAAGCTGGATCACACAGAGCAAGAGAGCCAGTTGCAGTCTCTGGTCAGAGAGGTGAGAGCATCCCTGGTCCTCCAATTCTTAGGAAGACATACAGCAGCCAAAGCTTCAACCTGGTCGGGGTGGGAGTTCTATTAGGTCTGAGATTCTGTACACTAGTCTCACCTAGGGAGCTCTTAAAAAGTCTGATGTCCAGGCTGCAACCCCCTCAATTAAGTTCTGGGGGTGAGACCCAGGCATCAAAATCTTCCAAAGCTCCCAGTGATTCCGATATGTGGCAAAGGATAAGAACCTCTGCGTTAGATCTTTCAGGTTCATGTTCCCCAGACCCCCTCTGGAGACTGGCTACTGGCCTGCCTGATCTCCGGGTGCAAGTAAAGAGCCCAATTCAATCCCAGAAGTTTCCTAGAGTTTACTGAAAGACTAGGCGACACGAAGGCGAATTTCTCCAGTGATTTCTCTGCAAAAGCAGACTTCTAACCAGGTTGCTGCAAACGGTTGTGCAGGTTGTACATAGTACAAGGATGCCTGGTAAAAGGGAGGAGGGGACTGAAACAACAGCCTAAACTCTACTCACCCAGCTGTCACCCTGGCCTTGAACTTGATGCAACCTGAAGGAGAAGAGGTGCCTATTTCTAATTCTCACGAAGGAGCTAAAGGGCTGATAGTGTCTTTGTTTCAGGCCTGCTTGAGGTAGAGACAAAGGGAGATTTAAGAACCATCTGCATTGGAATTACCTGGGATCTTACTAAAACACAGGTTCCTGGACCCTCATTCCAGATCTAATGAATTAGATCTCTGGGAAGGGGCTTAGAAATCTGTTTTAACAATATTCCAAGTGGTCTCCATCAAGCTGAAGTTGGTGACCACTGGCCTAGTGTACGGGATGGTCTTTCAATAACAATAAATTGAGCACCTCCTACATGCCAAGGATACAAGTGCAAATAAGATCCTGTCCCCTCCTCAAGCATCCTGATCCAGTGGGAGACACAAAGTGTGGGTCCCGGGAGGAGCCCAATCTATGAGCTCTGCTGGGGTTCAGATAGGTCTGGCACATTCAGAGAACCAGTGAGCAGACCCAGAAATCTCTATGAGAGGAAGCTCCTCCCAGGAGAAGAGTCATCCCAGGGACATAGGAGCCAGGCACCACAAGCCTGACCCACTAACAAAGCCTCCACTGTCCAAAAGGAGTGATTTGGAGGACCGCTTAGTGTCTGATGTATGTTTGCTCATGGTCCAAGGCCCTGTTACCCAACCCCCGTTTCCACCCTGTGTTTACATATCTGAGTTCCATGGAAAGCTGGGAACCTGTGCATTAAAACTGAAAGAGCTGTTTTTCTATAACCAATATAAACCATTTGGGCAGAAGGAAAATGACTTTGGGACCCTACTGACTGAACATATGCATAAAGGGGGAGGCGTTCTCTGCCACTACGCAGAACATCTCACAGCTTTGGCACCTCCTGCGCCCATCCTCAGCTGCAGGACGGAGACTGTGGTGCCTGGTGTACACAGCTGGGCCCAGGGGAGAGGGCACTGTCTAGCTGAGAAGTGCTGGGGCAGCAGAGAAGGGATGACCTACAGACACCAGGTGATGACTAGCTAGACCTGTCTGTGGACACATGTGAGACCTCTCCCCCTAGAGTTCCCACAGATACTTGGGGAGTCTCTGGGGGGGTGGGTGTGAGGATCATGTATTAATGGCATTAGTGGGCAAGAAGGGACAGGTGGCAGGAGGTTCAGAAGACTGGCCTTTCCTTCATCATCATCCCCTTTGCAGAAGGAACTTAGTGCCCAGTCAGACTGACTTCTAATCTGTAGCCCAAACCAAGCACTCACTCCAAGGAGCCCTGAGGCATGGGCACTGGCATGGGGCAGGGGTGTTGAGAGAGTAGGACAGACCCTGGGGTTCTGGAGGTGGGGAAGGTGTGTGTCATTTCCTTTGCCCAGCTTGGAAGGTCTAGCACATCCTGGCCCCTGCCCACTTTCCCACCCTTATCTCATGTCACCCTGGCCCTAGGTCTCTGCTCCAACCATATGGAACTTCTCTCAGTTGATTCCAAGGCACCAACACACTCTTTAGCTTCTGGTGCTTGAAGTACTAATTCTCCCCCCTTTTACAGGCCAACTCCTACTAATCTGTCAGCCAAAATGTCACTCACTCAGGTGGACCTTTCTGGAGTCACCAGTTTAGTGTCTAGGGCATTCAATGCAGCCCATAGACTCAGATGTGGAGAAAATGTAGCTCTTTGGGGTGATGGAAATTGAATCTCAGTTTTAGTTTGCACTCTTCCCATAGAAGACTTTTCGATCAAAATTCCACACTGTCATCTGGTCACCAGTCATCTGTTTTCCCAGGAATCTATCTACCAAAATGTCTATATCATCAGTCAGGGGCTCTCTTGGCTGCCTCAATGCCAAGCTTGCTGCTTCAAGGCCAAGACTGGAGCATGGGGAACTTTGCTGGGTTTGCCATGATACTGTGGGCCTAGAATCAACACCACTGACACACAACCATTTTCCTCTTGCTTCCATTCTAGAGGAATCATTTTCTGGTTCCCGGAGAGGTTACTCCCATCTCAAACCTTATTCTGCTCAATGGCTGCTAACTTCTTTCCCAAAACTTTTTATTATTTTCATAGATACAGAAAGGTTGAAAGAATAATTAAATGATCATCCTTATAAATTCTACTGGATTAAAAGATTGTTAATATTTTGCCATCATTGCTTCCTCATCTCTAAGTACTCCAGACTGTGTCTTCTAAAAATAAAGGCATACGCCTACATAACCACAACACCATGGTCACACCTAACAAAATTATCAGTATTTCCACAAAGTCATCTAAAATCTAGTTCATATTCAATTCCCCCAAATGTTCCATTCCAATAATTTTTTATGCTTAAAAACAAAAACCAGGGCTTCCCTGGTGGTGCAGTGGTTGAGAGTCCGCCTGCCGATGCAGGGGACACGGGTTTGTGCCCCGGTCCGGGAAGATCCCACATGCCGCAGAGCGGCTAGGCCCGTGAGCCATGGCCGCTGAGCCTGCGCGTCCGGAGCCTGTGCTCCGTAACGGGAGAGGCCACAACAGTGAGAGGCCCGCATACTGCAAAAAAAACAAACACACACACACACAAAAAACCAGCATCCAATTGAGTCACACATTGCATTTTCTCTTTATACCCGTCTAGAATATAGTTTTAATCTAGAATACTTTCTCTGCCTTTCTATGCTGTTGCTGTTGTTGCTTCATGAAGTTGACTTTTTTGAAGGAGTCACGTCAGTTAACCTGAAAGACTAAGGCTTTTGTACACAAAAGTCAAAGAACTCCGCTCCAAACTTTCCCTAAGGCAAGAAGTGAAACCAACCGTACTGGTTTGCTCAGGATTGAGGGTTTTCTCTGACCATGGAATTTTGTGCCAAACCAAGAAAGTCCTGGACAAACCAGGATGAGCTGATCACCCTAGAGGCAAGGACGCACAGAATTGCATATGTTTTAATGGTTGCAAGGTGCAGGATAAAACCCTAAAAATAATAATAACCCAATGTTATGCAGCCACACTTGATTGATAAAGGGTTTCATCAGCACCCTATGGTTATACTTTTACAACACTCATCATTTTTTGACTCTGTGTCATGTCTAATTTTTCAGTAGATAGTAAACTCCATGAAGGCAGGGACATGTATGTCTTTCTCATTACTCTAATCTCATTGTATCCCCATAGTCCTGATACATAACAAGTGCTTATTAACTATTTGTTGAATGAAGAAATAATTTAATGATGTCACGGTACTTTGCAATTGAATATATAAAGTAGAATTTAGCATCTATTTTATGAATGCCCAGTGAAGACAACTTGAAACAGTGAGACTGCAGCCCCGGCTGGTAATCTCCATACCCCTAATCACCTAATAGAGTCAGGTTATGTTGCCTGGTGGAGATCTTAACGAGCATCCTGTGCAATTCCGGGTAAGACTCTGGAAGTTTACATAATCTTCAACATCAGATTCAGACCTTAGCCTCTACGTCCTCAGAGGCTTCATGCAGTGAGGGTACAGATAAAAGTAGGGGGTATCTGGGAATCTGGAGATACTTAACCCAATGATAAGCAGCACTGGCCCAAGTACTAGGGTCCTAAGGAAAAATCAATTACACTGCAAGACAATTAGGTTAAATCAAGTAGAAATTAAAATAATAGTTCTACTCAGTCTTTGTCCCTTTCTGCAGAGTTGAACCCCTCAGGACCATTAAATGATTGGTCTCTGAGAGACCAAGAAGGAGGGGTTAGGGTTGGGAGGGCGGTTGAAATATGGTATAATTCTGGACCTGAACTTCTGGTGGACTTAAGGTCACGCCTGGCCTTTGGGAGTCTTCTGGCCTGGAGATTTGGTGACAGACTTGAAGTAGCACTGGATCAGTTGGAGGCTGATCTGAAGTAGAACCTTGAAGGCCCAGCGCCCTTGGACTGGCAAGTCCAAATGGAAGACACCACAGCTCAATGCATGCTCTCTCACTCCTTTCTCCCTCTCCAGAGGAAGTTCTGGTTGGGACCCAGGCTAACTCATAAAGGGATGACTTAGTGGCAAGAATCCTTAGTTTAGATGCTCACCAGAGAAAGAGGTGTGAGGGATGCTATGGAGTATCAACTAAAGACTGATAGACAAGAGTACTTAGAAAAGAACTTCCTAACTGTGAAGGAATTTTGAAGTGCGTGATGAGATTTGTATTTTTAAGCACCAGCAGAGTACTTTTCATGCGTCCCTCACACTAAAGTGGGGGACAGAAGTACTGAGAAGACACCAAAGTACAGTGAAGGAGATAAAGAGAATGGCCATTTAAGGAGCAAATACCGTGTACTGTGCACATGGCCTCGCTTACTCCTGGTAGCAATCCCAAGGAGGTGCTTCTGAGGGAAACAGGTTTAGCAAAATTAAGTGACTTTCTAAAGGTTACATGGCTGCGATGTGGCAGATGTAAAGAGTTGTAGCTGTACTGCCTGACTTCAAATCTACACCTTCCCCACTGTACTACCCTGCATTCTTCTGCAGATGCAATGGGACTAAGGCCTAAACAGTCTTAGAAATGGGGGAATTATTAAATCTGGGTGAAGAACACTCCCTACTGGGTATGCATCCAAACACACGTAATAATGAGTTATTACACTGGTATAGCTTACATTTCAAGGTGAACTTTCTTCTATATCGTTTAGCCCAAATGTGACACTGGAGGGAAGTTTTAAGCTAACTTACCCCAGATGCCATATTCTATTTGAAGGGCACAGGAAAGACTTTCCCCCCCCCGCCCCCAACTTTCTCTACCACTCTTACCACACTGCCTGAAATCTTGGCATGCATTGTTTGTTTTTTTTTCCTGCGGTACGCGGGCCTCTCACTGCTGTGGCCTCTCCCATTGCAGAGCACAGGCTCCGGACACGCAGGCTCAGCGGCCATGGCTCACGGGCCCAGCCGCTCCGCGGCATGTGGGATCCTCCCGGACCGGGGCACGAACCCGTGTACTCTGCATCGGCAGCCGGACTCTCAACGCCTGCGCCACCAGGGAAGCCCCCGGCATGCATTGTTTTGAGATGAATACTGGGGTCATGGTGCTCAAAGACATTCTAAATGAACTAGTCTGATCCATAGGTCATAGCGCAAGGTGCTCTGTATTCCTCCTCTCTGTCACCTCTATTCTGATATGTTCCAGAGGCTCCAGCAGCTCCATTTCTCAGTATTAGCTGTGAACTTGAGAGAACTGTGTTCTCTCTTCTCTTTGGTGTGATTGTCCTTCGCCCTTGGGGGAGGGGGAAGGGTGCTAATAGCCTGGAGGGTGGCCAGATTATTCGATTTTGCAATCTCCAGCCACAGCTGCTAAAGAAAACTTATATTGTGTTTTCATTCAGTGGGGAAAACATGTTTTGTTTTGCACTCTTGCGTAACCATGAAACATCGGGGGTAACTTAGCTAAAAACTTCCCTCCAGTGTCATGTTTGGGCTAAATGATATGGAAAAATGTTCATCTTGGACTGTAAACTATAACAGTGTAATAATAAGGTGACTGGACCTGAATAGACACTTGACCCAAGGTGAAACTATCAGAGGCTCCAACTCAAAACTGGACTACCAAACCCAGAAACTGTGGTTAGGTAGCTGAGGGA
>NW_020173494.1:478965-501304 GCF_003031525.2 Neophocaena asiaeorientalis asiaeorientalis | reverse complement strand
TATATATGTTAACTTAGGACTGGTGACCATCTCAGGTTGTGTGCAGGTAGAAGAGGCTGGTGCAGATCTGTAGCTCTATTGGTTATTACCATCTACAAGTTCGGAAGCTAAGCAGCACATGCACGCACACACAAATCCTCTTTAAAAAGCATGGGTGGGGAAAAGTTGTAAATATTAAACTGTAACACTTTTGTCCCTGTTACATTTCCAACAATCTCCCTTTTTTGCCTTGAGCTAATCAGACAGGGTCTTAAATTAACGGGTGACTTTTGTTTATTCATGCGTATTTGTTTTTCTTAATCTCCCACACTCAATGGATTGTTGCTTTTATTAACAGGAAACTAATATTAAAAGTAAAACACTGAGCTGCAGCTGGAAAAAAATTATTTACTGGAATGTTTCCTAGTTGAGTACTCGCCCTCACCCCCAAACCTTCCTATTTTTGACATGCTGAGCTTCAGAAACTGAGAGGTTTTCTTTGGTTTCTTTCACTTTGGTTCAAAATCCAGGGGACAGTTTAAGTTTGGAATGTGTCCATGCAAAATTCTTGTCCTGTGCAGAGCGAAGCCCTGTCATTTCCCCCAGGATTCCAACAGCAAAGAGTGATGCTGAATCAAAGATGCAGAGCATGGTTTCTCCCATTGAATTATAGACTCAAAGAATGGAAGGGGTGAGTCATCGGCAAATTGAATTGGGAGGCATTGTTGCAGAGCAGCCCCCACTTTGTCATAAAAATCCTGCTTCAATATCACCCTAGCTCCACTGTGGTTTTTCATTTTTAGAAATATGAGTGAATGCCATATAGTTAGTTACCGCTTTTTCATGACACATCAGATTCATGTGAAGTTGCATCAACCCCAAAGGGTAAAACAGTTCAGGACAGAACTATTTGGAATAAGCCTATTAGGTAATTCTTATCCCTCTCAAGGTCATCATATCCTCTTCCCCACTGGAAATCAAATTCTAACTAAAACATGATTGGAATTGGTTTTAAGAATTTTTAGATATGCCATAAAGTCTTTAAGGGGAGGACTACTTCTGTCATGTTTGATTTTATCCTCAGTTTGTTGTAATGAGTGAAAAAACATTCATATAGTGCTAGGAGATGAACCTAGGGGATGAGTACTCAGAAGTAACTTCCTGAGTGGTCCGGTTTGGGGATCTAGAATTGTGGTTTAGAAGCCTGGGAAGATGCTGGGGATCAAGCTGTGATACAATTTAGGGTTTCCCAAAGTGTGTGTATTCTACAAGGATGAGAAAATTTTCAAGAAGGAGAAAATTATTGCCACTTTAATAAAAGAGGAAATTTAGACAAGAGGAATTCCATAAGCAGAATCCAAGAAAGATGTTGTGTCCATGAGGAGAGTAATTCTGATCTGAAACCATGGAGTGGATCTATGCCTAGAGAGAAAGGGGACCTTATTTCCCAAGAGATTCCAAGGCCTGCGAGAGAAACAACTCTTAACGATGGATTGCCAAGCAGAGGTAACCTGAGTCTAAACCTGCAGTTGACCCAATTTTAATACCAATTGTACTCCGCTATTCCCTCACTGAGGTTAAACATCACGTACAGTCAAAATAGCTAACTAAGCCTATGATGATAGAATAGAAGGATGAGGGTTAAGATGAGGAGGAAGAAGAAAATACTGATGGCCTTTTCCTTAGGGAACCTTTACCAGGATATATACATCAGGTGGTGTTTGTTGTCTAACATGCTACCCCACAATGTAATGACTTAAAAACACAACCGATAATTTAGCTCACAATTCCATGGGTTGGCTGGGAAGTTCTTCTGTTTGGACAGTCTTGACTGATTCTACTGGACTTACTCAAGCTTCTCCAGTCAGCTGGCATGTTGGCAGTGGCTGGATGATCTAGGGTGGCCTCACTCAGGTGTTTGGCATTTACAAGGCTCTTGGTAAGGGTCTGGTTTCTTCCGCACATGGCCTCTCACCCTTTAGCAGGCTAGCCTGGGCTCATTCACATAGTAATGTTAAGGTTCCAAGCACAGCAAGAGGACACGCCCAATACTCAAGGGCTTTCAAAGCCTCAGCTTGCAACACTTTTGCTAATGTCCCACTGGTGAAAGTGAGGCATACCGTCAAGCCAGATTCAAGGAGTGGACAAATACATTTTACCTCTTGATGAGAGTAGAAGAATTTATGGTCACTTAAAAAATCTACCACAACTAGAGAGTTGGGTTGGTAAAGAAATAAACCAATCAGCCCTTAGAACTTACAGAGAAAGTGTTGGGATATCAAGGAAAGAGTTATTGGGTATAGAAAATTTTCCATTTCCTGGGTGGTGTTAGCAAAACAGTACCTGAATGTCATTTAGTCCAGCTAGGGAACACTCTGTTTAGGGATTACCCTGGGTTATGTCATCACAGAGCCCAACATAACTTTTGCAGCTCTGAATAGAACTACAAAACACCATCTTAGAACAGTCCTGGAGGTGTCCTAGATGTCTGTGATCTGTTCTGAAACTAACAAGGCAGGGACAACCTCCTTGGAATATCTGAAGACCCATCCCTACTCATTCAGGTGTGAAAGAGGACCTACTATTTCTTTTCAAGGGCAGGGATTAAGATCTAGGAGGTGCAAAGGGTAGATGGGTGAGTAGTAGTGATAGGGTAGGTTAGTCGTTTGAATGGAATCAGGAGAAGAAAGGATATGAATGGCAAGCCTGCTCCCAGAGGGGAGCAATCAAAATTTTTTTTTTCAAAATTAATAATAAGTTGGAGTCTATGTCCTAGAGGAAAGGTGAGGGAACATTTAAAGGACAGGTGCAAGAAATCTGATAGTCTCTTGAAGCAGCTGAATTTTTTTTAAGATGATGAGTTAGGTGAGATTCTAATCTCGGCTCTACCACTAACTAGTTAGTTATATGACCGTGGACAAATCACCTTATTTAGTTTTCTCATTGACAAAATGAGCAATTTTGGCTGGATAATTTTTCCAAAGTTCTTTCCAGCTCTAACATCTTCATGGAAGCTAGACAAAGAAGGATTGACATATATGTCAAGGGAATGAGGCTGTGTCGGGGGAATCCGCTTCAGAGAGCACTGGAACAGGTATTGAGGAAGATCTGAGACCTCTAGAGTTTTAAAAACAGGATAGATCCCTATCATTCATTCAACAAATATTAACTGAGGATCTACTATATGCCAGACAGAGCAGTCAGTGAATGACAGCACCCACCCCTGTGGAGCTTACAGAATCACTTCGCCTTGATCAAATTATTTAAGAGAAAAAGTAGGATTCGTAAACACATCCAGCTTCATTATTCAATCATTTCTGATGAAGAATGGGATGGGGTTTGCCAGAAAATGGAGAGACTGGATTGCTGAGGCAATTGCAGGCAGGGATTACATCAGATAACTACTCTGATCTTTAATTTCTTCATCTGCAAAATAGAAAGGGCAGACTGGATCATCCCTAAGGTCTCATTCAGCTCCAAAATTCTGATTTGGCTGCCCAGCCATTCTTAGGTGCTTTAGCTCAGCAACCCCACCTAGTGTCACTGTGTGGAGTTAGTAGAAAACCTCCAATAGTCCTATTGACTGATGAGAGGCCACTAAAGAGACTGGACATAACTGAAGATGGGCTTGAGAATCAAGATGTAAGAGTAAAGGGTTGATGGTGATTACAAGTCATTGCCTATGACTGGGGCAGGGAGGACACTACCCGCAAAGGGGCAGAAGGAAGTGTTTGTGGGCTATGCAAGCATTATATATCCTGATGTGATGAAAGTTACATTGGTACACACAGCTGTAGTTGCGTAAATCATACCTTTGTAAAGTTGACGAAAGAAAAAGGCAATACGGCTAATTACCAAATGACTAACACAAGCAATAAATTCTGTAGTTTTTTTAAGGTAGGCTTCCCACAATAGGCACAATAGGAACAGCCCTTGAGGAGAAATAGGATATAGATATGCTACATTTTTTGCATCCAGGCTGCTGCCATCTCCCTAGAATTTTTTCTCCTACTTTCTCAATGTCACTGCTTCATTATTCTTGGCATAGAAAGGGAAGAGGCAAGCGTCAAACGCCACAGTTGGGTTTTTTGTTTGTTTGTTTTTGTTTTGCCAATTATCTGAAGAGCTAATTCCTGAATACTCAGAAGTTGTTAATTCGATTAATAGATAATGCAGGCTTGTAAAATTTTCTTGGTCTCTCCTGCTTCTTATTTTGGAGCAATACTGCCAGGTAAGTAATGAAGACATTGTGCCACAAGAGGGTTACAAGTTCTCCTTGAGGGATTCTACATCATGGCTTCAACTATCACTTTTATGTAAATGCCTCCCCAGGTTACATCTCCCTGCCTGACCACTCTAATTGCCTAAGAAACGCATCTGCTTTCCCGTTCCATTATCCTCTCAAACTCAACATTCAGTATTCATTTAGCAAATACGAGCATGCCAAACACCTATGCAAACCCCTTAGACCTTTAGAACAGTGCTTGGCACATGGGAATACTAACGAAAGACAATCCTCACTTTCAAGTTTTATAGTCTAGTGGAGGGGGGAGAGCGGTAAACAGGGAGCAACGACTGATTTTCTTTTCTTTCTAGTTTTTTTCTCTTTTCCAGAATTTCACACAAATGGAAACACTGAGTATGTACTCTTCTTTTGAGTCTGGGTTTTTTTCTCTCAGAATGTTTTCAAAATTCATCCATGGTGTTACATATACGTTTGTTCTCTTTTATTGCGGAGAGAATCTCATTGTTTGGATATACTACAATTTGTTTATCCATTTATTTACTGATGAACATTTGGGTTGTTTTCAGGCTTTGACTCTTAAGAGCATTTGTGTAAAAGTCTTTGGGTATACATATATTTTAATTTCTCTTGGATATATACCTAGGAATGGAATTGCGTGGTTGAATGATTTGGGTGTCACCTTTATGAAAGTTGGCCAAACTGTTTTCCAAGGTGGTTGTGACATTTTATGTGCCCATCAGCCACGCATGAGAGTTCCAGTTGCTCTTTCTCTCTCCAACACTTGGTTACTATTCTAAATCCTTTGCACTTCCCTATCGCAAGTGGTATGGATTTTTTTTTTTTTTTTTCCTGCACCGCATGGCTTGAAGGATCTTAGTTCCTGACCAGGAATTGAACCCGGGCCCCCTGCAGTGGAAACGTAGTCCTAACCACTGGACTGCCAGGGAAGTCCCATGTAAGTAGTATGGATTTTTAAAACTTCACTTTCCAATGATTTACTACCAGTATATAGAAATACAGTTGATTTTTGTACTTTGACTTTATTAACTCAGTTATTGGTTCTAGTAGCTTTCCTGTAGATCCCACAGGCATTTCTACGTATATGATCATGTTATCTGTAGAAAAAAAAGATTTGTATCTTCCTTTTAAACTGTGCGTTTTCTTTTTCTTTTTGCCTTTATTGCACTAATTAGGATCTTTAGCACAATGTTGAATAGGAATATTGAAGAATGGATACCCTTGCCTTTTTCCTGATTTTATGGATAAAGCTTTCAGCCCTTGAACATTACCTATGATGTTATAGGTATATACTTCACGGCTGCCATTCATCAGATTGAGAAAATAAATTCTCTCCTATTCTTAGTTTACTAAGAGTTTTTTTTTTATCATGAACGGATATTGATTTTTGTCAAATGTTCTTTCTAAATCTAATGAGATGATCATAGGATTTGTACCCTTTATTCTCTCTTAATGTGGTGAATTACACTGATTGATTTTTTTAAGGTAAAGCTAACCTTGCATTGTTGAGCTAAACTATACTTGGACGCGATGTATTATTCTTGTAATATATTGCAGAATAGGTTTGCTAAAGGTTTGTTAAAGATGTTTGCATCTATGTTCAACAAGGGATGTTGGTTTGTAATTTCTTTTCTTATAATGTTTTTGGCCAGTTTTGGTAATAGAGTGATCCTGAATCCATAACATGAAATGAAAAGTGTTCCCTAGTCCATTTATCTTGAGAGAGCTGTGTAACATTGGCATATTTTCTTGTGTTTGATAGAATTTCTAAGTGAAGTCATCTGGGCCTATAATTTTCTTTGCGAAAGAATTATAATTCAATTTCTTTAATAGTTATAGAGCTATTCAGATTTTCTGTTTCTTCTTGTGTCCGTTTTGATAGCTTGTCTCTTTTCAGTTCTAGAACTTCCATCTGACTCTTTTTTTATAGCTTCTTTTTCCCTGCTGAGATTCCCCAACTCTTCATTCAGTACTGCTATATTTTCCTCCTTGAACATATTTATAATAGCTCCTTTAAAGTTTTTGCCTGGTAATCACAACTTCTGGTTATCATGGGGTTGGTTTCTTTTGATTCCTTTTTGTCTTTATTGTGAGTCATACTTTCCAGTTTCTCCACATGACAACTAATTTTTAATTTTGCACTGGATATTTTGGATGATAAATTGTTATCTTCTTCCAAAGCATGATGGATTTTGTTTTAATGGCCAGTTAACTTGGCTGGACCCAAACTCCTGTTGCCACTGTGATGGATATCAGGTAAGCTAAGGCTACCAACTGCTGCTTTCTGCTGGGCCCCTTGAGGTCTCTCCACAAAACATATGTGTGTTTCAGTGATTAGTCAAGGATTTGGGTGGAGTTTGAAGCAGATTTTGATCCCCCTCCCCAGTGGTTTCTCCTTTTCCATGACTTGCCCCATCACTTTTCATTCTGATAGCCCTTAATTTTCACCTTTGACTCCTCAAGCTAGTAAGACTGCAGCTTTCTGCTTGAGTTCTACTGCCCGTCACAGCATGGAATGGGGAGTGTACTCAGGTGGAAAGGCGCATAGAGGACATCTCACCTACTGCAGTTCAACTCTTTCAAGGTTGACTTCATGGTCCTACCTTCTTTTGATGCTCCCCAGTCTCTCCAGAGTTGTCTGGTATATTTTTCCCCAGAATGTATACGTGTAATCCATGGGAGGATTAATCTGAGACAAGCTTCTTTGCTACTAACAGAGTAGGAACTGCTCTACTTGTTTTCATGAAGAAATTTGGGGAGATTAAAAAAAAAAACGACACCATTCACCACTATCATCTTTCCAGAATTCCCATAGAGGAATACTTTTGACTGACCAAACTTTATATTCACACGCTCTTGACATATCTCTCTTCTCTCACGTAAGTCTAATGGTTTTATGTGTGTATCCAATTAAGCTTTTTAAGAATAAGAAATAAATACTGGCAGATTAGCCAGCCAAGTAATACATTTAAAAAGGAATTTAAGACCAGAATAAGATAAAAAATGTTTGACTGTGACCTCAAATGTGTTACATGGTATGGTCCTACACATCACTCCAATCTCATCTCTTATCATTCTCTGCCTAGTTCATTATCTCCAGCTACACCTAGCCTTCTTGCTATTCCTCAAATACCAGAGCACATGCTGTCCCTATGATCTGGAACGCTCTTCCCTGCGATCATTACATGGTTGCTCTTTCTGATCATTCAGGTCTCTGATCATATATCATATCTTCAGAGAGGCCTTTTTATTTATTTATTTATTTTGCGGTACGCGGGCCTCTCACTGTCGTGGCCTCTCCCGTTGCGGAGCACAGGCTCCGGACGCGCAGGCTCAGCGGCCATGACTCACGGGCCCAGCCGCTCCGCGGCATGTGGGATCTTCCCAGATCGGGGCACGAACCCACGTCCCCTGCATTGGCAGGTGGACTCCCAACCACTGCACCACCAGGGAAGCCCCAGAGAGGCCTTTTCTGATTACCCTCCCTAAAAGAGCACACGCTCTCCCCCCACCCCAATTATGCTCTAACATCTTACTCTGCTTATTTTGTTCAAAGGACTAATCACTATCTGAGATTATTCATTCATTTCCTTATTTTTTGTCTGGTTCCCCACCAAAAGGTAAGCACCAAGAGGGCAGAATCTTTGTCTGTCTTGTTCACCAATGTATCCTTAGTGCCTAGGACAGTTGTCTGGCACAGAGTATGTTTAATAAGTATCTATTAAATAAATAAATGAAGAATAACACGGGAGACCCCACCACCACTAAACTCATCTGGTAACAAAAGAAATTCAGAAAAACAAAAATATGTATGCAAAAAGTAAACAGTAATGTATAAACTATAAGTTCCCTATATTCAATTTAAAATAAAGCCACAGCTTTGGCACAGCAAAGGAAAATATCAATCAACAAAACTAAAAAGCTGCCTACTTAATGGGAGAAGAGATTGGCAAATGATATATCTGATATGGGGTTAATATCTAAAATATAAAAATAACTCATATAACTCAGCAACATCAAAAAACAAACAACCTGATTGAAAAATGGGCCGAGGATCTGAACATTTTTCCAAAGACATACAGATGGCCAATAGGCACATGAAAAGATGCTCAACATCACTCATCAACAGGGAAATGCAAATCAAAACTACAATGAGATATCACCTCACACCTGTCATCATGGCTATTACCAAAAAGACAACAAATAACAAATATTGGTGAGGATGTGGAGAAAAGGGAACCTTCATGCACTGTTGATGGGAATGTAAATTGGTGCAGCCACTGTGGAGAACAATATGGAGATTCCTCAAAAAATTAAAAATAGAACTACCATATGATCCAGCAATTCTACTCTTGGCTATTTATCTGAAGAAAAGAAAAACACTAATTAAAAAAGATATATGCATGCCTATATTCATTGCAGCATTATCCATTAATAGATGAATGAAGAAAATGTGGTACACAATACACACACACACACACACACACACACACACAATGGATATGCTTGGCCATAAAAAAGAATGAAATCTTGCCATTTTCAGCAACATGGATAGACCTAGGGGGTACTATGCTAAGTACAATAAACTAAACAGAGAAAGACAAATACTGTATGAGTTCACTTATATGTGGAATCTAAAAATAAAACAAATGAACAAACATAACAAAACAGAAACAGAATTATAGGTACAGAGAACAAACAGGTGGTTGCCAAAGGGGAGAATGTGGTGGGGGAAGGAGAGAACTGGGTGAGGGAGATTAAGAGGAACAAACTCCCAGTTGCAAAATAAGTCAAGGGTATGAAATGTATGGTGTGGGGAATACAGTCAATAATTACGTAATATCTTTGTTTGGTGACAGATGGTAACTAGACGTATCCTGGTGATCATTTTGAAATATAGCGAAGTATGGAATCACTATGTTGAGTAACAGGAACTAACGTAATGTTGGAGGTCAATTACACTTCAAAAACAAACAAAAAACACAGAAGAAGAGACCAGATTTGTGGTTATTGGAGGAGCCTGGCTAGGGGAGGGGGAATTGGATGCAGGTGGTCAAAAGGTACAAACTTTCACTTACCAGATAAATAAGTACTAGGGATGCAGTGTACAACATGATAAATATAATTAGCACTGCTGTATGTTATACATGAAAGTTGTTAAGAGAGTAAATCCTAAGAGTTCTCATCACAAGGAAAAAATTTTTTTCTATTTCTTTAATTTTATAAGAGCTGATGGATAGTCACTAAACTTACTGTGGTAAACATTTCATGATATATATGTCAAACATTATGCTTTACACCTTAAACTTATACAGTGCTATATGCCAATTATATCTCAATAAAACTGGAAAAAAAGCATTGATATGTTAAAAAAATAGATAAAATAAAATAAAGCCAGTATTTCATTTTACTTTAGGGCAGTGAAACATTACACAATTCATTATAAAATCATCTGAATCAACCAACCAAATCTAAATTTTCAATTGATAGGAAAAATAAAATTAACTTATTAGTAAAAAAGGAACACAAAGTGCTGTTATGGATGTCAAAGTTGTTTAACATATAGAAATGAAGTAAACCCATGGCAGTGAAATTTGGGGATGAATGGGCATATAACATTCATTATGATTTGGATTAAGGAGATACACTGTTTCAGAGCTCAAGGGAAAACAGTTACCCCCCACGCCCCCCCGATAACATTTAGTTCCAGAAGATTTATACGCTTAATTTTAAAACATAACATTCTCTTAAAACATCAAATAGTTATCTTAAATTCAAGCCAAACCAGCAATAATAATAATAATAATGCTATGTGTTTACGTAATCATTGTTCAGGCTTACAACTTCTATTAATACTTTATTTTATTGTTTTTTTAATCAAAATTATACTGTTCAAATTAAGTCAGACATGAAATTAGCTTGGAAGAAAATCACTTTGGTGTATTATTTAAACCTTTGAGGATAAAATCCATGTAAGTTCTTCCAATCATGCAGAACTAACAGGACATGTGAGATGTAAAATGGACATTTATTTTTATTATTTTCAATACAAGATAAGAGTTATAATAAGTTTCTCAGAAACTACTGTAATAAATTACTTCATGGTACAAAACTGCCATAGAAATTTTCCTGGTGAATGGCAGATGGGGCAGCTAAGTTTCACATGCTTATTTCCCAAAGTGGTACTGGTAGCAGAAAACCTAATTTCTAAAATGGGGATATGTTAGAAATGTAATACTTCTTTTTGCATGATGTTAATAACTTCTATCTAAATTATCAAACTAATTAATTTGATGTAATAGGAACTGATGCAAACGGATTTCATTATAAAGGTAATCTAAGGATATGAAATTCTATCTCTATTTAAATTGATTCCCTTTGAAATTTTTCTGTAAATGACATAGCTTCACCAGAAATGCTCACAGGGACTGATTCATAGATGTAATAGTATTACAACTGGACAGACTAAAAAATAATAGAAATAATAGAAAATAATAATCAAGGATAAATGTCCTGGCTCTACCCTCAAATCATTTAGTCGTATCAGACCTAGCTGTGCTCAGTTATGCTCTTCACCTTCAAGTTATTTACAACAGTGACATTCTAACTCGTGAGTGTCAAGTAAGTCCCACATGAGCGTTGCTTCTGAACTAAGCTTAAACAGTCAATGCTTAATCTTGATCTGGCAATGCTGCTACTGTGATTTTGTTTTATGACTTGATTTGCACCAAAAGTATAAAAAGAAAAAAGAAAAAAAGGTGAAAGTGGGGGGTGGGGAGGTGTGGGCAGGACTACCTTTATTATCTTGACAGACGGGCAAATTTTTCCCTTAGAGCTAAACAAATTCTGCATACTCAACTGCCAAGTTATCTTGAGGTGAAAGATTTACAGGAGCAAAGAGATAATTATGTGAGCAAAGATTTGAAAACCTAGAGCACATCAAATCATTTGATGTTGCGCTAACAGGTCTCTTCTTTTACCTGTACAGCTATGTAAGACAAATCACTCTGTTCACTCTTGATATTCCAGTCCTCATCTGTTTCTGAGTCACTGGAGTAAGTGGCAAAGAGAGAGGACGTTCTAGACCACAATTCATCAGTCTGAGTAGTTGCATTACATAGTCGTGTTCCAAACACTTGCACTTTGGCCTGAATACCTGAAGGAGAATAAACACAATTACCTATGAGTTAGAATTTGCTTTTCATACACAAACGTCCAATGCAATTGATCAATCAACTGAAAAGTCAAAGCTTACCCACACTGTAGTGAGGGGGTCTCTTCAGAGATATTTATGTACTTTTGTGCACTGGGCCTTCCTCACAGTGAGTAGGTACTGAAGTGACATCATTAGATAGATTACCAGCGTGGACTTGTGTTTGTATAACTTGATTTTCATGTGCAATCTAAAAACATAAATCAGAGGAGAATTATTAAGGCCTTCTTTATATGGTTTTATCTCCTAAAAGTTATAAACAGTGAAAGAGTATAGATACTTTTCAAGGTCACATGTTAGGAAGGCTGGAATTTGAACCCAGGCAAGCTGGCTCCATAGTCCAAGTAGTTAAGCAGTCTGCCATACTGTCCTTTACTATTTCTAAGTCTATTTCTAAGCATTGTGGTCAAGCAGAAATCTATATGCTATTAAGCTATTTGCTGACAACCCACTGAATTTTCCCTAAATCAACAGCTGGAAGAGACAATACTACTAGTATTAAATGATTATAATAGTATTAAGTATATCATAGCAAAGCAGTAGCATCGTTCTAGAAAACCTAATCATCAGTCCTTTACACATGACAGAGAAATAATTTAAGATAATATGCTTTAATGTTTTTATGCTTTCCTGAGAGAAGTTACAACGTGAAATGGAAATTTTGATTTATGGGAGAAGTAAGAGGTAGAAAGGAGGAGAATTTGGATATTCAGAAGGTAATGTAAGACTGAGTACCTGGAAATTATGTGGAAGAGGCTAAGAAAAGATATCTGGAAAATGTAAGAGGGTGTGTGGGAAGAAAAAATAAGTGATAGAGAAATGAAAAAAAGTACTTTGTAATTTTACCTAGACCACTGAAAAAAAATTTTAGCAAGCATCCTTGGTTGCTGTAACACAGGCTATGAATGCCCAAGTTAAAGAAACTTTATGAAGAAACTTTTGTGGAGTCCCTTTGTAACATGAAGAATTACACCTAATATTTTTGAGGATTTAAATAAAAATTGAAGTCTTTATCTTTGTGTTTATAGTTATGATTAATTTTGACAGCTAATCTACTTCTACTTTTAAGCGAAGCATCATAATGGTCTAGAATAAGTATATATTTCTTTACAAAACAGATGTACTCCTGATAAAATGGAGTTTTAGGAATTTATTCAGGCTTTAAAAAATAACTTTTGTTCCTTTTATAACAGTAATACATTGGATCACTGAGGAAAATTTGCACCATACAGAGAAGCAAAAAGAAAAAAAAAATTAGCCGTAATCCCATCATTCATAGCTAACAACTTCATATTTTGGTATCAGTTTTGTCTTTTTCTATGTATTTTTTAAAATTGGGAACATATGTTTTATAATCTTGTTTTCCTCTTTAATACATCATGTTTCTATGTTATTAAATATTCTACATATAATTTTTATGGCTGCATACAATCTATTGTACAGATATACTGTAATTTATTAAAACAATCCATAATATTAGACATCTTTGAACAAAAATTTTTGTGTACATACACGATTACTTCTTTATATTAAAAATTTAAGAAACAGAATTCCCAGATATGTATTAATCAACTAGAACATGAAGCAAAAGAAAAGGTTTAGAATGAGGCAGAGAAAGACCAAAGGATGAAGGCTATAGAAAAGGTCATAAGAGGTATAGCAGAAAAGATGAAAAAGCATAATATATAATATCAGTTGTAGTCCCAAAGGAAAAGAAAGAAAATGGGACATAAACAATATTTGAACAAATAACATCTGAGAATTTACCAAAATGAATACAAGGCATTAAGACATGGTTTTACAAAAGTACTAAATGTATTCACTAAAATACAAAGGAAACCATATCTTTGCATATTACAGTAAAACTGGAAAACAATGAGAAAAACTTAGGAGCCAGAGGAAAAAAAGATACATTGTCTTCAAAGGGGCAACCATAAGACACAGTAAGGCTTAAACTTTTAAGGAAACACAAAGATTGAAATAAAAGGGTGTAAAAAAGATCTAATACGCTAACACTAACCTACAGAAAGCTGCTGCTGCTATATTGGTGCTATATAATAACACAGCTTCAAAATATATAACACAAAAATTGTTAGAAGACTAAATATGTAAATTAAAAACCAAGGTGGAAGATTTTTAACACACCTCTCTCAGTAACTAATAGGCAGGCAAAGATTCCATAGGGATATAAGAAATTTAAACAACATGATTAATAGACATATATGGAGAATTGTATCCAACTGCAGAACACACATTCACCTCAAGTACACATGGAACATTTATAAAAACTAACCTACGTTAGGCCTAATACAATTTCAATAAATTTCAAAATAAATCCATATGCTGGGGCTTCCCTGGTGGTGCAGTGGTTGAGAGTCTGCCTGCCGATGCAGGGGACACAGGTTCGTGACCCGGTCCAGGAGGATCCCACATGCCGCGGAGCGGCTGGACACGTGAGCCATGGCTGCTGAGCCTGCGCGTCCGGAGCCTGTGCTCCGCAACGGGAGAGGCCACAACAGTGAGAGGCCTGCGTACCGCCAAAAAAAAAAATCCATATGCTGTATATTCTCTGGCCACAGTGTAACTGACCTAGAAGTCTATAACAAAAATATAACTACAAAATACCTGCATCTTTGGAAATTTTTAAATACACTTCTAAGTAACCCATGATAAAATTACAGTGGAAATTAGAAGATATTTTACACTAAATAATAATAAAAATATTCAAAATCTAAAACTTGTGGGATTCAGTTAATGTCACACTTAGAAGGGCATTTATAGTCTTAAATGTACATAATAGTATAGAAAAAATTAATTAGTCTTAATTTAGACTGCAATTTTAACACCATTCAAAAAATTATTTCACAAGATATTTCTAACGTATCTTCATTTCAGGAGTGTTCCCTCAAACAATAAACTCTACTGAATTCTACATTTGGGAAATAAGTATGTCAAACATAGCTGTCCCATCTGCCATTCACTATGAAAATTCTGGAAATCAATGATCCAATTTAATACTCAAGAAGTTAAAGAAAGAATGGTAAATAAAAATTGAAAAAGTAGAGAGATGAGAGAGTGAACTGTAATGTAAACGACGATGGGCTTTGAGTTATAACGATGTGTCAGTGTAGGCTCATCAGTTGTAACAAATGTACCACTCTGGTGGGGGATGTTGATAATGGAGAAGGCTATGCATGTGTGGGCGCAGGGGGTAATTGGGTAATCCATCTTCCCCTCAATTTTGCTGTGAACCTAAAACTTTTCTAAAAAAATAAAACCTTAAAAAATTAAAGAAAAATACTGGAAATCTTTTAATATGCAGCTCAATGTTCATAGCAGCATTATTTAAAATAGCTAAGACATGGAAGCAACCTAAGGGTCCATCAACAGAAGAACGGATAAGGAAGATGTGGCATATAAATATATAACATTACTCAGCCATAAAAAAGAATAAAATCTTGCCATTTGAAACAACATGAATGACCCTGAGGGTATTATTCTTAGGGAAATAAGTCAGACAGAGAAAGACAAATACTGTATATTTTCATTTGTATGTGGAGCCTAAAAATAAAACAAATGAAGGAATATAACAAAACTGAAACAGACTCACAGATACAGAGAGCAGACTAGTAGTTACCAGTGGGGAGAGAGGTGGAGGGAGGGGCAAAATAGGGAAAGGGGATTAAGAGGTACAAACTATTGGGAATAACATAAATAAGATAAAGAGGGCAGACAGCAGAAGCAAGAAGAACTACAATCCTGCAGCCTGTGGAACAAAAATCACATTCACAGAAAGATAGACAAGATGAAAAGGCAGAGGGCTAGGTACCAGATGAAAGAACAAGATAAAACCCCAGAAAAACAACTAAATGAAGTGGAGATAGGCAACCTTCCAGAAAAAGAATTCAGAATAATGATAGTAAAGATGATCCAGGACCTTAGAAAAAGAATGGAGGCAAAGATCGAGAAGGTGCAAGAAATGTTTAACAAAGATCTGGAAGAATTAAAGAACAAACAAACAGAGATGAACAACACAATAATTGAAATGAAAATTACACTAGAAGGAATCAATAGCAGAATAACTGAGGCAGAAGAACGGATAAGTGACCTGGAAGACAGAATGGTGGAATTCACTGCTGTGGAACAGAATAAAGAAAAAAGAATGAAAAGAAATGAAGACAGCCTAAGAGACCTCTGGGACAACATTAAATGCAACAACATTCGCATTATAGGGGTCCCAGAAGGAGAAGAGAGAGAGAATGGACCCGAGAAAATATCTGAAGAGATTATAGTTGAAAACTTCCCTAACACGGGAAAGGAAATAGCCACCCAAGTCCAGGAAGCACAGTGAGTCCCATACAGGATAAACCCAAGGAGAAACATGCTGAGACACATAGTAATCAAATTGGCAAAAATTAATGACAAAGAAAAGTTATTGAAAACAGAAAGGGAAAAATGACAAATAACATACAAGGGAACTCCCATAAGGTGAACAGCTGATTTCTCAGCAGAAACTCTACAAGCCAGAAGGGAGTGGCATGACATATTTAAAGTGATGAAAGGGAAGAACTTACAACCAAGATTACTCTACCTGGCAAGGATCTCAGTCAGATTCGATGGAGAAATCAAAAGCTTTACAGACAAGCAAAAGCTAAGAGATTTCAGCACCACCAAACCAGCTCTACAACAAATGCTAAAGGAACTTCTCTAAGTGGGAAACACAAGAGAAGAAAAGGACCTACAAAAACAAACCCAAGGGCTTCCCTGGTGGTGCAGTGGTTAAGAGTCCGCCTGCCAACGTAGGGGACACAGGTTTGTGCCCTGTTCCAGGAAGATCTCACACGCTGCGGAGCGGCTGGGCCCGTGAGCCATGGCCGCTGGGCCTGCACGTCCGGAGCCTGTGCTCCGCAATGGGAGAGGCCACAGCAGTGAGAGGCTTGCATACCGCAAAAAAAAAAAAACCAAAACAATTAAGAAAATGTTAATAAGAACATACATATTGATAATTACCTTAAACGTGAATGGATTAAATGCTCCAACCAAAAGATACAGGCTCACTGAATGGATACAAAAACAAGACCCATATATATGCTGTCTACAAGAGACCCACTTCAGACCTAGGGACACATACAGACTGAAAGTGAGGGGATGGAAAAAGATATTCCATGCAAATGGAAATCAAAAGAAAGCTGGAGTAGCAATACTCATATCAGATAAAATAGACTTTAAAATAAAAAGTGTTACAAGAGACAAGGAAGGACCCTACATAATGATCAAGGGATCAATCCAAGAAAAGATATAACAATTATAAATATATATGCACCCAACACAGGAACACCTCAATACATAAGGCAACTGCTAACAGCTATAAAAGAGGAAATCGACAGCAACACAATAATAGTGGGGGACTTTAACACCTCACTTACACCAATGGACAGATCATCCAAACAGAAAATTAATAAGGAAAAACAAGCGTTAAATGACACAATAGACCAGATAGATTTAATTGATATTTATAGGACATTCCATCCAAAAACAGCAGATTACACTTTCGTCTCAAGTGCGCATGGAACATTCTCCAGGACAGATCACAACTTGGGTCACAAATCAAGCCTCAGTAAATTTAAGAAAATTAAAATCATATCAAGCATCTTTTCTGACCGCAACGCTATGGGACTAGAAATCAATTACAGGGGAAAAAACGTAAAAAACACAAACACATGGAGGCTAAACAATACGTTACTAAATAAACAAGAGATCACTGAAGAAATCAAAGAGAAATCAAAAAATACCTAGAGACAAATGACAATGAAAACACGATGTTTCAAAACCTATGGGATGTGGCAAAAGCAGTTCGAAGAGGCAAGTTCATAGCTATATGAGCCTACCTCAAGAAATAAGAAAAATCTCAAATAAATAATCTAACCTTACACCTGAAGCAACTAGAGAAAGAAGAACAAACAAAACCCAAAGTTAGCAGAAGGAAAGAAATCATAAAGATCAGAGAAGAAATAAATGAAATAGAAACAAAGAAAACAATAGCAAAGATCAATAAAACTACAAGCTGGTTCTTTGAGAAGAAGAACAAAATTGATAAACCATTAGCCAGATTCATCAAGAAAAAGAGGGAGAGGACTCAAATCAATAAAATTAGAAATGAAAAAGGAGAATTTACAACAGACACTGCAGAAATACAAAGCATCCTAAGAGACTACTACAAGTAACTCTATGCCAATAAAATG
Source organism: Neophocaena asiaeorientalis asiaeorientalis (assembly GCF_003031525.2). NCBI lineage: Eukaryota > Metazoa > Chordata > Mammalia > Artiodactyla > Phocoenidae > Neophocaena > Neophocaena asiaeorientalis. Next base: position 483,606 of record NW_020173494.1, on the reverse strand, counting down.
GACAACCTGGAAGAAATGGACAAATTCTTAGAAAGCTATAAGCTTCCAAGACTGAACCGGGAAGAAATAGAAAATATGAACAGACGAATCACAAGTAGTGAAACTGAAACTGTGATTAAAAATCTTCCAACAAACAAAGTCCAGTCAGGATGAACTAGAATGGGAACAGAGACACTGAAGCTATGCTGCTGGACTACAGAGGCTGAGATCATGAAGACTTATGAGGAGGACAATGAAATAAAGAGCAAGGGGCCAATATGAAAATAACTCTGAAAGAACAACCCAGAGGATTACACACGATAATCAGTTTTAAAAGTTTAACTGCTTTTAATATTTTTAGTAAACATAACCATATCAATAAATTAGCAACACTGGGCTTCCCTGGTGGTGCAGTGGTTAAGAATCCACCTGCCAATGCTGGGAACATGGGTTCAATCCCTGGTCCAGGAAGATCCCACATGCTGCAGAGCAACTAAGCCCATGCGCCACAACTACTGAGCCTGTGCTCTAGAGCCTGTGAACCACAACTATTGAGCACACGTGCCACAACTACTGAAGCCCGCGTGCCTAGAGTCTGTGCTCTGCAACAAGAGAAGCCACCACAATAAGAAGCCTGCACACAGCAACGAAGAGTAGCCCCCGCTTGCCGCAACTAGAGAAAGCCCGCGTGCAGCAATGAAGACCCAACACAGCCAAAATAAATAAATAAATAAATTTATTTAAAAAAAAAAACAAAGTCCAGGACCAGATGGCTTCATAGGTGAATTCTACCAAACACTTAGAGAAGAGTTAACACCCATCCTTCTCAAACGCTTCCAGTTTTTTTTTTGCAAGATCTTTTTTGATCCACCTCCTAGAGTAATAGAAATAAAAATAAACAAATGGGACCTAATAAAACTTTTGCTTCTGCACAGCAAAGCAAACTATAAAGACGAAAAGACAACCCTCAGAATGGGAGAAAATATTTGCAAATGAATCACGGATAAAGAATTAATCTCAAAAATATATAAACAGCTCATGCAGCTCAATATTAAAAAAACAAACAATTCAATCAAAAAATGGGCAGAAGACCTAAATAGACATTTCTCCAAAGAAGACCTACAGATGGCCAAGAGGCACACGAAAAGCTGCTCAACATCACTAATTATTAGAGAAATGCAAATCAAAACTGCAATGAGGTATCACCTCACACCAGTTAGAATGGGCATCATCAGAAAATCTACAAACAATAAATGCTGGAGAGGGTGTGGGGAAAATGGAACCCTCTTGTACTGTTGGTGGGAATGTAAATTGATACAGCCACTATGGAGAACAGTATGGAGGTTCCTTAAAAAACTAAAAATAGAATTAACATATGAACCAGCAATCCCACTACTGGGCATAAACCCAGAGAAAACTATAATTCAAAAAGATATATGCATGCCAGGGTTCACTGCAGCACTATTTACAATAGCCAGGTCACAGAAACAACCTAAATGCCCATCAAATGGATAAAGAAGATATGGTACATATATACAATGGAATATTAGTCAGCCATAAAAAGGAATGAAATTGGGTCATTTGTAAAGACGTGGATGGATCTAGAGACTGTCATACAGAGTGAAGTAAGTCAGAAAGAGAAAAACAAATATATGTGGATATATATGCATATATGTGGAACAGATAAACCAGTTGGCAGGGCAGAAATAGAGACACAGATGTAGAGAACAAACATATGGACACCAAGGGGGGAAAGCCGTGGGTGGTGGTGGTGGTGGTGTGATGAATTGGGAGATTGGGATTGACATGTATACACTGATGTGTATAAAATGGATGACTAATAAGAACCTGCCGTAAAAAAAACAAATAAAATAAAATTCAAAAATTCAAAAATAAATAAATAAATAAATAAGATACAAGGATGTAATGTACAGCACAGGCAATACAGCCAATACTTCATAATAACTTTGTATGGAGTCTAATCTATAAAAATATCGACTATGTTCTACACCTAAAACTAATATAATATTGTAAGTCAATTATACTTCAATTAAAAAGTATACTAGGGGCTTCCCTGGTGGCGCAGTGGTTGAGAGTCCGCCTGCCGATGCAGGGGACACGGGTTTGTGTCCTGGTCCGGGAAGATCCCACATGCCGCGGAACGGCTGGGCCCGTGAGCCACGGCCGCTGAGCCTGCGCGTCCGGAGCCTGTGCTCCACAACGGGAGAGGCCACAACAGTGAGAGGCCCACGTACCACAAAAAAAAAAAAAAAGAATACTAGAAGTCTGGTAAAAAATGTAAGCAGCTGGGCAAAATTTGAAATATTTGGTAATCCAATATTTTGTCTTCACATAAGCAAGTTAGTTATCCTTAAGGTCTCCTTTGTTTGAAATACATCTGAATATGTAAAGATATCCTAGTGTTTAAGTGAAGTTTTCACATTTTAACAAGTTTATTTAATGTGAAAACATATAGAAAAAGGTCTATGTTAATCATTTTAGCTCAGTAATGTATAAATCTAGTGTATCAATTAAAAATCAAAGCTGAACAAAATAATTTGAGGGGAAGAAATAATAATAGAAATAAAAAGAAAATAATATCAGAGAGAAGATCAAAAGGCAGAGTTCACTCTTTGAAAAGACTAATAAAAATTGATAAAAAGAATGAAAAAGCAAAAATTACTAACAGATCATAAAGAATTTTAAAAGACAGAGTATCATGAACACTTTTGTGTCAATATGTTTAAAAACTTAGATTGAACTGACAAATTTTTCGAAAAATACAACTTATCAAAATGGATATAGAAACAGAAAAACTCTGAATAACCCCATAACTATTAAAGAAATTGAATCCATCATTAAAAAATCTTCTCATAAGGAAAACTCCAGGACTAGGTGTCTTTTTCAGTGAATTCCACAAAATATTAATATCAAATTTATTAGTGGACATATAATGCCAATTTATATAAACTTTTCCAGAGAATGAGGAAAGAGGGGACAACTCCAAATTGGTCAGCATAATCTTGAAACCAAAACATGAAAAAGGCATTTCAAGAAAGAACAGGTATAGACCAATTTTGCCTATGAACACATATGCAAAAATTGTAAATAGAATGTTAACAAATCAAATTAAACAATACCTAAAGGAATAATACACCTTGGGCAAATTGGGTTTGCTTCAGCTATGCAAGTTTGACTCTATATGTCAAAAACAGGCAATAAAGTTCATGACATTAACAGAATAATAAGCAAAATATGTGATCATTAATAGGTTCAGAAAAAGCATTTGAAAAAATTCAACATCATTTATGATTTAAATCTGTAGCCAAAACTTGGAATAGAGGGGAACATTTCTTTTTATGGTAAGAGCAGCTACCAAAAGAACTATAGCAAAAATCATATCAAATGGTGAAATATTAATGACTTTTCCTTTGAAAAATAGGAATGAGAAAAGGATTCCCCATCACTTCTGTTTCCCCCGCTGTACTGGAGGTTCTAGCTAGTGCAATAGGAAGAATAAGAAACAAAAGCATAAACATCAAAAACTATATGCATATATTTTTTATACATGTAGAAAGTCCAAAAGTATCTGCAAATTACCAGAATTAATAAATGAGTTTAACAAGGTTTCTGGTTACAAGGTCAACAAAAATCAATTTATCCACATACATTTATAGAAAATAAAATTTTAGATAATACTATTTATAATAGCAAAATCAAATAGGAACAAATCTAATGAGATATGTACAAGACCTCTACATAGAATGCCATAATGTTTTTAAGAGAAATGTAAAAACCCAAATAAATAGAGGGATACATTATGTTCATGGATTGGAAGAATCAGTAATGTCAATATGCTCTTTCTCCCTACATTCATTTAAAAATTCAACGCACTCTCAGTCAAAATCCCAACAGATAATTTGTGGAAATTGATGAACCAATCCTAAAATATATATGGAAATTTAAAGAGCCCAAAATAACCAAGACATCCATGAAGATGAACAAGGTAAGAGGAATTAATCAACTGGATATTAATTTTTTTGGGGGGGGGCTGTACAATGACCATGTGCTTTATTTCTTCTGCTCTGTGATTTTTTATTTCAATAGTAACTTCCATATAAAGTAAAACTACTTGATTACCTCAACTTTGGTTCAGATTAAGGTCTCATAAAGAATTTTAGCAAGTACATTTAAACTAATACCATAAAACACAATCATTGAAAATAAGCATTTGTCAGAAAAATATGCCAACTGGATATTAATTCTTAACATAAGCTATAGTAAAGTACTGTGATAATGGTGGAAAGATAGGCAAACATAAATGCAACAGAATTTTAAAATGTCGAAACAGACTAATACGTATATGAAAACTTGATTTATGACACAGTTGACACTGCAGGACAATGAGGAAATGCTAGCCTTTTCAATAAAAGATGCTGAGTCAATTGGGTATCTATATGAGGAAAAAATGAAACAAACTCCACTTCATACACAAAAATCAATTCTGAATAGGTTGTAGATATAAATGTAAAGACTAAAAACAGTAAGTTTATGGAAAACAGCAAAGTAGCATGCTTTAAGCATTAAGTATACAGAAAAAGATGGTTAGGTTGGCCTACATTGAAATTAAGAACTAAGTACACAGGAAAAAAAAAAAAAAAA
>NW_020173494.1:464059-478903 GCF_003031525.2 Neophocaena asiaeorientalis asiaeorientalis | reverse complement strand
GAAGAGGGAAAAAAAAAAAAAAAAAAAAAGAGTGAAGAGGAGAAGGTAGTTAAAGCATATTTAACTGACAAAGGACTTGAAGACAGAATTTATTAAGAACTCTATATCAACAAGAAAAAGACAATCCAACAGAAAAATCGGAATATCGCCAAAGAGGCTATCCAAATGTTCAATTAACATGTGAAAAGTTGTTCCCTTACTAATGTCATTTATGAAATGAGAAAGCAAAGTAAACCACCATTACACACCCTTCAAAAAACTCAATGTAAAAGACCGACAATCCAAGTGTAGGCAAGAATGTGAAACAACGTAAACTCTGATTATGCTTCTAGTAGTGTAAATTAGTACAACTATTTTAGAAGATTATCTGGTATTATTTACTGAAGTTTAATATAATACCATGTCCCAGAAATTCTAGGTATATATCATCAGAAACGTGTGCACATATGATAAAGACATGTAGAAGGATGTTTACAGCAGGATTACTTCTAATAGCCCCAAAATGATAACAACCCAAATGTCCAACAACAGAAGAGATAAAAAAATTGTTTGGTATATTCGTACAATAAACTGCTATATAGTAATGCAAACGTATTACTGCTATATGCAACAATATGGATGAATCTTACAAATATAATGTTGAACAAAAAGGCCAGATGCAAGAAATGCCTACAGTACAATTCTACTTACATCAAATTCAAAAGAAAGTAAACTTGGTTGCCTTGAGGATGGAGGAGCTAGGCTTGGGCTCTTGAGTTGCTAGTAATGTTCTAATTCTTTGACCTATAGTAGTTACACATGTTCAGTTTCTGATTATTTAATGATTTAAGCACTTTCCTGTATTTTGCTATATTTGAATTAAAGTTTAAAAAATACAGTTGGGTTAGAAAAACAAGGATGCAAAATGAACAGTTACGGAGAGACAATAATTCTAGCTATATGAAACAAAATATCAGTGTATGGTGCTCATCAGAACCCCCTTTTTTCCTTGGAGGTGGCCCCTAATCTTTCCTCAAGCTCCCTAAAGATAGGCTACATTCATACTTCTATTTCTCTACCTATAGCACAAAACACCCAAAACAGTGTTTACAATAGCTCCTCAATAAATATTGTAGAGTGACTGGAAATTTGCTGTTTAGTCAGTTGGTCTTGGAAAGAAAAACAGTGAGTCGGGCAAGGAGTGAAAGGTGGCACAAGTAAACTTTCTTAGAGATGCTATTGGGGTTCTCAATCCAGACCGGCTAAAAATTTATTGCTCTCAAGTCTAAATAAACTTTTTAAACTTTACATAAAGTACTATTATTAAAACCTACACATAGTTTCCTAATAACTCAGCATGTATATTAATGTAATATGGATTGTCAGAAGTGTTGGCTGGATATATTTACTAATTGGAAAACAGAGTTGGTATCTATTCTAGATTTCTCAATAGTTAGCCCTTTGTTGTATTATAAGATCTTTGGTTGTTTTATTAGCCTGGCTTTTCTTCTCACAATTTTTGATTAGATGATAAAATTATGAGTAAGAAAAATGGTGTAAGGGTGTGTGCGGCACATGTTTAATATTTACCTCTTTTACTACATATTTATATATATCTATATAGAGATGTACATATATGGGCTTGGGTAAAGGTTGGCTAGGCAATGATGGTGGATAGATGGTTCAAGGAAGAGGCAGATGTCTTGACTGGTATACAGCTTGGTGAGAAGGGAAACTGGCAGAGAACTGAAATTCTATTGTACTAAAAAAAACTGCTCTCATAGTCACATATTCATTCCACAAATATTTATTGAATTCCTTAAATTTGCAAAATATTGTTCTAGTTGCTGGCAATACAATAGTGAACAAATCAGATAAGATCCCTACTCTCACAAAGCTTACATTCTAATGTGAGGAAAAACATTAAGGAAATTATACAATTATTTCATGACAACTGTGATGAGTGCAACTGAAGTATATGTGCTAATGAAGTGTATGAAGAATGAGAATATATAATTAGGGAAGCAAAAGGGAAGGATGTTTGAGCATATTTTTAAAGTAAAAGGACTCAATTGATGATGATGGGAAATGGCAGGGGCATAATTCCAGGGCAGTACATGAAATAATGGAGAAAAGGCTTATTGGTAGGAAAGAATATAGTATGTTCAAAAATTGAAAAGATCAGCATGACTGGTACACAGTGAGCAACAAGGACGGTGGACTGGGATAGGATTGGTGTGGCAGGCAGGGGTAAATAGCATGCAGAGACTTGTAGGTTGTGTTAATAATATTATTCTTCATCCTAACAATTGCAGGGTGTCATTAAAGGGTCTTAAGCATCCACCCCAATGTAGGAAGCAGGTTGGTATGGCAGAAGAGTTTCTGTCTGGCAATTAGACCTAGAGAAAAGGCTCTTGAGGAAATTCACCTCCTGGACTGGCTTTCTTGTGCATAAATATTGAGTCTGAACTAGATGAGAACTTAGGTTTCCTTCAGCTCTAAAATTCAACGAATACCTCTATATATTAAAAGCCAAAATGTCGGTTACAAGTCACCTGACTTCTTGGTGAATTCTTCCTATCTCTAAAACTGAACACATTTTAGATCCAATTAAGAGTCATAATTTAATCTATGTTATGGTGATACGGCTGAAGTTTGACTAACTCAAAGAAGACTGGGAAGTCTTCTTTAAGATGGGAAGTGGGCAAGAAGGCAGTAGTGACCAGATGCAAAATAAGTGTAATCGATGCTTATGAGTATCGAGGAAGTACGCAGAAGAGAGCAAGATAGGAAAATTCAGCTCATTGGAACGATTTAATTTAAAGGCAGTCGGTCAAGAGGTAGTTTAGAAGTGGGAAGGGATCGTTTATCAGCAAGCCCCATCTTCATCAGCATCTCGTATCCCCCTTCCCCCACCATTTTGATAGTATAATTGATAATTCCTCAAGCTTATGTAATACGGTATGCAGAAAGTTTCAAGCACCCCATTCCTTGAGATTTTCTCAAATTAAACACTTTCTATTTAAAAACTCAGGAGCGGAGAGTGAAGGCGACTATAATCTGAAGAACGAGAGAGAGAGACAGAGACAGAGTGAGAATGAGTGTGTTTTGGGGAAGAGGAGGTAGAAGAAACTATAATTCCAGAGTGTTAATGCTAAACAGGCTCTTGGAGATCACTGAGTAAACAGAAACCTTCGAGGTGAGGTGACTTTCCCAAGACGACACTAAGTGGAGGAGCCTAGCCACAGACCCAGGGTCCTCCAACGACCCTCGGGGGACTCCTGGGTGGCCCTTTACCTGTGAAGCCGCAGCCCTCTACCTGGCCCGGAGGAGTGTACAGCAGGCTGGCCCCGGGGCAGCCTCGGGCTGCCTGACTGCCTGGGGCTCTCCTCCCTTCTCGGGGCCGCCCGCTCCGTCTCCCTCTTCTTGCCCCTTAGATGCCGGGGAGGACACCCGGTGCAGGGTGGGCACGGCGCCCGCCACAAGCCTCAGGCGCTGGGAGAAGCGCAGGTTCTTCTGGATAACCGAGGAGACGTCAAAACAGGCGGAAGCAAAGTGGTCGGAGCAGATGACCGACCTGTCGTTGCCCTCGTACCAGTCGGCGCGGCGGCCCCGCACAAAGCGGTCCCACAGCAGCCGCACAGCCCGGTCCTTGGGGAAGCGGAACAGCGACTTCCCGAACGTGGTGGTGTTGCCGCAGTGCGCGGCCACGCAGCTGGCAGGCATGGCAGCTGACTCCGGGTTGGGAGATGAGGGCCCTCCGCACGGCCGCGCACTCCCTGAGCACTCACCTGCCGGATTCAGCGTACGCCTTGTCTCCTTCCCCCACCTCCGGCCGGCGGAAGTGCCGAACTGCGGCCCCACCTGGGAAAGTACCCGGCTCTCGGAGATCCTCCTCCTCCCTGCAGCTTCCCCTAAGAGCAGGTGGCCACAGGCAGAGGGATACAAATTTCGCGCGGGCCCAGCTGAGGTGAGCCGTAAAGAGGGACGGACCGGAAGTGGTGGTTGTCATAGCTACCGAGTTGGCCGGCCTCTTCCCCGTTTTATCCTCCTCTCCACACTCCCGCTCTGTTTTTATGAGGCCAGGAAAATAGAACTAGGAAGTGCTGACGTTTTGGGCCCCCCAAATATAACCAGAGGCTCTAACGAGGGCATCGGCCAGTGCTTTGGTGGAGGACCAGACCGGAAATGGTAGTTTCCATGGTAACTCCTGAGCGGGTTGCCTGGGAGATGACCCCTTTCGCTGTCTCTGAATCTGTGCTGTAGCGTCACTTCTAAGGCAGATCTAACTGATCTTCTTGGACTGTCTCCTGCCATGATTCCCGGGAAATACCGCTCTGTTTCTGGCCGGGCTGCGAGCAACGTAGGTTGGGTCTCCTACTATTTCTTCCCATTAGTAGCGTCCTTTCTGACTGGAGTCTTTGTCCTAGGTGATGGGCTGTATTATTGGGACCAGCACCTCTGAATCTACGCAAGCTATTGTTTGACCGAGGCTTGAGATTCCTGGACTGGACCAAGGCACTTGGAGGGTATTTAATATTGTGTGATGGGTATTCAAAGTCTTGTCCAGGATCTGGGCTTCCCAGAAGGTGGAGCTGGTCTGCTGTGAAAGGCTAAGCTTCATTTAAATTCCTTTAACCGGTCAATTCCTTTTTTTTTTTTTTTTTAATTAAGAAAATATTAACTGGCACCGCCACCTCCTTCACCTGTCTCACTGAGCTATTTACTTAGACCTGAAATAGCAAGTGTCAAAAGCTTTAGGTGCTAAGTAGAGGGTTAAATTGCTGCAGACATTTTGGAAGATAAATCACAGTGAAACCTTTTAATTCTTAGTTGTGATTTTATTGTTTTCAGCAGGTCCCCAGAACATGATAATTTACCAGAAACAAGGAAAAAGCGAGCATTCTGTTTTATTCTAATTTTTTGTTATATCTTGGTGTACTATTTTGGGGAGGTGTGTGTGTGTATAAGTTAAAAGCATATTTTATGGTTTAATTTTTACATTGTAGGTGAACTGTGGTCTTCATCTGGTAATTCAAACATCATCGCTTCCTGAAAAAAACAAAGTAAGATTTAAGCAGATTTGTATTTAAATTGAATATAAATTGTTTTATATTCTGCAAAATAGCATGATTTAAAGAGCAGAGTCTAAATTGGAAAATTTAATTATATTTACTTTGGTCACTAATCTAAAGGTAATTTTTATTTTCTGCCTACACAAAGCCAACTAGTGGTTACCAAAAAAGAGATGGAAGGGGGAGGGGCAAATTAGGGGTATAGGATTAAGAGATACAAACTACTATGTATAAAATAGATAAGCAAGAAGGATATATTGTATACCTCAGGGAACTATAACCACTGTTTTGTTATAACTTTTAATGGAGTGTAATCTGTAAAAGCACTGAATCTCAATGTCGTACACTTGAAACTAATATAATATTGTAAATCAACTATACATCAATTAAAAAAATCAAACAAAACAAAGCCAAAAATAAAAACCTACCTCTTTTAAAAACTGAATCTTATTTCATCCATTACAAGAGGTAAGGTGGGGTTTTTTGACATCTAAACATTTCTTAAATCAGGACCCTTCTTAAAACTGTTGGCACATCATTGTTTAATCGGGAAAGTTTTTGCTTCTTAGTAGTGGGTAAAATGATGGCATGTCTTACTACTGATGGAATCTTATAATAGATAAAATGTGATAATTTGGGGGCACATATCTAACATTCCAGAAAAAAACTGATTAGCAGTGGAAATATATTAGGCCAAATGTTATTTAGAAGTTAAGATTTGAACATGAGGTTCTTTTTCCCAGTTTGCCCATATTCTCGCTGGCATTTCCATAACTTCTGGCTTTTGATTTGATCTCTGAGATACTCGTGTTCTCCCCCCCCAGCCCCAACCTCAGCTCTCAGATATACTCACCCACCTCCCACACAACTGTGTTTCAAGACACAACACAAATTTTCCTTCTTTGACCAATTTGGACACCTCCAACTGGCACAACTCAGGTTTTTCCTAAAAAGTTGTTAAGTAGGTGTCACTGAAGGAACTCTGAAGTGAAGGGCGGAATTTACAGATAAAAACCTGAGAAGGCTAAGGAGGGGCGTGAGGAAGGTGGATGGAAGGACGCCATTGGTCAAGGAGGCAGCTGTGGATTACATTATGTATCTGGAAATAAACACTTGGAAAATAGGCCATTTGATTATCTTGAATAAATAGTAGTTAGCTAGATTAATTGAAAATATTCTTTATTGTAATTGGACCTAATGGATTCCTTCCAAAGCTTTGCTGATTGATTTCATTGGACAGATCCTATTCCACTATTATACATAGTATGTTTCTAGGAACTATGTGCCTCATCCAGATTCTTTCCAAACCATTCATTTTCTCTTGTGTGGACATGTATTCTGAGAAAATACCTTCGCTCATATAATGCATAAGGATATAATGTAAATGCTATTATAATTTTTATAGTAGCATGAGAAACATCATAATTCTTTTATGATATGTATTTAGGGGTTTTGGTAGCTAATCATGAGAGGTTGTTTTGGTTTTGTTTTTCTCAGTCCTTCTATCAAATAATTTAAAATAAATTTAGAGAAAACCCTTCTTAGAAGGTTTAGATATATAATTTTATTATGTTATAATTGGACTGTTAAAGGAGTTCTAATGATAAGAACATTGTGATATTTTTTAACAGAATTTAGTTTCTATTGTATGTTTTTTGCTTTTCCTTCTGAGAAAATGATTCTTGTAATCACTGAATTGTGATGAGAGTATGGAGGAATTGCAAGTAGCTCAGACTGGAGCCTGGTTTCATCTGACCTCATGAGACTGACTCTGATTTGTGTGTGTGTGTATGTGTGTGTGTGTGTGTGTGTGTGTGGTAAAATACACATCACATCAAATTTGCCACTTTAACCATTTTAACTTGTACAAATCAGTGGTATTAAATACATTCACAATGTTGTACAACCATAACCACTCTCTAGTTTCAGTTTTTATCACCCAAAAGGGAGTCCCTATACCATTAAGCAGTCTCTCCCCATTCCGCCTTCCCAACCCTCTTGGAAGCCACAAATCTGCCTTCTGTCTCTATAGATTTTTCTATTCTCAGTATTTCATAAATGGAATCATATAATATGTAACATTTTGTGCCTGGCTTTCTTCGCTTAGCATGATGTTTTCAAGGTTCATCTATGTTGTAACATATATTGGTTATTTTATGTTATTTTATAATTATATTCATTACTTTCTCCAAAAAATTTTTTTTCTTAAATAATGTTTTTTAGGTTGAATTCAAGCTAAATAAAGAAACGCCATCATTCCCTGGTCGACTCTTACAACATGATCTTGAAAGAAACTACTCAAGTAGGCAAGGTATTGTCAGAGAGCAGAGATTAGATATGGTTTATCTTCTTTAAGTAATATTGTTTAATAATGTTGAATTTCTAGATCCAAAGAGACTTGAATTAAAAATGACATCATTCATTGGTTACCAAATTGATTGGGAATTTGTTTAAATCAGAATTGATTTTATATACACAGCATAGTAGATTATTTCTAATACAGGAAAAGCTGTTGTGTTTTAGTTTGGGGTGGGTTCTGCACAAGAGAATGGGAAGGAATCTTCCAAATAATGTCTTAGAACTAGGAAAATAGCTAATTAGTGAGGGTAAGAGTATGGGAACACAGATCTTTAGGGAATAAGGAAACAGTGGAAAGAATGGAAAGTCAGGAGTAGAAAAGAAGCTATCTCTTTCCCTTACTAGCACATATAATTATAGATATTTTATATCAAAGGCCTTAAACTTTTGTGTGCATCCCCCAAGATCTTGTTAGAAATGCAGCTTCTTAGTGCTTCCCTTCCCTTGTGCCCGTCCCCATTCTGATTTTGCAGGCCTTGGGTGGGATTTGGAAATGTACGTTTTAGTAATGCCTCAAGTGATTCTGATGGATGTGGTTTGTGGACCACCTTTTGAAACACAGCCTCATATGATCTGGTTATATTTCTGAAATGTATTTTTCAATTCAAGGAGAAATTTCCTTTGGAAGATTTGAGTTGTTACTTGGTTGCCAACAACTGTTAGCTATCTGTAATGTGCTAGTGTTAAGCACTACAGAATCCTTACATACAGTACTGTCCCCATCTCCTAGGAGTTTGTATGAGAGAGCTGATCAGTATAGGCCTCTCTAGATTGTTTATCTCACTACTGCATGAACATGTGGCGATTTTGAATATTTTATTAGTTTTCTTTTTTTGTTTTGTAACTTCTGGACTTTCCTCTTGGGCCCATCTAATCTGACATGACTTTTCTTTTTCCTATATCCTACACTCTTGTCTTGGTCAATTGCTGGACATGACATCAACCTAACTGCTGTTCCACAGTGTAAGAAGCATGTGTCTTGCCTTTTTTGGTTCGATTCAGTACACATCTACTGAGTGTGTACTGTGTGCCAGACACTGTATTAGGCACAGAGCTATAGATGTGAACCTGAAAATTCTCAAGTAGGAATTTTTTTTATGTTTGTATTGTGAATTTCCTTCACATTTTTGATAATAAATCTTGAATTTGTTTTCTAAAACTTAAATACTTTTCCCAAGGTATTCTTGAGTTAGAGGGGGAAGTTGGTAGACAGATTTGTGTATGTCTGGCTAGGTAAGTTTATTTAAGTGTTAAAGTATTGCTAGATATTTGCTAATGAGGAAATAGTATGGCGGCACTGAATTTTGTGAACCTGAAAGATAAATAAACTCTTGTACATAAATAATGACCCATAAAATACAGATTAATTCTTTAGGGAGAAATAAACCTATTTTTTACATTAAAAGATTTTATTCAAACTCATTCTCTGTGACATTTGTACCTGATTGTTTCCAAATGTGCCTCCTTCATAGTTCCAGTCAGTTTCATGCAAGGAAGGCCACACAGTGTGTAGCTGTTTTCTTGACTTTTGTACTCACTGTTCTTCTTCCAAAGGCACAAAACTTTGGAAAAATTATACGTAGCAGTTTATCAGGAAAAGTTGAGGAATCTCTATCTAATAGACTGCATTCTGATACCCAATTATTATAATTAATTTTACCTCATCCTTATTTTTCAAAATTAATTGGACATATATAATCGCCTGTCACCATAAATTAACCAGTGGTACTCTCAGTCCAAAGTAAAGAAACTCTATGTTTTAGTTAGGCTACTTAGTCTAAAACTTGGTATGTGATTTTTTTAGGCTTTTTATATTAATGTTAAGTGTTAACCCCTGTATCCTTGAGATTTTGTAAGAGCCAGGGACTGCTATACAGTAAAATCTCAGTTAACCAGACCTTAATTGATTAAATCCCTTAATTAAGAATTCTATAATATGTCTATAGAGAGGAAGAGGCAGTGCTTGACTCTTAAGGTCATGATAAATCGTGAAAAATATAGAAACAGGATTTTGGTTACTAAAACAATCTCAAAGGTAAGGCTGAGTGGACACATATATGACCGTGTACTGTGTTATCCAGCCAGCCAGCCACCCATCTGTCCATCCCACTGCCCATCTCTCCATCCATCTTTCCGTCCATCCACTCACCCATCCATCCATCCATGTATCTAGGGTGCCGTGCAGTGAAGACTCTTACCAAACATAGACCATTATGCCTCTAAACACTTTGAGATCCTAATTATGAAAGAATTCATTCAGCATTTTTATACTAAAATGCAAGAATATATGATTTTCTTTTTTAACAGAAATAATATATGTAAAATGGATTTCTGATTTACTCTTAATAATGGAAAATCAGTTAGTTAATTTACTGATTGCCTAGTGAATTTAGATTCTACAAAGAATATAAAGAATGTAAAATGAACTCTGTTTCTCAAGGAGCTTATAAATTTAATTGGGAAGACAAAAGCTACATATCTGGTGAATTAAATAGTGATACATGAAATCACCAATAACAGGAAATGCTTCAATTAAAATTTTGCCACATAGTAGTGCAGTTCATATGCAGGATGAAACATTCCACATATAATGTGGGTGTTTGATACACACATATTTGTATATATATGTGGGTGTTTATATATCCACATAAATATGTGAATGTTTCAATTGCAGGTCACTCTGGTTCCCAGTCATTTAGAGCAGCACTCCCCACCCTTTTTGGCACCAGGGACCAGTTTTGTGGAAGACAGTTTTTCCACGGCCGGTGTCGGGGGTGGGGGCATGATTCAGGTGGTAACGGAAGCAGTGGTTCACATGGTAATGCAAGCTTTGCTCTCTTGCCCACTGCTCACCTCCTGCTGTGGGGCCCAGTTCCTAACAATTGAGGGTTGGGGACCCCTGATTTAGAGTATCTTGTTTGTGGATTTTAAGGCCTTTCTATCTAATCATTCTCATATCCTGCTATTTATTGTATGATGTATGTCATACTGATCGTGATAGTAAGCTCATCATGCAGATGGTGATTTTGACTTCTGTGTATGATAAGAGCTGAAAAGTGTGAGGATGAAATTCCTTTATTCACTGAAGTAAGTGAAATTTACTCCTTGATTATTGCCTCTATATCCCAAGTCTTATTAAATCTGCCTTCTAAATTGAGGAATGGCTTGAAGCCTTAACAAAATAATTTTAAAAACCTAATTCTGATGCTAACAAGGGAAATCAAGGTTGTCTATTGTTTGAAGTTTTTCCTTTATCGTATTTAGCTGACCAGATAATCCTTAATCAGTTAATCCTTACACTGGTTTTTGTTTTTTAACCATCCAATTTTTGATTTCCAAATCAGTTTACTGACTCGTGGTTGCTTGGGTACCTTGTTAGCAACTGGTCATGTCACAAGACCAGTTTATTTATGAACATGATCTCAATTCTGAATGCTTGTACTCTAGAACATCATTATTAGTTATCTGATATTTCCTGATATTCAGAAAAGTGGGATGTGAGCACTGATTATTTTGTTCAAGAAGTGAGGTATGTGATACTTTGGTTTATATCTTGCATACCTGGAGAAGTTAGCAAATACCACTGCTTTACATTTCTTTAGTATGATATATATGGAACTCGATTTTAAGATGGCTTCCCAAAGAATATGTTAGCTTCCTATACTTGGGTTCATCTTTTTGCTTTATTGGTCAGTTTAAGCAGTAGAATTCTGTGGTACCTTAAGTTCTATTTTACTACTTATCACTCCCATCAGCATCGATTGCTGCTTTTAGGAAATGTTCTCTTTGTAGAAGGAAATAGAGTTGATTTCTTCTGGTGTTCAAACTGGTACCGTTGACCCATTGCTCAACCCATTGCTTCATTTCTGGAACTTCCCAGCATCTTTTATTAACTCTTCTACATTCTTCTAGGTCTTTAGAATGTATCTTAATATCCACCTCCCTCAAAACTCATCTGTGACCATCTTCTTTAAGTAAAAAATAACCAGACACATTTATGTGTGAAATTATAAATAGATATTGTTTTTTTATTCTGCATTTTGTGTATGTTTTTCTGTACAGTTTATTAATTTCATATGTGTTTGTCCACTAGATTGAAAGCTACCTAATGGCAGGGGCAATATCCAACCAACAACCTATAAACCTCATAGGGGTGTCACATACCTTGTGGACCCTAACTACAAGCCTAACTACAAGTGTACAAGATTTATTGACATCCACTTTGGTCTCTGCAATATTCTCTACCAATAGTAGTTGAACATACAAAGAAAAATGGATGATGTGAGGTTTACATTTGTTATCCAAAACTACTTTCTCTGTATTTCCTGTAGCAAAGTCATGTATTGTGTAGCTTTGTGATAAATTTTTTGATATTTTGAATGAGATGGAAGAGTAATAAGCCCTTCACCTCGTAATAAATCATCCTACATCTCATCCACAACAAATGTGACAGAATTATGTGGGCTGAAAATGAAAACTACCATGAGCTCCTTATCAGCATTTGGAGATTCTTCCATTCAGACACCTTCAAAGTCCAGAATCCGGCCAGGCTGTCATAGTCCTGGCCCAAATGTATCTGGTAATGAGGGACTATCATCTCAATTATAAGAGAGTTAAAATTTAGTATTAGGAGTCAGGTTATAAAGGGATAAAGATAGCACTAGCGTAGTTCTATACTTTCAACCAATCTATAAGGCAAGGGAAAAATTATTTGGTATACACAGAACACATAGTTTTCGTTTGAGGAGGAAAGAAACTAGCTCACGTTTAGTAACTAATTTCAAATATGGAGAGCTATGGAAGGTGTATTTTCTAGAAAGGATATTTGTAGGTGCCAGAGTTCTCCAAATATAAGGTGACTTTAGTTTCAAGATTTTAAAAGTTTTTCTTAATCAAGTAATTTGTATATCATTTTCAATAGGTGATCATATTAATTTGGTGAGCTCATCAATGCCATCATTTCCCATTCTCCAACGTTCTTCTGAAGAGAAAATTCTTTACTCAGACAGGTTGACCCTAGAAAGGTGAGGACAACTTATTTTTTGACTAGATAATTTATAGACATGGTACAAGATTTGAAAGGTACAAAAGTCTCTCTCCCTCCTCTTATTTTCCTGCTATTTAGTTCTCCTACCTAGGTATAATCACTGTTACCAGTTTTTAAATTTATCCTTCCAAGGGTATGTGGAGAAATTTTATATCTATATAATGTAAAAGAGCTTGACTATACTCTAAAACACTACTATAGATAAAACTTCAAAATATAGTTCTCACATGGGCTTCTCTGCCCTATCCAGTTGAGTTCCCTTTTACCTCATTTGCTCACAGCCTCCTAATGTCTCTTTCACTCACCCTTCTACAGCCATACCTGCCTCCTTGTTGCTCCTTGAATACACCAAGCATGCTTAAACCTCAGGCCTTTTGCATTTGCTGTTCTTTCTGCCTGGAATGCTGTTCCACCACATATCTGTAGACTCACTGTCTTTACCTCCTTCAGATCTTTACTCAAGTGTCATCACCTAGGGAGAGCCTTCCCTGGCCACCCTCTCCAAAGCTGTAACTCCTTCAACCCTGACTGTCCCCAGCCCCTTTCTCTGCTTTATTTTCCTTCTTAGCACTTATCACCCTCTAACATATTAAATATTTAACTTATTAAGTTTATTGTTTGTCTCCTCCCACTAGAATATAAGCTCCACAGACACTGGGAGTTTTGCTTAGTTCTGTATTTCCAGCACCTAGAACAGAACCTGGGACAAAATAAACTCTCAAAAAATTCTGAATGCATAAGTATGTTTAGGACTTGATCCCCATCTTTAAATCTAGGAAAGTATCAGCAGTAGAATGGTGGATCAAGGATTTCAACCTTACCTTAGAACTATAACCAGCAGGGAAACTATCTCTGCTGTGCATACCTTTAGCTTAGCAGTGCATATCTGATAGCAAATGGTTAACCAAACTTCCTAGCTTAGCAATGCCTGAGCAGTGGATTGATG
Organism: Neophocaena asiaeorientalis asiaeorientalis; assembly: GCF_003031525.2. Lineage (NCBI taxonomy): Eukaryota > Metazoa > Chordata > Mammalia > Artiodactyla > Phocoenidae > Neophocaena > Neophocaena asiaeorientalis. Next base: position 465,498 of record NW_020173494.1, on the reverse strand, counting down.
GCAAATGCACTTCTCTGGTTATGTGACATGGTTCTTTGAATCATCTCAACCTCTACTGCAGAAGGCAATTACATTGAGTATTTGATGATGTTAAGTTAATTTTATGTGAAATAATTAATGTTGGAGTTTTTTAAATGCAATTAGAACGAGACTTACTTTTAATAATTACCCTGGCCAAAGTATACTGGCTTTTATATGAGTGAATTACACTTAGATCTACAATGCTTAGTTCATGGAGGCAAGAAGTGGTTCTATTTATCTTTTTCTCCTCACAACATGGGAGCATGAAGATACTACTATTAATATTTGTAAGAGGAGGCAGACTGCTAAATCAGAACCGTATTAACTTTAAAAAATGTTTTCTAGGCAAAAGCTGACTGTATGTCCTATCATCGATGGGGAAGAACACCTTCGTCTGTTGAACTTTCAACACAATTTTATAACTCGGATCCAAAATATTTCTAATCTGCAGAGGCTAATATTCTTGGATTTATATGATAACCAGATTGAAGAAATTAGTGGGCTTTCTACTCTGAGATCCCTCCGTGTCCTTCTGTTGGGGAAAAACAGGTAATCTTTGCAGATCAGTTTTTGTTTGCTATACTTAGGACGAACGTTGAATCCTATGGTGTTTAGATGGCAACTCAAAATTGAATACTACTTAAGAAACTAATAGACTAAAATTTTTGAAAGATTACTTAAATGGATTTAGATTCAGTCATAATTTGTTTTATGAGATTCAGTCTGACAAGATTCAGTCAAACCAAGTAACATTTATTAAGTGTATATTTTATTATTTCTATTGCTTTCCAGTGCCATAACTTACGCGGAAGTAAATAGCAGACTTTGGCCTTTATGTTTGTTTGTTTTTTTAAATTTTTTTTATTGGAGTATAATTGCTTTACAATGGTGTGTTAGTTTCTGCTTTATAACAAAGTGAATCAGTTATGCATATACATATGTTCCCATATCTCTTCCCTCTTGCATCTCCCTTCCTCCCACACTCCATATCCTACCCCTCCAGGCGGTCACAAAGCACCGAGCTGATCTCCCTGTGCTGTGCGGCTGCTTCCCACTAGCTATCTACCTTACGTTTGGTAGTGTATATATGTCCATGCCTCTCTCGCGCTTTGTCACAGCTTACCCTTCCCCCTCCCCATATCCTCAAGTCCATTCTCTAGTAGGTCTGTGTCTCTATTCACGTCTTACCCCTAGGTTCTTCATGACACTTTTTTTTCCTTAAATTCTATATATATGTGTTAGCATACGGTATTTGTCTTTCTCTTTCTGACTTACTTCACTCTGTATGACAGACTCTAGGTCTATCCACCTCATTACAAATAGCTCAATTTCGTTTCTTTTTATGGCTGAGTAATATTCCATTGTATATATGTGCCACATCTTCTTTATCCATTCATCCGATGATGGACACTTAGGTT
>NW_020173494.1:382624-463955 GCF_003031525.2 Neophocaena asiaeorientalis asiaeorientalis | reverse complement strand
GGAGGGAGGGAGGGAGGAAGGAGGGAACGAAGGAAAAAAAGAAAGAAAGAAGATAAAATAAAATAAAATAAGATAAAATATAATAAAGGTGTTAAAATAAAAAAGTAATTATTAAGAAAAGAAAAAATTAAAAAAAAAAATGGAACCCTAGGACAAATGGTGGAAGCAAAGCTATACAGACATAATCTCACACAGAAGCATACACACTCACAAAAAGAGGAAAAGGGGAAAAAAATCATAAATCTTGCTCGCGAAGTCCACCTCCTTAATTTGGGATGATTGGTTGTCTATTCATGTATTCCACAGATGCAGGGTACATGAAGTTGTGTGGAGCTTTAATCCGCTGCTTCTGAGGCTGCTGGGAGACATTTCCCTTTCTCTTCTTTGTTTTCACAGCTCCCAGGGGCTCAGGTTTGGATTTGGCCCCGCCTCTGCGTGTAGGTCGCCAGAGGGCGTCTGTTCTCCGCTCAGACAGGACGGGGTTAAAGGAGCCACTGATTCGGGGGCTCTGGCTCACTCAGGCCGGGGGGAGGGAGGGGCACGGAGTGCGGGGCGGGCCTGCGGCGGCAGAGGCTGGTGTGACGTTGCACCAGCCTGAGGCGCGCCGTGCGTTCTCCCGGGGGAGTTGTCCCTGGATCCCGGGACCCTGGCAGTGGCAGGCTGCACAGGTTCCCCGGAAGGAGGATGTGGATAGTGACCTTTGCTCGCACACAGGCTTTTTGGTGGAGGTGGCAGCAGCAGCCTTAGCGTCTCATGCCGGTCTCTGGGGTCCGCGCTTTTAGCTGCGGCTCGCGACTGTCTCTGGAGCTCCTTTAAGGAGCGCTCTTAATCCCCTCTCCTCGCACACCAGAAAACAAAGAGGGAAGAAAAAGTCTCTTGCCTCTTTGGCAAGCCCAGACTTTTCCCTGGACTCCCTCCCGGCTAGCCGTGGCGCACTAACCCCGCCCCGGCGGGTGAGCAGACAAGCCTCTCAGGCTGGTGAGTGCTGGTCGGCCCTGATCCTCCGTGCGGGAATCTCTCCGCTTTGCCCTCCGCACCCCTGTTGCTGTGCTCTCCTCTGCGGCTCCGAAGCTTTTCCCCTCCGCCACGCGCAGTCTCCGCCCGCGAAGGGGCTTCTAGTGTGTGGAATCCTTTCCTCCATCACAGCTCCTTCTCATTGGTGCAGGTCTCGTCCCTATTCTTTTGTCTCTCTTTATTCTTTTTTCTTTTGCCCTACCCAGGTACGTGGGGAGTTTCTTGACTTTTGGTAGGTCTGAGGTCTTCTGCCAGCATTCAGTAGGTGTTCTGTAGGAGTTGTTCCACGTGTAGATGTATTTCTGGTGTATCTGTGGGGAGGAAGGTGATCTCTGCGTCTTACTCCTCCGCCATCTTGAAGGTCTCCTCAAGAGCTCTTTTTGATAGGGTCATCTGGAAAGGCTGCTTCGAGAAGATATTTGAGCCAAGACTTGAATAACGTGAAGGAGTGAACCAACCATGTGAAGTTCTGGGGGAAGAACATTAAGGAAGAAGGAACAGCAAGGGTAAACACCCCAGGCAGAAATGAATTTGTCAAGTTAGAGATGGCAAGAAAGCTCCTGTGGCTGGAGCAGAGTGACTGGGTGCGCTGGAGTCTTGGTAGGAGATAAGCTGGAGGAAGAGTCAGTAGTCAGAGAGTTTAGGGCCTTGAGGACTGAGGTAAGGAATTTAGGCTGTATTCTAAGGTGAAAGGATTTGCCTTGAATAAGTGCCTTGTGGTAAAGTTCCTAGAAGTAGAATTGTTCTTTCCTAAAGATAGGACTTTCAAGCTGACTTTGGGACATTTCCCCAATGGGACTGCATCTTTAACATTATAATTAAATCAATGAAAAAAAGGTTTTAATATATAATTTCTTTCTCTATATATTTCTATGTCTGTCTGTCTATCTGCCTGCCTATCTATCTAGAAAGAATAAATGAAAATGAGTTATGCCTTAGAGTTTTTGATTTACAATAGATGTGGTACATCTGTATTTCTACTCTGCTTACTCTGATTTTCAGAATCAAGAAAATCTCAAATCTGGAGAATCTAAAAAGCTTAGATGTCTTGGACCTTCATGGAAATCAGGTATTGTTAAAGCCCTTGCATTTCTTTCTTATTTGAAAAAGCTCTAGGAAATTTCGTTTGAAAGTCTTAAGAATTACACTTGTGTTGAATTTTTCCAAAGTTACTTTACTGATTCAGTGAAACTAGCTTTGGTATTAAGCTCATTTATGTAAGGTTTGGTAATTCCTCAGTGGTAAGTGACAGATAAAACTTATAAAACATTTAGAATTCTTATAGTTATGACAATTTTGATTCTTATTTAGTCTTTTATTAACTTATAGCTGACCCCAACCCAAGAACTAGAATATTACTAATGATTTTCTTCTACTTAAGTGTTCCTTCTTTATTCCAAGACAACACTATTCTGGATTTCACATTTATCATTCTTTTACTGGTGTTTTTAGTTGGTTTGATCACATATATAAGTGTCTAAATAATATATTGTTTAGTAGTATTGTCTTTTAATTTAAAAAAAAAGGTGTCAAACTATATATTGTCATCAGTGTTTGCTTTTTGGATACAACATTATGTTACTGAGTTTCATCTATTTTGACTACATAGCTGTAGTTTATGTTCCATGGTTTGATTACACAGAAACCTTTTTCTCTGTTTTATTATTGATAGACATTTGGGTCAATTCCTTTTTGTTTGTTTGGGTTTTGTTTCCTGTTAGGATAGTACTTCTAAGAACATTCTTGTACATGTTTCTTCCATACATCATATGTACTCTAGGGTATATATCTAGGAGTGAAACTGATGGGTCACCGGTTACTTAAATGTGTAACTTTAAAAGTTAATGCCAAATTGTCTTCCAAAGTGATTGTACCAGTTTATACTCCCACCAGTAACACATAATAGATCCTGTTGCTTCACATCCTTTTCAACATTTGGAATTTTCAGACTTCTTAATTTTTGCCAGTTGAATTGGTGTAAAGTGGTGTCCCCTTATGGTTTTGATTTCTAATTCCGTGATTACTATATAACCTGGGATCATTATTCCATTTTGATTAGTTTGTCTACCCATGTATTTGTCTGTCTTAATTTCTCTGTCTGGTTTGTTATGTTCCCTCTCCTTATTCTTCTCTTGCAGAGCATCTTGGCTGTTTTTTAACCCTTTGCTCTTACATTTAAATTTTAGTCTTTGCAATATAAGTACTTATTTATAAATAGCTACATGAGCTACATACTCATGCAGCAGGTAAAATCTCTCCTGAGGTGGTAAGTGTACATGTTGGGGTGATCTGGGAGTCCCTGCCTGTTGAGAACAAATCTCCCACTTGCAGTTGGTCAGGTGTAAACCTCAGTGTGATCTCTTTAGGCCTTCTAATAGCTGTTAGTCCTACTTGTTTTGTTGAAAAGCTAATATAATTAATAAAACCTTGATAGATGTATTAGATAGGCCACATCTGCTGGGTTCTCATCTCATCCCAGCCCCATCTATATGTCTGCCTGTGTGTGCACTCAGAGGGAGGAGTGTTGATGTCTGGGAATTGTCCAGCTCTGCAGGCTGGTTGGTATCACTCTAGTAGAGGGAAAGTTACCCAGTTAGTTAGATGGTGGTGGAAAAGGAAGAAGAATTAGAGTCTTGTCAGTAAGAGAGCATCATATATAAAGGCACTGAGACTAAAAACAACATGATAAGTATATTTTACTGCTGGAGAATTTAGCACATGTTGAGGGATGCTGAGAGATGAGGCAAGAGAGGTAGGTTTAAGGCCAGACTGTGGAAGGCTTTCATATGCCACGGTAAGGAATTGCTATTTTATCTTTCTGTAACCCACTATTTTAAATGCCATTCATCAGTATAAGTGAAACATTTTATGGTAGCAATATTTTTCTTAAGTTTATTTTAAAATGTATATATGAGAAATAAGATTTATGTCATTTTTATATTATAATATACCTTTAAGAATTCCTGGGCATTACCCAAGATCTATAAGAGCAACTGGTAAATGGATAATGTATCACTTGGTCTAAATATTAGACCAAGTCACCTTGTTACCTTGTTAGCTGACCTGTGTTATGTGTTAAATGAAAATCTGAGTCTTGTTTCAAATATTTAAATCCAATAAACAAAAATTTGGAGTATTTCAAAGCAAAGACAGTCTTGGTGACTAAAAAGTCAGGAGATACACTATTCAAGTTGAAACAACATGCAACTCTAAAAAAATAGCATCAGGTAGTTAAAAAACTAGAAGAAAATTAAGTGACTATTTTTTGTGTTTTGAATTTACTTCCATTGGAAATAAAAATGATATGTGATGTACATTGTGAAATGAAATATAATTGGTTTATGGATGTGAAAACATTGATAGGAATAGTGATAGTGTTCAAGAAACAGTTTGGAGAATGTAAAGAGTTGAGGGGAGGTGAAACTGGAGACAGAGAACAGCTGAGAGACTAATTCAATAATCTTGGTGAGAAGTGATGGCAACTTAAAGTTGTAGCGATAGGGATATAACAAGGGGGCAGATTGGATAAATATTTAAAAATGAAAAACATCAAGATTTAGCAATTGATTGTATGTGAGTAGTAAAGAATACAGAGGAATATGAGAGGTTGACTCTCAGTTTATGACCTAGATTTTTTTTTGTCTACCAGAAAATGTTCTCTTGGTAAACGCTTGTTTTAACATGGACACAAATGTGCTTCAAAAAGAATCTTTTCTTTCAGTGACATCTTTTCCTTCAGGGAGAGCTGACTCTTTCTGTGGTTGCTTGCCTGGAAGCAGATGTCTTTCCTATTGCTGAGTAGGAAGGTTGTCTTTATCCAGATAGAGCAGTCTGGGTTACTAGTATACACATACATAAGACTGGAGTATCCAGCTTTCCTAGACATACTAAAAAGCTCTGCTGTCTACCTTGAGACTCTCTCTTATCAGTGTGACCCAAGATTAGGCTTTTGAACATTCCTATCATCTCTTCTTCTGGCTGTGAAATTTATTAACTGATCAAGAACGCTGCTCTCACCCTACACCACCTTTTTTCTGAAATTTCTGTCATTTGCTCTATGCCTGTGACTTTGTCCCTGGCTGCAACAAGTAACAGACTGTTCCATCAGAGATGCTGCACACAATTCTGACCTGTCTGATTGCAAACCAAGAAGCTGAACAATATCCCCAGTGACTTTTTTAAAATTACAGATTGATACCTATATATAAGAGTTAACAACATTTCTTGTCAGAGTGACCAAACTAAAATGTAGGCATTCTAATTATATGTCCCACCAGGAGCAAATAGAATTGGAGAAAGGTAGTTTTCTAAAAGAAATGTCCCAGGATTATTAGCAGAAGGGAGAATACACCATATACAGGTTATGTACCCCTTCATTCTGTATATTTATCTTTCTTGAGTTCAGAAAAGCTTTATGTATATATTTACATATTGTTTTTCCATATACCTATCTCTATTTATTTAGTATTTTAGTAGAATTTCTCAAGCTTATGCTGTTATTATTGATTTTCTACAGTGTCTGTGTTACTTTTTGCTGATTCTGTACATTTTAAATTCTGTCACCTATTTAGTTTTGAAATGTTTTTGTCTATGTCTTACTGTACAGTTCTGTAATCTGCAAATACTGATAACCTTGTTTCTTCTTTTACAGATTTTATTTTCATTTTACATTAGTTACACCAAAAATCTCAGGACAAATTTTAAAGCATGATCATATATTATCTTTATATATTATTGAATTTGCGATAAATATACTTAGGTTTCTCCTCTTGAATGTAGGTGGAATCTAGGCGGTACTTCTCGAATATAAGAGAAGGTCCAAACAATATCATAGAAAACTGGATTATAAATCTTAAAAAAAGGCTATTTTAGCCAATATCTGCTTTGAAGTGTTAAATATAAAATTTCAAATAATATTGTGATGGCAATACAGATGAGAAAATTAATCTTCAGTGATTGTGAAATTTGTTTTAATGTTCAGAAGAAAAGTGTTGTGTATAGCTCATTGTTGCTTAAGTACATTACATTAAAAGGTTGAAGCCCTCTGCAAGAAGCCCTATTTCTGGGTCACGTGGAAACTCATCCCGTTGTGCTACGCTTGTTGTATTGCAGTAGTGGGGCTGAAAATCATGCTGGGCTCTCATCATTTCATGGGCTATACCCTTTAACTTATCCTTACTTGTGCAGCTCAAATTCCTCTGCTGCAGTTCAGTGCTTATGTGCATGTGTATATTCCATAATTCAAGTCCACCATATTGTACCCTGCCTAAACATTATCTGTCTCCTCTCTTAAGCAGTTTCACTAATAAGGAATATCCATCCTCACCCTCTACTGGGGATCGTAGTTCCTTGAATCTTTTCCATTCAGACTCTTAATTGCTCTCAGGATCCTGCAGTATAAATGGAGAATTAACAAGGGGAACTTGGTATCATTCCTGTTCCTTGCCTTTTCTCTCAAAAGGTAGTCTTGTTTGATCAAAACATTGTGAGCTTATGCCTTGGGCTCACAGTTTCTATTTCACAGCTAGTACGTGTATTTCTCTTCACCTTCATGGGACCTGACACAGTGTTGGGCACTTAGAGATGCCCAAACAATGGACTTACTGATTATTTGATAAAATATACTTACCATGGTCAAATTATAAAATATGTTCTGTTAGTTAATCTTCACAAGTTAAGTAACTTCATAATATCTGCAATAGAGGAAACTGGAAATAGATTTTGAAATGTCTTCATATAAACTTGTCACTGAATTCAATGACTATGTCTTTTATTTTTATAACACGCACACCTGAGATTTATGCCTGCTAATCATCCCTTCCTCATTTTTTAACAGATTACCAAAATTGAAAATGTCAATCATTTGTGTGATTTGAGAGTTTTAAATCTTGCCAGGAACCTTTTAAGTCATGTTGATAATCTTAATGGGCTGGATTCACTAACTGAGCTTAACCTGCGACACAATCAGATCACTTTTGTGGTGAGTATTAAAATGGAATCAATATGTGATTTCTGGCTTTTCTTTTAAGGGAATGAAATAAATGTTATAGCATTGCTTTCTGCAAAGTAAGAATCTGAAGTAATTTAGTTTTTTTCTGAATTTAAATTGCGGATATAATTGTTAAGCTTTATAATATTTTGATTTGGGAAGTGTTGTGGTGTTTTCCATTCTAAAAGATAAATGTAAAATTAGGAGCACAAATGTTATCAGTAAATGAATCAACTAGTGGTAAATGAATACTGAATCCTTTCCTGTGTTGTTATAGGAATAGAATTAATAAGAAAGAAGGTTGTTGTTGACTGAAAGTTGATAACTTGTTGCACTGAGAGGGAAAAGGCACAGAGAGGAGTGGTTGAGGGCTTTGAAGACATGCATAAATATATTCTTTGCAGTTTTTCAAAGGCAGCTTGGTATGGTGGAAAGAGCATTGTTACATAGGATATGAGAGGCTAAGTGCAGGTCTGCTTCAGCTCTCATTATCTGTGTGACGTTAGGTAAATCACTTTAACTCTGTAAGCCTCAGATTACTTTAAAATGAGGACATAGGGCTAAATCATCTCTAGAGTCCTTTTGGCTTGCTGGCTCTGAAGAAGGATATAAATATGGTAGAAAGCTGGCATGTGAGCAGGAGGAAGAGTTGGCATTGTGGGGACAAAACTATAGAAAGGCTACTCTGGAACTCTGAGGATGAACTTCATTAGATTTATAGTTTTATTCAAGTTTAGCAACTAAATAACAGCTTGATGCTCAGGTATTTTGAACTTGTGCATATATGAAGAGCTCTAGAAATACGACTTTCAGCTGTATGACATGATACAGGCCAAGAAGACATCTGAGGATTTATAAAAACATTTGTTCTTTTAACAAGTTTTCTTTGTTTACATGCAATAGAAAAACTACATTACGTTTTCTTTGGGTATCATTTAAGCACTTTTAAAGGTAAAATCTGATTCTTAACTTTTTCAAGACATTGAGTTCCTTAGTAAATAGTTAAATGTACTGTAAGTGGTACACTGGAAAAAGCTGGGAGACAGATGATGCCTTATCTCTAGGCCTCATTTTACAGATTGGTTTCATTTTGAAATTTTCCCAGAAAGTCTGAGCCAAGTAATGCTCATATCTTCTAGGAGGTTGGGATAATTTCAGAACCTTTTCTAAGACATGGATTTATCCCAGAAACTCTAAATTCTGCCAGCTCTTTCCCCAGATTGGATTTAAATATTGGAAATGGCTTGTTTATTTTAAAAGACACCCATATTAATCTGTTACATTGCTGTCTCTAGAACTGTTCAGACTGGACTTAATCTGTCCTAGGGACATTGGGTATGGTAAGAATCCAAAAAGCTTTGGTAGAGTGGAGTACAGAAATCTATCGGCCTTAGCATATTCCTGTCTATGTTTTGTCTTTCATTTGGAAAATATATAATACACATCCAGGAATTTGCTTACTGAATTTTCTATTGAGTGTTATGTCTAATCTTTACTGTTCATAGATTAGGCAGCAGTAAACATCTTATGGAAAAGGAAATTGTCTTAATTTCTAAAAGTGAAAAAGATTTATTAAGTATTATACATATGGTAGAATTATCATGATAATAAGTATCATGCATATTAATTGATTGGATATTGTTAATATATGTGTAAGAAAAGATCAGAAACTTTTCCAGCTCTATTTCTTTTTTTGTTTGTGTGGTACGCGGGCGTCTCACTGTTGTGGTCTCTCCCGTTGCGGAGCACAGGTTCCGGATGCGCAGGCTCAGCAGCCATGGCTCACGGGCCCAGCCGCTCCGCGGCATGTGGGATCCTCCTGGACCGGGGCACGAACCCATGTCTCCTGCATCGGCAGGTGGACTCTCAACCACTGCACCTCTAGGGAAGCCCTCTATTTCTTTTTTGAAGCATCCTTTTCCTAAAAGAGCCAAGAGACTTTTAAATCTGAGGATTCTTTTTTTTTTTTTTAAGTGTCTCTTCTTTTTTCCAGGGTCAGTTATCATACTAATTCTTTTTGCCTCTTTTTCTCTTATGGTTTTGATTTTCCTCAATAGCTGGTAATCCTTAAATGAAGGACTATGTTAAGGAGTGGCTGGCTCTCCTGTGCAGCTGAATAGGTCTTTTTAACCATAAAATCTCTCCCTAGAATGATCACTAGATTTGTGTAAGCTGTTGAATCCCACACATTGGCAGACCTCCCTTTAGCGTGAGTGGAAGGGAATAGGCAGCCTCACTGTGTAATGCCAAAATAAGAAAAACTACTTTGTGTATGTGTGTGGGTGTGGGTAAGAAGGACTTCAGTAACTTTTGTGCCAGCTGAAATTGCCATTCCTTTTCCCCCTCTGGTTCTACTGTAGCAGTTATTAACCATCTCCATAGATAAAATACCCATGCTGTCCATCCTTCCTTGATACTGTTTGCTAGAGAACAGATCCTGAGGCTTTAGCTGAGGTTTTCTTCAGCCAGCTGCTCTTTACCCAATGCGTGTGTGCATGGCAGGGGTGGGAGTGGGCTGGGGGTGGGGTGGGTTTGCTGGTGTTCCAGGAATGGCTGTTGAGTAGACAGATCTTTAATAACACATGTACTTGATTAGCCACAGTTACCCATAGTCCATGCCTGTTCTTTGTATGTACTGACTCTGAGCGTGGAAGATGGCATTCTTTTGGAAGGAATCGCTGCATTTGCAGTGCAACATCTCTCCTGCCAGTTCTGAGCCACAGTTTTCTCTGTTCAGGGTTATCTCCAATAAGATCCTATCTGCTTTCCACCTTCCTGAAATTCATCAAAAATGTTGATCTATTAATAGCTCTCTTATTTATATCATTTCCATGCTTTCACTCATTTTGTGTATTTTATGTTTGTTTCACCCATTGAATCTTGGGAAGGAGATGAAACAAAGGCATTACCTACTTTACCATCTTATCAGAAACCTTCTTCACTGGTATTTTCGATATAGAAAAGTCATTGTTTATTGTATTAAATTCACTGATCTTTTTCTTGGAAACTTTATAAATTTCTAACCAAATGTCTTTTAAGTTTATATGGTATCTTTCCCTTTTAAAAAACTATGAAACATTTCAGACATTCCCAAAGAATAGGAAATAATATTACAAACATTTGTATGTCCACCAATGAACTTAATAAATAAAATCCTTTTAAATATAGTAGAGGCCTACTATGTAACCCTTCTCCAACACATTCCCTCCCTCCTTTGCAGAGGTAACCACAGTTATGAATTTGGTGTTTATTCCTATGCATGTCTTTTTCCTTTTCCTGTATATATCCCTAAACAATCCCATATATATACCCCTAAACAATGAAGTAATTATTTTGCATGCTTTTAAGTGTTCTGTAAATGATATCATCAAACTGTACCTATCTTCTGTAAGTTGCTTTTATTATGCTTTGAGATTTATCTATGTTGATACCTGTAGCTCCAGTTCACTAATTTCCATTGTTATATAGTATCCCACTGTGTGATTGTAACTAAATATTTATTCTTCTCTTTATGGACATTAATATTATTTCTAATTTTTTGTCGTTAAGAAGAAATAACATTTTTGTACATGTCTTTTTATGCATAATTATAACAATTTCTCCAGGACAGTGGCTTTCAGACATTTTTTAGCCATAATCTATAGTAATAAATAAAATGTACGTTGAAACCCAGTAATTAATACATATTTATATGAATACATTATAAATAATGGAAACAAGCATTTCATGACTATACCTACCCTTACTGCAATCCATTCTGGTATATCCTAGTCTATTCTATCTCATTAAAAAATGGTCTCAAAAAAAGTTAGTCTCAATCTACTGAATTGATTTCTTGACGAATGAAAAATTGGTTGCAACCTGCATTTGAAAAATAATGCTCAGTGGTGGATACTTGGGAGAAGCATTGCCAGGTGCCAGGATTATGCACATCATTTCATTTTATCAGCTAGCACCACGTTTTTCTCAAAGTGGTTGTACCAAATTACATTCCCATCAGCATTACCCGAGGGTTCCTTTAACCTCACAACCTTAGTGACACTTGATGTTGTCAGACCTTTTCATTTCTGCCAGTCTTGTAACTATAAAATTGTATATATTATATTGAGATTTTAATTTTAATTTCCAGCGAGATTGAATGCCTTTCATCTTTTTTTCATTTTTGATATTGAGATTGCCTCTTCTGCAAATAGCCTTATCCTTTGCCCACTGTAATAACATTTTTTTTCTTTTTCATACTGATCTGTAGTATTTCTTTTGTTTCTGCTGTCTTTTGAGAAACAGAAATAAAAATCATCAATAGTTTCCTTTATTGTTTCTTCTTTTTGTTTGAAAAATCCTTTCTTATGGGCTGAGGACATAAAGGTATTTTTCTGTGTTGTCTAACAAGAGTTTTAAAGTTATTCTTCACATAGAGGTGTTTCATCTATCTGGAATTGACTTTTGCTTGTGATATGCAGTTGAAATCCAATTTCTTTTTCTTTTTTTCTCATGGATTACCAATTTTCCCAGCACGTTTTACTGAAAAGTGAATTCCTTTTGTTCTTCCCGCTCACCTTGGCAGTATCTTAATTTAGCAAATTAAATATCCACACATGCATGGGTCTGTGCCTGGCCTCTCTGGTCTGTTTATTTGGTCTCTATCCATGTTCCAATATAACACTGTTGTGATAACTATAACTTTCTATTATGTTCTAAGAGCTAGTAGAATGAGGTCCCCAATCTTCCTTTCCCTTTCCTTCCTTTCCCAGCCTTCCTTCCTTTTAAAAAAAATTATCTTGGTCTTTTCTTTTTCTGTATTACACTCTAGAAATAGCATGTTAAGTTTCACCAATAACCCTACTGGTCTGTTTGATTGGACTATCTTTTAAATTGAAGACAGCTGACGTTTTTATGACATTGCAGGCTCAATATCATAATGTGAACATGGTATATTAATATGAATGGCATAGTATGTATGACTAGAGCACATTTCTCGATTCATATGTCTCATTTGATGATTTTTATGCTTTTCTCCATAGATCACTTGTTTTTTGTTAGATATCTTCCATATATCTTGTACTTTTTTGTTGTCATTGTAAATTTTTTGGTCAGAAATAGATTTTTTACTGTTATTAGTATATGGAACCACAGTTGATTTTGGTTCATTGACCTTAAATCCAGAAACCTTGCTCAGACACTTAACAATTCTAATAATGTGTCTGTAGATTACCTTAGATTTTCTGGTTAGACAATTATAATTCTTTTCGAACAATGGTAGTTTTTCTTTAATCATTATATATTTTGTTTCTACTTATTTGACTGAGCTAGACTGAAGTTTGATTTAACCTCTAGTACAAAGTTGAATAAAGAAACAAAGGTGGTCATCCTTGCCTTATTCCTGATTTTAAAGGAAATGCATCACTGTCTATGTTTGCTAAATGCCATTTATCAGTCTGAAGAAATTATCCTCTATTTTTAGTTTGCTTAGAGTTTATATTATGAATGGTTGTTGGATTTTATTCAATAATTTTCTACAATCCTTAGACTGATCATATGGATTCTTCTTTAATCTTAATTTTGAAAATTATATTGCAAGATTTTTGTAATGATAAGTCATTCTAGCATTTTGGGTTGTTTTTGTGTTTTTTTTGCGGTACGCGGGCCTCTCACTGTTGTGGCCTCTCCCGTTGCGGAGCACAGGCTCCGGACGCGCAGGCTCAGCGGCCATGGCTCATGGGCCCAGCCGCTCCGCGGCATGTGGGATCTTCCCGGACCGGGGCACGAACCCTTGTCCCCTGCATCGGCAGGCGGACTCTCAACCACTGCGCCACCAGGGAAGCCCCGGTATTTCCAATTTTTGGCTCTAACAAATAAAGCGGCTATGAATATTCTTGTGGTCTTTTATTTATATATTTACTTTGGTGGACATATACTCTTATTTCTCTTACATAAATATGTAGGTGTATCATTACTGAGCCATGAGGTAGCTGGGTGTCTAAATTTATGAGAAACTGCTAAACAGTTTTATAAAGTGATTATACCATTTTACACTCCCACCAGCAATAAGTGAGAATTCTAATTGCTCCACATCCTTGCCAACATTTGACATTGACAGTCTTTATAAGTTTAGTGATACTATGATTTTCATTGTAGTTTTAATTTGCAGTTACTTAGTGACTAATGATATTGAGCATCTCTCCAATTACTTATTGGCCATCCTGGCATATCCCTTTGTGAAGTATCAGTTCAAGTCTTTTGCCCATTTAAAAAAAATGGGTTATCTTTTTATCCTTGAGTGTGGTAGATCTTTATTCTAGATTCAGTCCTTTGTTTCATATATGTATTGAATGTATTTTCTGCATGGCTTCCTTAACAATGTTTTTGATATGTAAAAGCTTTAAATTTTAGTGACATACAATTTATCAATTTGTTTTCTTTTATCATTAGTGCCTTTTTTGTCTTGTCTAGAAAGTCTTTGCTTATCCCAATATCATAAATATGTTCTCCTCTGTTTTTTCCAGAAGGCTTATAGTTTTACCTTCATTTTATGTCTGTCATCCACCTTTAATTAAATTTTGTGTATGGTGTGAGATGTAGAGGTCATGATTCATTTTTCCCAAATAGGGATGTCTATTTGCTCCATTGCCTTTTATTCAAAAGACCTTGCTTTCCCCCTTGAATTAAATTGGTTTCTTTTTCAAAATTGAGTTATAAGCAAATGAGTCTTTTTCTGAACCTTCTATTCTGTTACATCTATTTGTCTACCATTATGCCAAGACTATACTGTCTAATAACTCTAGCTTTATAATACATGGAGATATTTGGGGAGATTATTAATGAATTTAATTTGCTTAGATTTTATGTGTGAATAAGAATGATATTTGGTTAAAAGTATGGTTAAGTCAATCTAAAAGAGCTCTTTCAGTAATAATGAAATAAAAATTCAAAGTGATATTTTATTATTGGTTAATCATAAGTTTATTTTCACCAGGTGTTACATAAAATAATTGTGAGATGGTATCTTAGATTTGATTAAATATGGTAATTTTATTAGCATACCTAATATTTGTGTTTTATGAATCTGCAGATTCATTTCTTTCACTAATTATGGGAACATTCTGAGCCTTTATATTTTCAAATACTGCCTTCTCCCACTTTCTCTTTTTCTACTTCTTACACACCTGCTAGACATGGTATGGACCTTCTTGTTCTAGTTTTGTTTCTTAAAATTTCCATCATTCTTATTTTTCTCTGCTACATTTCTGCATGATTTTTACTTCTTTAATGCTATCTTTCAGTTCACTAACTTTCTCCTCAGTTTTGTCTAATCTGATCTTCAGTCCATCCATGAGTTTTTAATAATGACCATAATTTTTTGTTTCTAGAAGTTCTGCATGGATTAAAAAAAAACAAAACGCCCAGATACCTTTATTTATAGCATCTTTTTTCCTCATGTTTTGATTCATTTTATTTCTCTAATAATTTTAAACATAGATATTCCATCGTCTTTATCAAGTTATTATATTTTCTTAAGTTTTTGGTAATTCTGCATTGTTGCCTAAAATTTATGCTTACTCTTGCGCACAGTAATTTTTTCCCATAACTTGATCATTTGGGATCGTCCAAATGCCGTAAAATCTGAATCGAGTTTGTGTCTTTCCAGTGAGTTTTGCCAGGGGTGGTGGGGGCAAGAATGCTGGGGACCCTTTTTGTGAGGAGTCTTGTTAGATCATGCATGTGATGTAAATTTGAACTACAAATTCAGATGTGGAAAGGCCTATGATTGTGAAATTGAGACGTTTTCTATTTTTCCTCATAGCTGTTATATCTAGCTCTCTTAGATTATAAAGACTGGAAATCTCTTAGAGCATCAGTGCGTGTTTATTAATCTGGTTTTTAGTTCCTTTTTATTTGGGGGGAATTACAACAGTGTATAGAAGAAAATCAGCCTGAAAGAGTAGCTTGCAGCTAGATTGACTGATATCTATTGTCATGTAATGAGTAGTAAATAAATATAAAAAGTAGGTACACATATTAATGCCTTTGGATAACAGAGGCAGATAACGGACTTTTTTCATGGCAAATAAAAGTATGATGAGTTGTTGATATGACGGTTTACACATATTATTCCTCATATAATATGTGTCTGTGTTACAAAGTGATGGCTATAGCAAGTAGTTATTTTGGAATTAATTTTATAAAGCTTTTTATAGAAAAGAATACTTTTTTCTTTGTTTTTTTTCAAACGTATTCAGTGCTTTGTTAATAAATCTGTTTTTACTTCTCAAAATTAAAATAATTACCCATACATATTTTAACTCTGACTTTTTTGTATAACAGAATAGATAACAAAATGAGAGTAGCCGTGATTTTATTATAGTCATCTTTGTGCTCCTTGATGCGTGCCAAAGCCTCTTATCTCTTCACCCTTCTTCTTCCTTATTCCTCTGCAGGAGGCTGCTCTAAAAATAGCTCCAGTAATAGATGTTCTACACATAGTCAGATTGCTGAGTCATTTAGTTCTTTTGTGAAGTTTAGGAATATGGAAAACTCTGAGTTGAGTAGGACAAGCATGTTTCTAAAACAGCAGGTCATTCTTCTTTTGAAAAATAAAGAATTATAATCCTCTCATAGTCTTGTAGTAAGTAATTTTTAAGGTATTTTTAAAGGATTATATTTTTTAAATATATAAAATGGTTTTGAGTCTTACTTTAAAACATATTTTGAATGTGATTCTGGAATCGTGTTTTGTTAAATATAAGAAATTTGACACTAAGAGAAGATTAACAGAGGAGCTATAAATATTCCCCTATATGTAAATATTTTATTTCATCTTCTTTTTCTTATCTTAGGTATGTTATTGCCTCTTTGCAATAGTTTCACTGCCTGTGAAATAGTTACCTCCAGAAAAGAATTTCTGGTAGTGTTTGACACTTGACAGTGAAATAAGTGTGCTGACTTTTTCTCAGTTAAGAGGATTTAGCTTTCTTAAATTATCTTTAACCCCTTATTTCTCCTTTCCCCATTATTCCAAAATAATTATATATATTTTTGATAAGCAGATTGTTGAGTGCTGGCTTCCCCAAAGTGGCACCAGAATAACCTGATGATAAAGAAAAACTGAGATTATTACTTATTGGCAAGAAGAGCACATTTCCCTGACATAGTCTTAGTCATGTCTTTAAGGGCTAAGGCAGGATATTTATTTTTGAGATTTCTTGGGGGTCTGGTTTAAGGTGGGTCTTTCAGTGCAGTGGCTTCAGATTGATGAATCTATGATACGATAGATTTGGATTGTCTGGCACAGCAAGATGAGCTTTTCAAAGTGAATACTGGACCATTTGTTAAATTTTTGTTTTCTCTGGCATTAATAACTGTCTCACTTCTCCCATTAATTGAAGGTTCTATTGAAGTACCATTAATTAATGTCCAAACTCCCCAAGATAACTCTAAAATTCTTTTCTGTATTGGCAAAGATCTCAAGTAATCTATGTTTCATTTTCTCTCTTCAAAGATACCCCTTCTGGAGCCCTCTGTCCTCTGTCTCTAATGTAGACTGGTTGCCCTTAGGCCTTCTATGGAGATGACATCCTTGGATTTCTCTTGCCTCCCTCCAATAGTGAATCAAATTCCTGGATCTTATGTTTCTACATCTTTGGTTTACTCTCATATTAGAGCAACCATCTTCTAGTGGCTTTCAGCAATCTTTTTTTTTTTTTCTGTAAATAACTCATGCATAGATAATTGATACAATAAATAGGATGTTTTCTTTTTGTCTATTGTAATGCTAGAAATTCCTTACAAAGTATATCTTAGAATTGCTAGAAAAATTACAGTTACAGTTTTCTTATAGGAATGAAATTTGGAACAACAAAAATTACTGTGGGTAATTATTTTGCTTTTTAAAGTTCTGGAAAGGCTATCTACTAAACTGGTTTTGGGGTATGTGTAGTTGAATTCTGATTTTTAGTTTTTCAACTTGTGAATATTTTTTATAGCTGTATCAGGTAATGAGAGTTAATAATTTTGAAAATTTGATAAAAACTTCTGGTAAAATTTTGTTTCTTAAATGAAGATAAGTACAAAACACTATAATCAAATAAACTTAAAAACCCTTTTCTCACAATTTATACCTGATGTAATTTGAGTTTATATTTTAATAGCAAAAATATTATGTCTTGAAAGGCATCTGTGTGTCTGTAGTCTTTGAAGGTGGTAGGCTGGGGCTCAAAGAGACAAGTGTATTTTTTTTTAAGGTGCCTTGATTCAAAGGAGATTCCGACTACTGCTTCTCAGTTTCAACCAGTTAGATGTCAGCAAACAATGTTTATGCCCAGAAATATCTCACGTAGGTTCCAGGAAGAATTTAGGAGAAGAGGGATTCCTCAAACAGAGAAGGCTTTCAATCTGGCTGTGACTCTAAACTTCTAGAGACCAGATAGGAAGCAAGCTACCCTTTCCTTTGGAAATTAGGGCCCTGGAACAAAAAGAGATAATCCAGCTCTCCTCCCCTCGCCCACTCTACTCTTATTCTGGGACTATCAGAGAGAGGTAGCTGGTGGAGATGATTCAAGAAGTTTGCCAATATATAGAGCCTATCACCCAGTGAGGCAAATTTGATTGTCTTACTGTTTTCTGAAGACTTATTCTTTGACCATGGTTGAAAAACTCTCAAAATCACTAACTCACATCTGTGGAACAGGCTTTTCAGGGGTGGGCCTGAGAATGGTAATGCCAAGTGAATGGTATACATAGCCAGTGTTTTGATCACTGATAGTTGTATTCCTTTTACATGGATTAGGGTCTAAGGGGTTGAGAGAAGGTTGAAGAATGGTACACAAGGGAAGCTATGTGGGAGAATGTCTTAAGCCAGATTCATTTCTCCTACGTCCTCTCAAAAATCAGTGAGACGTGGCTCTGCCACAATTCTATCACTTTTATGTTTTCTTGGTATAACTTTTAAAACTTTTATAAGCTTTTAAAAATAAATAAATGAACTGTTTTTGGAAAAGCTGATCTTGTCTGTAATTTTAATGAATTGCCTGAATTTTTATTGGGTCTTGGAAATAATGGTAGTTTTAAAAGGGAGGAAGAAAAGGAGGGAGGAAAAAAGATGATGACTTATGCAAACAGTAAAACAAGTTTTGATTGGGTTTAAATATTGGTCACAATAATATTTAAAATGTACATACTTTTATTAGCATCATTCAATCTCATATAACAAGGAATTATTTTAAGCAATATTGCCCTTAAAAATGAAAAACATTTAATATGAAAGTAGCACTATGTGTAGTATTTTTAAGAGCAGAGCATTGGAAGTCAGGATGACTGGAATCTTGTCCTTTCTTGGCTTCTGTATATATGACAGTATGTGTCTTGGGTCACCTTTCCACCCCTCTCCCACGCTTCCTCCCGGACCGGGGCACGAACCCGCGTCCCCTGCATCGGCAGGCGGACTCTCAACCACTGCGCCACCAGGGAAGCCCTATGTGTAGTATTTTTAAGAGCAGAGCATTGGAAGTCAGGATGACTGGAATCTTGTCCTTTCTTGGCTTCTGTATATATGACAGTATGTGTCTTGGGTCACCTTTCCACCCCTCTCCCACGCTGCCCCTGTGACAACCTCAACTGTTTACTTTTTCTTATGTGAATAATATAGGTAATTACTAAGCTTCCTCTCAAGATTCTGGTATTCCAGAATATGTCATACTTTTCAGAAGGTTTGTGTCTTTTCGCTTACTAAAATTAGTAAAAAATCATTTGGGCCCCAATATTTCAATATTTGCTAAAGGTAACTACGTTTAAACAGCAGTGTTTTGCTCAGGGGTGCTGCACCTAAACAGAACAGCATAGATTTCCAATTGTAAGAGTCTCTGATTCTTGCTTAGATTGGAATTTGTCCTTAACGATGCCCTCCGTTGTCACTTATTATGATCTACTTTTAGTGTTACAGGGGAATTGTCAGTGTACTGGTTCATTTGTAACTGAGTGGTATATTTCTGTGGGTTTGAGAATAGAGAGGTAAATAGCTTTGAAATTCTCAGTACTGTTTGGAAAGCTGGTTGCATAAACTTAAAATTTAAAGCATTTGAGTAGCTTCTTTTTAGAAGTGAGGTTTAACAAATGTTTGGTCATACTGCATTTGTGCTACAGTTGAAATGCTGAAGTAGCATTTTGGCTCCTTTCCCAAAAGCATGCTTGAAGAGGCTAGCAGCAGCAGCATCGCCCTCTGTTCTCTTCAGTGCTTTTTACCTTGTGAGTGGTGCAGCTTGTTCTGCGGATGTACTGAAACCCTCCCATTTAATCTGCAGTGTAGAAGAATGGAGCTCCATCTCCAGTAGAAATCAGTGGTCTAGCAAGGTTGCAGTAAATAGAAATGACTATATATTTCAACAGCTGAGCAAGAAGACATTTTTTAATATTTTTCTTCTTTCAGCTGGTAAATTTTTACTTTCTGTTTCCTTCTAGAGAGATGTGGATAATTTGCCCTGCCTCCAACGTCTGTTTCTCAGCTTCAACAATATATCTACGTAAGTGGAAACTCCAAACTTGTCATTTATTAATAACTTGATTGTGTGGGTTCTAGTGCTTTAAATTAAGATTGTAAATACCTTGGAGTAATTTATTGGCATGTAAGATTTTAAGTTGGAAAATGATAGGGCTGTCTGTGACAAAGTTCTTTGTGGAAAAACAAAGCTCTTGTGTATATTAGTGACTCTGATGCTAAAATGATGAAATTAGTATAATATGTGTTTTTTATAATTATACTTTAGAGTTGTTCCTTTGTAAAACATGTACGTGGAAATTTCAACATATATTTTGCTGTCCTTTGTTTGACGCTTAACTGCACTAGTCAGTTGCATTAGAATTTCTTTCATAAATTATCATCTACAATCTGTGTAGCTACTAAGCAATTTTGACATAGCAAGCTATGTTTGTCACTAAGCCACTTGCATATTAGGCCATAACTTCTAACTTGGTATCCCTACTTAGAGAACTAATGCAGCTAGAAGACTGTATATTAGAATATATAAATGTATAAGTTTTGTTTTCTAAAGATTTGAAGCATCTCATCCTTTCTGTTGTGATGACACATCATTCAGTGTCAATATGGAAGATTTCAGAACTGGAGCTGAGACGGGCAGTCAGACTTTTCAATGCAGAAGGAGTAGCTACCCTTTCCTAATTCTCTACTTCTCCTCCTTCCCCTTTGCCCCTCAGTTCTTTAGTTTCACGTCAAGACTGTTCTCTGAACTTACTTTTATAGGAGGGTCAGAACTAAGTATAAAAGTGTTGAGAGCACATCTTTTCCTGAGCTCTAGGTCTATGTTTCTGATTATGAAAAACCAGTTGAGCTTTTGCACATTTTCTGTTTGCATCTGTTTCCTGTGTTAACCCCACATCCCTGTACTATATCTCTGAAAGGTAGAGATTAAGTCTGGATGGTGAATTTTGCATATAGGCGTTGTTTCAAAGGAAATACCCATAATTATTCTCTTATTACGCTTCTAAAGTTTTCTGAAAAACTTTTAATATTCTCTTCAGTTTAGGTTGAAGGCTGTTCCAGGGCTTTCATTTTCTTACTGATTGCTTTCTTTGTGTTTCTACATAGGCTTAGCCTTCTACCCTCCCCTAGTGCTTCCAGGTGATCTGCTTCTGAGGTCAAGTACATTTTCTGCTCTGTTCCTGTTGATGCCTATGGCCCAGGAGATGGTATAGAGAATATATTGGATCTGGGAGGAGAGTGCAAGCCTTGAAAACATTTCCATGAGCTTTACTTAAGGCATAAATATCTCAGGTAGCTGGGAAAGTAGATGATCTATAGTGATAATTATGGTATCCTCATGTCCCGAGTGTCCTGCTATAGTCCTGGCTTGATACAGTTGCCTAATTTTACAGTTCAGTGACCCAGGAATAACATACAAGAAGAGTAGAAATGGCAGTATATAAAGGTAAAAGTACCTTTTCGGACTTTCTCCGGATAACTCTCAAATATCATCCAGCAAATGAAAATATCCAACAGTATATCCATTTTGCGGAGACAAAAATGTATTGACTGTTACATAGTAGGGCTTTTTGGTTTTGACCAAGTTGTTGGATTCTTAGAGGTCTATTTGCATAAACTGTTACCTGGTGGAAATTCAGAAAGTTCCGAAATGTGATGGCGCCCTACTGCATTCAGAGAGCTTCAACTTGGGATAAATAGGTACCTATATTTAACGGTAGGTTGACCATGGCCTTGGTGGAAAGAACCATTTTTGTATGTTTTCCTGCAGATATTAGAACAGTGCATTTAGTTCTGCTAGTAGGCATGCAAGATATATTTAGAGAATGAATGACACATATCCACGTCTGTGTATCTGAATAGAACCAGTGCCTCTGGTCAAAATATCCCTCAGAGCGTGAGGAAGACAGAGACACGGATAGGGAATTATAATACAGTGAGTTAAACTTAGTCGTGGTAATACGCAGAGATACTAGAAAATGTAAATCACTGTGGGGAAGGGAAGTAAAGGAAGCCTTCCTAGAAGGAGATGGTCCCTGGGCTGAGCTCTAAAGCTCACTTTACCTTTAGTAAAGTGAAGGGTACTTGGACATTCCAGGTAAGGGCACAACCTGGGCAAAGTAGATGCAGAAGGCTCAGAGTGGACTCACTAGGTCCAGCCTCTGGGCACCTGCAGTGAGATGCTTGCCCTTCTGCTCCCCTACCCCTGTACTAGCCTCAGGTCTTCCTCCAGCTCATGGAATGCTGGAGGGACCTGCCAAAGTACATTTTATAATGATAACCCTGAGAGAAATATTCTGTGGCTAATCAAGAGGATTGGTTATATCTACTTCATTCTTCAGATGTGTTCATTTCATTATTCAGCTCTTCTGAGGTGCTGTTGTCTGCTTGATTTGTTTTGTTTTTCTTGGCTCTCATGATCTTAATTTCCAAGTAGTCTGCATTTTTTTTCTCTAATGGCTTATTCTTGTTTTATGAATGAGATAAAGTTCTTTTTTAATTTCTAAAATTTATTTTTTTCCCGTTACCTGTATTTGTTCTTTAAACTAAACAAGACAAAAATGCTGTCTTTCTTTTGTTCATTTGTTCTATGCTTATTTGGATGGCAGTTCTTATTTATAAATGAGAATCTGGATGAATTGTTTCCTCAACATAGGTTAAAAATATCACTGTGAATGCAAGTTATAAGGTCTCTGTCTGCAGAGGATATAGGAGGGAGGAGGAAGGATTTCCACCCGGTTGGACTTTGCTTTATAATGTCCACAAGAAACTTGCCTTCTGGGAATGGGTGCTCCTTTTATGTCTTGGCCCAGATGCACTTACCCAAACCACTGCCCTTCTTCCCTCACCATTTTCAACCTGGGGACAATTCAGGAGTCAGCTGCTTTGAGGGTGAGAGGCTGGCAAATTGTTACCAAACCTTCCGATAATTACTGGACAACTGATCCACATCTGCTGGCAACGTTTTCTGCCTCTGATCCTAGGGGATATTCTGAGGTTCTGCGGGCAACATTTACTTAACAATGATCCTGTTCGTTTCAGGTTTTACTGATTCCATCTGCTTTATATCTTCCAGAAATTCCTTAGTGTTCTGGTCTCCTGATGGAACTCTTCCTGGTTTTCTAGTATTGCTAAGGATATTTTCATACTTTTATGTTCAGTCATTTCAAAGAGATTTTGAGAGGGTGGAGAAAGGTAAGAGCATGTGCTCAGGCAGCCATTCTCATAACTGTCCTTACTTTGGTGATTTCCCCAAATAGGCTACACATAAAAATATCCTTGGAAGCTTTAAAAACACATAGTCCTTGGTTCACTGCTGGGTAACCTGCTCCAGTAGATTTGGAGTGGGGCCAGAGAGCTGTATGTTTTCAAGGCTTCTCAGAGAATTCTGATGTGCAGTTTGATGCTAGATTTGGGAACCACTGAGTTATGGCACCCCAAAATAAGAATATTTGTTAACTTAAAGATTACTATTTTATGTAAAATTTCCTTTCACAAGGAAAAGCTTTTAGACAAAAATATTTTTCAGGGGTAAATATGTACTACCCTCAGAGGTAGTTTATGATCTGTAGCCAAAACCCAGGGGGTTTCATCTCTTTTCCACAGAGGCAATGCAGAGTTCTGCTCTTCATTACTAGGTTAAGTTGTAATTGATTCTTCTTTCCTGTCTCTCTTTTCTTTCATTCTCCAATGCAGAAAGTTTTTATGAGCTTTTTTTTTTTTAAACAAAGGAAGATGCATTTATAATTCTAGTGCCTTCCTTGCCTAAAAGGGAATGGTTACTATTGCTTCCAGAACTGAGGGGATGTTAGTATCATTGGGAAAGGAGTCAAATACTAGCCAAGGTCAAGTATCAGATCAGGACTCTTAGTCTCATATATTCTTTTTTTTGAATTGTTGTAAAATACTCATAAAAGTACCATCTTAACCATTTTAAAGTATACAGTGCAATGGTGTTAAATACATTTACATCGTTGTGCAGCCAATCTTCTGTTGTGCAGAACTCTTTTCATCTTGCAAAACTGAAATGTAATACCCATTAAACAATAATTCTCCATCCCTCCCTCCCCAAGCCCCTGGCAACCGCCATTCTACTCTCTGTCTCTATGAATTTGACTACTCTAGGCACCTCACGTAAGTGGAATCATGCAGTATTTGTCTTTTTGTGACTGGCTCATGGCACTTAGCACGATGTCCTCAAAGTTCATCCATGTTATAGCATGTGTAAAAATTTCCTTCCGTTTTAAGGATGAATACTCATGTATGATCCTTGAGGTGGCATGGAACTAACTAGAAGAGGGAGCTGGCAGAATGAACCATGACTACCTCTTCATCCTCACTGTCTTCCCATAGTGCCCTATGAACTTGCCCTGTTCCACCGAACTTCCTTAAACGTCATGCTCCCCCTTGCCCACTCAGTCTTTGCATCTACTGTGGCTTCTGACAATAACATTTTTTCTATCCTCTGTCTGTCTGAATAACACCTGTGGATGCTTTAGATCTCAGGTTAAATGACACCAAGGGTTCTCAAACTTTGATATGCCTAAGGATCATCTGGAGAGCCTGCTAAAATGCCATGCTCGGGAACCCATCTTCCATGGATTCTAATTCAGTAGTTTTAGATGGGGCTCAGGAATTTGTATCTTTAGCAAGTCGTGCGGCTGACTTAAAAATACCGTTGGTCTGTGTTTTTCAGACTTTGAGTCAGAACCCATACAAGGATCCTAAAGTTGATTAGTCAATTTTCGTTCAAGACCAGAAAAATAAAAACAGAATAGAGGATATCAGTTTGTTAAGCATTGTAAGGGTGAACACTGTCTCATGAAAAAGTTACAGTTTTAATATACGTGGGTGTATCCATGCGTGTGTGTGTGTGTGTGTGTGTGTGTGTGTGTGTGTGTGTGTGTATTATTTTACTGTAGATATTCGGGAACTGGGTTACATTGTAGATATATTTTTCACTATAGATTGGGTTTAAAAAGTTTAAAAAATACTGTGGGGTCTTGCTACATGCTTTCATAGCTTCCTATATTTCTACTACTATTGCAGTGTTCATAATTAATTGTACCTTCATTTTAAATTATTCTCCCTGCTAGATTGTAAACTTGACTGAAGGCAGAGGAATGTCTGCTTTGCTCACTATAGTCTCTCTAGCATCTAGCCACGTATGTGCTCTTAGTTGAAAATTTGTAACAGGAATTTAGTCCCTCAAATATAAAGATTTTTCTTTGTGGTCTTGTTTTGGAGGGCCCCTCTTTCTTATCATTACTAAGTCTTTTGGACTGCTTAATGTCTGGGCGTGTGAGGTTTAAAGGCTTAAGCAGTCAAAATTATTTTGGTAGTTGTTTCTGGCTTCCAGGTCAATATACTGATTTGCCAGTAAGGATCTTGCCAAGAACTTCTAGATATGAGACAAATCTATAGAAACTAAACCTTTCTGTTAGACAGTGGTGTATTCAGGGTAGGGTCGTTGATATGGTTTGTCCCAGGGTGCGGGCAATATGGGGCTGCAGTGTCGGCAGCAGCAGAGCATTTATATGGTCATTTATACTTCAGAGACAAATAGACACACAAACCCATAGGAAGAGAGACCAGATGGGTGCTTAGCAGAGGCAGGGGGTGGAAGGAGGAGGAACTGGAGGAAGGCAGTCAAAGGTACGAACTTCCAGTTATGAGATAAATATGTACTAGGGATGTAACGTACACCAGTCTAACACTGCTGTATGTTATATATGAAAGTTGTCAAGAGAGTAAATCCTAAGGGTTCTCATCACAAGGAAAGTGTATATATATTTCTATTTCTCTATTTTTGTATCAATATGAGATGATGGATGTTCACTAAACATCATTGCTTCTTCTTACCACTATGCACTGGAAATTTTAAACAGTACTCCTTCCTGCCAGTGTAGACCTCTCATACGTCCTTCTTCCCCTAGTAAGACAATGGTATTTGGACTCTGCTTTCTCTTTATGATGTCATGGAGAATTTTAACCTAGGTTTCCATTTTCTTTTTTGAGGAAGGAATGCTTTTACACGTTGTCTAATGACCTCTTTTAGTAATTATAGTATAACTAAAGGTCAGTGAACTACAAGCTTTGGGGTGTGACTCTTCCTTTATTACAGGGCAAGATTATCTTCCAGGCTGTTTTCAAAATTTTACTGAAAATGGTTCATGGTTTTACCTTTATCAGGAAGTCATTTTCTTTGCCTTTTTCTCAAACTGTACTTCAACTTGGTAAGTCATTCTGTATGAATTATATATTCAGAAAAGAACCTATGTTAGGCGAGTCAGAGAAAGTCTAACTGCCTTGCCGTTATCTCTTTTAGTACTAGTTGATATTTTGAGGAGTGAATTATTTCACTGACCTTCAGAATGTATTGATATTTGTTATGAACTCAGGTTGTTACGTAAAGTAGTCCTATAGTTGAGATGTAGGACAGTGTTGCTATGTCATTTTGGCTTGAAGGAAATTCATTTTCCTTAGTTCTAGTATCCAGCAAACTGTTAGAATACCTTCATTTTTTTTCCTTTGTGACTAAAATTAACAGGTAACCAACAGTATAGGAATCTTCTTGCTAACTGAATAAAACACAGGAAATCCCCTATTTACAGATCTTTTCTGACCGCCTACTAAGAGCTTTAAATTTGAGAAATGATTACATACTTATTGAGGAAATTTCATTATCAGTAACCATTTAACTACTTAGCTTCTCTTGAGGTGTTTGCCTAATGGCTGACATGTGTGATTCACCTTCAGACAAACATTTAATTGCATTTTTCTAAATATGATGACCTTCATCTAAAGAGAACCTACAAGAGCAGATTCTAAAAATAGTTGTTGTTTTTTTTTAATCCATTGCTGTTTTACTCCTTTACCATGAGCAAAACCCCCAGACTGTGCTAAGGCATAGTCCCTTAGTGGCTGACGGTCAAGCCTAGCTGTAGCTTTTTAATTCTTTCAGAAGGAAAATAGGTGAGAAGATATGTCTCCACAACTAATGACAGATTTTTTTCCTACTACTTCAGAGCAGTAGACTTTGAGGTACGATAAATTTGTTTTATCATTCTCATAGTTGATGTAATTATTTGATCTAAATTTAATTATTTAAAACATAGAAATTTTACTAAAATAATTTTTATGTAATTCTATTATATACCTGATGCCAATATTACGTTATTACAGGCAACTTTTTCTTTTAGAGATCAAAAGTAGAAATTATTCTAAAATATAAAAATGTTTAAAATGGACCAACTTCATTTTCTTCATTGTTTTTAGGACATTCAGTTTGTTAGATGACTATGCAGTCTGTAATGCATTGCATTCTAATACAAATGCTTTGAATTTTTCTACACTAATTTAATTAGTTAATTTCCTCTGCCCTTGTTTTAGTTTTGTAATCAAAATGACTATTTATTTCTGTGAGTTTTAGGTGTTTGCTGATCTCCTGTTAGACTACTAACTATGCAGATGGAATATGAACACAGTGATACTGTGTACTCTTGCCAAGCGGCAGTATTTATTATTGAAGACATTGGAGGTTTTTTTCTGATTTAAGGGAACTAGCATTACTGCTATTCACACAGTAAAATTGTAAGATTTGAAATTGTAAGATTATCCTATTAAGTTCTGTAGATGAATGAGCATTAGAAATCAACAACGTTCTATGCCTTGTACATGTTTATAGTATTTTGTACAGTTACAAAATCTAAAAGTGTTTTGCGTTAAGCTGGATTTTAAAGTGTGTAGAATACATTTGCTTTATATCTTCTAGTTTACTCAGTTGAATAGAGAATTTACTGTCAAGAGAAAATTACTGAAGTGACAAGACCAAAGGTTAAAGGCTTCAGTCAGAGGTGTTGTCAGGGAGCACCTGAAAACCAGGTGACTGACTGCAGCAGGGTCAGAGCTTTTATAGGACATTTGGCAAGTTGAGTATGTAATCTTGTGGTTTACCATACGAAGCAATTTTCAGCTTTAACCTCCATTAGAGGTTGTGGATTATCCTTGTTTTCATGCCTCTTGCTTGAGGACTCAATAATCATTAGAATAGTATTTTTTGAGGACTGTTTTTGCAAGCCTTGTGGTTTATTGAAGAGTCAAAGTTACAGGGCATGGGTGGTAGATAATAAAAAGGAAAGAAAGGGGGGAATAGGTACGAGGCTATGGGGAAACTGGGGATCCTCTATCATATTTGTTTTATTCCTTTTGTGTTATCTTTGAAGGAGAGAAAGTCAGGAAAAACCTATTGGGTAGCAGTTACTTTTTATTGTTATTACAAGCCTATTTTATTATCTTTCTTTCTATCAGTATCTGTAGTCATGTAAAACATTAATTCTGTAGGTACAATAATTCATATAAGTGCTGTTATGGATTTTATTTATATCATTATGAAGGAACTTCACAGGAAGTTTTCTGGATATTCTTATTATAAAGTTTCCTTTTCATTTATGTAAGGGTAATTTATTTGTGTGTGTATGTGTGAGTTTTTCTAAAAGGAAGGATTCTTAAACTAAAATTAAACTAAGACCCTGTGAGCAGGCTGTTTGCACACATAGGCTCTTACTGGGTTCACACATACATAGTTGAGAGGCTGATAGCTATTCATGGCAGTAAATTAACATTTTAAGGCACTGATGTGTCAAAGTCCCTTTTGGGTTTTACTAATGTGAAGGTTCTAGAAGTTGCAGACATTTTTGGTACATATTACTAAGGGGGAATTTTTTTTTTGTGTGTGCGTTACGCGGGCCTCTCACTGTTGTGGCCTCTCCCGTTGCGGAGCACAGGCTCCGGACGCACAGGGTCACCGGCCATGGCTCATGGGCCTAGCCGCTCCGTGGCATGTGGGATCTTCCCAGACTGGGGCATGAACCCGTGTCCCCTGCATCGGCAGGCGGACTCTCAACAACTGTGCCACCAGGGAAGCCCTAAGGGGGAATTTTGAATCTTAAAATTACTCATGATTATATGTTATATTGGGAGATTGTTTCTAGGTGTTCAGAAACACAGTTATGGTAAATTGAGACCAATGTGTGTTTTATGATTTCCTTTTTGTTTTGTTCTACAAATTCAAGGTATAAGTAGATTAAATCCAAAATGCATTTAGAAATAAACTTAATGTATATAGGTAACTTCCACTAGTGCTCTTCCTTGTACTTGTAGAAAATACTTCCAAAAGGGGTTTGAAGTATTTTGCAATAAAAGTCTCAAATACAGTGAACATAAACATTTAAAACAAAGGTAAGTGACTGTAATATTCCCTTCTTGTCTTTGTCTTGTTATGTTATGTTTTGTTTTCATTGCAGTATAGTTGATTTACAATGTTAGTTTCAGGTATATGGCAAAGTGATCCGGTTCTCATGAAAATAGAAATTCTAAAAAAAAATGTTTACATATCTGTTATGGGTTAATTTACGTACATTCCACCTCCCAACTCCCCCATCCCAACCCAAATTCCTGTGTTGATCTCTTAACCCCCAATACCTCAGAATGTGACCTTATTTGAAGATATGGTCTTTACAGAGGTAATCAAGTTAATAGGAAGACATTAGGGTGGACCCTAGTCTAATAAGACTGATATCCTTATAAAAAGGGGAAATTTGGAGACAGGTATACAGGAAGAGTGCCATGTGAACATAAAAATGGCTATTTACAAGTCAAAGAGAAAGGCCTAGAACAGATCCTTCTCTCACAGCCCTCAGAAAGAAGCAACCCTGCCAACACCTTGATTTCAGACTTCTAGCCTCTAGAACTGTGAGATAATAAATTTCTGTTGTTTAAAAAAATAAAAAATAAAACAAAGGTAAGTGAACAGATACTGAAAGGACTGAATAAACTGGTTAGTTAATTTCAGGAAAAAAACAAGGTTAAAATCAATCACACCAAAACCCCAAGTATGTACTGCTAACCACAAAACTTTCAAATTTGATCTACTGGAGGAACTTTTGTTCATCCTTTATAAATCAGTTCAAACACTAAACAAGGGGAATTATTTTCTTTTTCTATTATCTCTACCATACCTCTTAGAGTACTATATATAATATCTGTTTTGATGTATATCCAGTTATAACTTAATCATAGTATCTGTCATATTTGGCACATAGTAGGCATGTAATTATTATTCTTTTAATTAATGAATAAACAAGACCAAAGTTTAAAGCTGATGTTTTTCAATATTTATAGATAATTTTTAATAGCCCTTTTCAGCATGTTATCTTATTTAGTTGTCTGAGGATTCAGTCTGCAGCTAATTCAGCATGGCTGTCCCCTGGGATATAAAATGCTAAGAAGTAAATAAAACAAGGAAGCTAAATTAAAATTATTTTATGGTACAGTTGGGTTATTAGAAACAACTGTCACAAGATCTTCCAGACTGAAAGCTTTCCTCAGTGATTTAAGATTTCATTGGGTTACTTTTTGAATATTTGAGTAGATTCAATGTTGTTCTTGGAGAAGAACTGAGACTGTGCTTCAGGTAGCTTCTGAATTATCTGATGCAAAGATAAGATAGCCCTCTTATATATAAATATAAATATATGCCCTTTTAAAGTCCTTGTCTAATATGCCCTTTTAAAGTCCTTGTCTACTAATTCCAACATTCCAACATCTGTCATATCTGGGACTTTTATAGTGACCTGTTTTTCCTCTTTGATGTATGTATTAAGTTTTCTTGCTTTCTCATGTATCTGGCAATGTTTTATTGCATTCTTGGCATTGTGGATATTATGTTGTTGAGACTCTGTGTTTTGTTGTCTTAATTTAAAGATTGTTGAGTTTTGTTCTATAAGGTAGTTAAACTACTGGAGAATCAAGTTGATGCTGTTGAGGCTTATTTTCAGGCTTTTTTAGGGCAGGTCTAAAGTAATCTTATTCTACAAGTAGAGAAATAAGCTTTATATCTATATTTATTTTTTCCTGACAATAAACACAAGGTTTCTACATCAAAGGCAGACTGATTAATACCTGCAGAATATCTTTGCACTGGTTTCCCATGCTCCATTTTTCCTCAGAGGGTTATGTGATGGGGCAGATGTCACGTACATGTCCAGGGTGGGGAGTTTCTAGCACATCAGAGGAACCCAAAATTATTAGTTTTGGAGCTTATATAGGAGATGCTTGCACAGCTTCACCTCCTCCCCTCTGGAGAAGGAGAGAGAGACAGAGACACACAGAGAGAGAGATGGGGAAGGCTTCTTGGTCAAATACCCTTTAGAATGTAACTGCTTAGTTCTGGGAGATAAAGTTCTATGTCATTCCAGAGGTCTCTACCTATGCAATCACTTTTAACCCAGGTGCCAATTTTCTTTGCTCAGAAAGCCCTGCCCATGCAGAAATATGAACATCTTAACATTGCCCAATATAGAGCAGCCCAACAGCTAAGGCGTAGCATTTCTGGGACCTCAACTGTATTCACTGTGCTTTCACTGTGGTCTCTTACTATGTCTGGTTGGACCTCCAATGTCTCCCAGCTCTGTGTGGCCTATAGGTACACTTTTCATCTCATGGCCCCTTAATAGTTGTATTTTGGTAGGTTTCCCGGAGCCACCCTGTGTTGGTACATCTTAACATTCAGCCAAATACTTGAAAGACTTCTATGCAGATTTCTGGAGTTTCTTCTCTACACAGCTCCTTATTCTCCACTACCCCCCACCTCAAATCCCAGCAGCCCCAGCGGACCCAAACTCTGACCTCTGTTTCATCCACCCAGTGAGACCTCTGTTCCTTTTTGACTCCCCTTCTCTGTGCTGTGATCTGGAAAGTGCCTCCAGGCAGAAAGCAAGACTAAAGTGGCCTTCATGTGTTTCTCTTCTCCAGTGATCAGCTCTATCCTGTCTGTTGTTCAATGCTTGCATCTAATATTTTGTCCAGTTTCATAGTTGTTTACATTGGGAAATTGAGTCTGATACCATTACCATCATAGCCAAAACTGCAAGTTCCTTCTACTGTATTTTCAAATTATCATGTTGTATACCATCTTTGCCATCTACCTGTCTGGTATTTAAAGGATATGAATTCCTTTAAATTAACAATACTGTATTCCTGTATCTAAGAACCAGTGACTTAATCTAATCCTGAATTGGTAAATGTGCAGTTTCTGTGAAAAGCCTCCCTGATATTTAAATTAAACAATTAAGAAATGAGCTAAAAATCTATTGTAAAAATCCACTCCAGTATCATGTTATTTGTCCAGAAATCTCCATGCTCTGTCTTTATTACTTTGTCTCCCTATAGAAATTCCTTCAAAATTTAACATATTCTAATATTTTTTAAAGAGATTGAGGAAAGAACTAGTTAAACCAGAAAATTCTGGCTAGTGAAAGATACTACAATGGAGCACCGATTTTGTTATGGGTTAAAGTAAAAAGGGAGCACTATGAATGTATGATTAAATTATTGGGATACTTTTTCCTATGCCCACACATTAAATATGTCTACATACAGTCATTCCTGAGTCCATGTCTGAGATTACAGGATCATGTCATTCTCAAAAGAAAAATATTTTCCTATTTGTGATAGAAGAATACATGTTATCTAAAATCTGTATTAAATTATTTAGGAATACATTTATAAGAATTGTATGTTTCTATAAAACCTGCTGACTTTTGATGTTTGAAGGGTGATTGATAATCATACCCTTTCTCTTCTGCTCTAAGTTTTGAATCAATTGAAAGATACAGGAATCAGACAAATGGAGTATGCAATAGCAGAATGCAGTTTAGATATGCACCTACAATCAGGCTTCCTAATATATATCTCTCCTGGATTGGATTTTCAACTCATATCTCTCCTGGATTGGATTTTCAACTCATTTTCAACTCTTATAAAACCTGCTGACTTTTGATGTTTGAAGGGTGATTGATAATCATACCCTTTCTCTTCTGCTCTAAGTTTTGAATCAATTGAAAGATACAGGAATCAGACAAATGGAGTATGCAATAGCAGAATGCAGTTTAGATATGCACCTACAATCAGGCTTCCTAATATATATCTCTCCTGGATTGGATTTTCAACTCACTGGCAGAGGAATTGGAAAACTGAGATCTCCCTCTCTGGGAGGAGTGGAGCTAAAGAGAACACTTCCATCCTGGAGACTGGGTGGCCTGAAAGAAAAATAAGAGAATACTATTATGGTATTCTGGTACTATTATGTATGCACTTCTCCTTTTGAGAGTTTACCTCCTAGGAATTGTGTGTATGTGTGTGTGTGTGTGTGTGTGTGTGTGTGTGTGTGAATAGGTTATCAGATGGGGTAAATTAGTTGCTTTCTCCATATTAGTTTTTAGTATTAAAAATGACTTTTATGAAGGGCTGAAACTTAGCTTGGTCAGGAAGGAAAATTATTGCCTGATCTTGATAGTCACTGAACTTCCAGTCAGGCCTTGGTTAAAGACCAGGGCATTTTCCCCTTTAAAAAAAATCTTGCTTATATCCAAGTAAGGGAGTTGGGGTTCTCTATAAATAGGGAGGGTATTTCTGGATTCTTGCCTTGAAGGGAGGTGAGTCAGTTAGGCTTGTTTTTCCTGGACACCTAAAAAGATATCACAGTGGCTTAATTATATACTCCAAGGCACCTTAATGGGTAGTTCAGAACTGTTAACTAGCATCTGGGAATTGTTTTTTGACAAAACGTCCTTCTTATGGTTTAAAAAGAAGTTGACAATGTCATTTGTTGACCCCATGTTAGAGACCATAGTTTTTAGTTTAGGAATCTCCTGGGAAGCACTGAATAATGTAAGCCAAATTAATAATATTTTTCTGCTAGTTCCTTTCATCTTGGCTTTGGGGTTTGCTTTTTTGCACTTCTGGGGTATTGGCTTGTGATTCTCCAAAATAACCCACTTGAGGGATTATGAGAGTGTTTTTCATAGCTGCATGGGATTAGGATGTAGAACTACCTTAGAGATATCCAGAGGATGGTAGCTAATAATCAATCCTCATCCTTCACATCCTCTACCATTTCATTAAAATGGCTTCATCTCTTTCATTTAAAGAATTTAAAATTTCTTCCCAGTTGGTTTCTGAAGAACATTGTTGATAACATTTCTCTACATAAAACACCAAATAAGGCATTGTGGGGAGTGACAGAGGGTAAATATATGGCTTCTTTTTTCTATGAGTGTATAGTCTAATGACAGAACACACAAAGACACAAACGTAAAACAAACCACCACTGCTGCCTATAGAAAAGCCAACAGCCCCAGAATCACAGTCTATCAGCTTAGAAGCTCTGATGTAAAGAGCACTTCTTCCCTGATAACTCTGGCAAAAAGGGTTTTTATGGGGGGTTGTTTTTTTATTGAAATATAGTGTTATTGAAGTATGTTGTGTTAGTTTCTGGTGTACAGCAAAGTGATTCAGTTTTATATATATATATATATATATATATAAAAAATATTCTTTTTCATATTCTTTTCCATTGTGATTTATTACAGGATATGGAATATAGTTCCCTGTGCCATACAGTAAGACCCTGCTGTTAATCTATTTTATATACAGTAATTTGTATCTGCTAACCCCAAACTCCTACTTTATCCCTCCCCCACTCCCTTTCCCCTTTGGTAACCATAAGTATGTTTTCTATGTCTGTGAGTCTGTTTCTGTTTTGTAAATAAGTTCATTTATATCATATTTTAGATTCTACATATAAGTGATATCATATGGTATTTGTCTTTCTCCGTTTGACTTACTTCACTTAGTATGATGATCTCTGGGTCCATCCATGTTCCTGCAAATGGCATTATTTCATTCTTTTTTATGGCTGAGTAATATTCCATCATATATATATATATATATATATATATATATCACATCTTCTTTATTCATTCATCGTCAGTGGACATTTATGTTGCTTCCATGTCTTGGACATTGTAAATAGTGCTACTATGAACATTGGGGTGCATGTATCTTTTTGAATTAGAGTTTTCTCCATATACATGGCAAAAAGTTTTTGAAGAGCCCTAAAGTTCACAAATGTGGTCCTGGACCAGTAGTCTCAGCGTCACTGGGAGCTCATGAGGAATCCAGAATCCCAAGCCTTACCCTAGACCTACTAGATCAGCATCATCATTTTTAAAAGATCCCTGGGTAATTCAAATGTGATTATAGTCTGGGAAGCACTGTTACAGAGGATTCTGATTGTGCTTGTTTGTTATTTAGGTGAAGTGCCCAGGTGGAACTAGTCACTGTGGCCACAGGCATATAGGACATACTAAATGCTCAAGGCTGGGACATATGTTCTCTATTCCCTAGCACAATATGCGTGGGATCAGTTTGTGGATTGGGTTTGCTACAGAAAAGAAGTGTTCTGTTACCAGGGGAAGCAGGGAGATAAGAGATATCCAACAAATTTATTTCTTCTTTCAGATCTTAGCTTACATTAACGTTAGGGCCATCTGTTTACTAGCCTGTTCACTTTGGGTCATTTCATCCCATTTCCTCTGTGTGAGTGTGTGTGTGAGTGTGTGTGTGTGTATGCGCAGGCACGCGTGCTACTCCCAATCTCCCTCACCTCACAGTACCATCTGTCTGGCTGACCTAGATATCACAGATTCTTGCTTCTTCCACAGCATGGTTCTTCTATCACCTCTCACCGTCATACTTATCAGATACATATGAATACTTTAGGATAAGCGCACACAGACCTGTGCCTAAGTCTGAATTCACTTTCTTGTAGTCTTGGTAAGCATGTATCCCTCACTTACTGTCTTTCATCTTGCCACTGAGGAATTAATCCTTGGAGTCATGCCTTTTCAAGCTATGAATTGTTAAAATGCATTTTTATTTACTAGAGGGAGGCATACTTTTAGCCCTCAGGAATTATAACACCTAGTGACTAACTTACAGAAAGTTTTATAACAGGGAAATAGAAGGTTATAATCCTTTACTATTGTTATTTACAGTTGACCCTTGAACAACGCAGGGGTTAATCTGCTGATAATTTATAGTCAGCTCTCCTTATCTGAGGTTCCTCTATATCCTTGGATTCAATCAACTACACAGTACTACTGTGTAGTACTGAAGTATTTACTACTGAAAAATATCTGCTTATAAGTGCACAGTTCAAACTCACATTGTTCAACTATATTTTGATGTTCATATTTTCTTGGATTTGCTAAGCTGTCTCCTATTATCTTTTGATATGTCCTCCTTCTTTGAGCACTTTCTTACTTTCTGGCACAACTAGATGTTCCAGGCTCATCTTTTACAGGGGTTCTGATTCCTTTTAGTGGAAAACGGTATTTAGACATCAAGATTTGAGTGCCAGGTATGTTCATGGTTACTGGGATATCATTGCTTCTAGGCCTCCTCAGTGGATAGAATTAGGAAATGTGTGTGTGTGTGTGTGTGTGTGTTTCTGTGAGTTATATACATTTATCTGTTTGTCTATCTGTATACATTTAAAACTATGGCTTTATACTGACATCTTCATGAATTCAATAATGAAACTTTCAATTACAATTCAATTCCACAGGGCTTATGTTAGCTTATGTTAAGTTTTTCTATAACTTGATACTTGAAGGACAGTTTGTCTAAATATGAAATTCTTGGTTCATTCATTCTTTCCATGAGTTTTTTAAAAAAATATATTGCTTTTGTTACTTTGCATTGTAAGTTTTGTTTAGAGCATCTGGTGCCAGTCTGATTTCAGTTGTCATCTTTATGCTTAGAGGTCTTGAGGATTAAAAAAAAAATTTTTTTTAAGTCTAACAGTTTTATTAGGATATGTTTTCAAATTGATCATCCTGGTTCAGTTTTCCCAGGTACCTGTTGATCCTTTTCAATATGTACATTTTGGTCTTTTCTTATTTCCAGAAAGTTTCCTTGGATTATACTTTTAAGTATTAGTTCTGTTCAATTGTTTTGTTTTTATCTTCAGGATCTCCTATTACACATACTTGTTTTCTTCTTTGGTTTTCTTCTATTTCAACCTCTTTACTTCTGATCCATTTTATTTCTTTGCCTTGTTTTCATTCTCTTGGTTGTTTTTTCTGGCTTTCTTCAATGTCCCTTAGTAAAATTTTATTTGGATCTAGTCTCCCTTGGGGACTTGGTAATTTAATCTTTGATTCTGCAATGATTTTGTCTTTTCCTTTCATTTCTTTCCTAAGTTCAATCAACTCTATTTTTATTTTTTCCTGTTATTGTCCATTTTTGCTTTTAATTTTTGAATTTTACATTCAAGGTGGTTTTTCATACCTCCAAATGCTTATTTGAGGATAATTAATTCAGTGTGGAATATCATGTTATAGTTTTCTTGTTCTTCATATTTCTTTTCGAGGTGGGAGGGAATTTTCATCAGCTTAAGTGGGTTTGATTTTGTATTGTTAAAATACTTGGTATAGATTTAGTCTGTTTTTGCCAGTTTATTTTGTGAATTTGGGTGATTTACAAGAATCTTAGGTCAAGGGTATCTTCTGTCAGTGTAGCAAAAGTACAGTGTGTGTGTGTGTGTGTGTGTGTTGGGGAGAAGGGGTTGTGTATCTTCTTTCTAATCTTTATTTTTGGGGTTCTCTTTTGTCTTGCAAGCCTCTACATTTTCCCCTTTTGCCCCTTTGCCCATCTTCACCTTCACCGTCCAATTTCCAAAGACCTCCTTTACCTTCCTTTCTATCATCTCAAGAGCAATGAATTTTTGAAGACTGCCAGAGCTAATCATGTGCTCTTAAAAG
The DNA here is from genome assembly GCF_003031525.2 of Neophocaena asiaeorientalis asiaeorientalis. NCBI lineage: Eukaryota > Metazoa > Chordata > Mammalia > Artiodactyla > Phocoenidae > Neophocaena > Neophocaena asiaeorientalis. The sequence continues at coordinate 426,796 of NW_020173494.1, read as the reverse complement.
TCCATTCCATGTAGTACATGCTCTGATCTAATGGCACTCTCCAATATTTTTGCACCTAGTGTGGACTTTCTCTTTCTGGTGGTGATTGTAAATTAGTTTTAGTCCCACTACTAGTTCGCCTTTTCTCTCTTGGACAGAGTTTTTTTCCAAAGTGTCCTTCTATATTACCTACTTATAGGTAATTTGATACTTGGGCATTCTCTTTTTGTTATGTTATGGGCATTGGTTTTATGTGATTTGTCTGTTGTTCTTGTAGTTCTTATATTGTTTTTTGGAAGATGGACTGGGACATTCAGTTTATGCCCCTGCATTTACCTCACATATATGTGTATACATGCATGTATGCATGTATATACTTACCTCTCCTATCAGAATGTAATTTCCTTAAGTGTAGAAATTCAGTTTTACTCATCCTTCTGTCCTTAGCAATAATCCCAGTGCCTATCATACACAATGCCCTTTAAACCTTTCTTTTTCATATTAACAATTAAAACAAAATTGTAGTACAATTTACTCTGTTAATAAATTATCTATCCCTTTCCCAAAGGCTGCAGATAGCTAAAGGTTTGTAATATGAAGTGAAAACTCATCTAACTATGGGACTATGCCCATGTGGGCTAGATAACCAGCCCTGGGAGTTATTATTTGAGAACCTGAATATATAGAAATTGCTGTGTTCCTCATGAGTGAAGGAATATGATTTATATAGTACTATAAGATGATGCTATTCAGTTTAGAGGAGAGCCCCATGGTTCCTGAATGAATACATTATTGTTATTATTCTTGTGACTTGACTATAAAATGAAATGAGAGATTTCAGGAATCTTTTGTTCAAATGAAGAGATAAATAGCAGTGTTACATTATGCTACTATAGTTTAAATTGGTTGGGAAGGTCAAAAGTACTACAATGAATATTTAATGTTCTGATGAAATCTTAAGGGAGATGATGCTGTATTCACCAATACCAGTTTCACACTGAACTCTTCCTTACAGTCATTCTGTCTGGATCATGTAGCAAATGAAATTTAATGTAACTGCCATTTGAATGAGAGATAGATACTTTTGGCAGTTCATGATTCAGAAAGAGAAGTAAGTGATGGATAGGGATATAGGGATCAAACCTAAGAATATGCATAAAGACTTATATATATGAGTGCTATGGGCTGAAGCGTGTTTCCCACCCCCCGCCCACCCATGCGTATGTTGAAGTCCTAATCCCTGGTACCTCAGAATAGGACCTTATTTGGAGACAAGGCATTTAAAGAAGTAATTAAGGTAAAATGAGGTCATATGGGTGGGTCCTAATTCTGATAAGAATAGGACACCTCTGCCCACACACACACACACACACACACACACACACACACACACGGAAGGAAACCCATGTGTGTGAAGACGGGGATAAGATACGGCCATGTACAAGCCAAAGAGAGAGGCCTCAGAAAAAACAAACCCTGCTGACACCTTGATCTTGGACTTCTATCCTCCAGAACTATGAGAAAATGAATTTCTATTGTTTAAGCTACCCAGTTTGTGGTACTTTGTTGATAACCCTACCAAACTAGTGCTACAAGGGTACTCATTACAGAATTTTTTAATAGCAGTTCAAAATGGAAACAACATAGGTATCCAAGAGTGGAGGCACAGATTTATTCTTATCCAAGTTTACCTATCCTACCCCCTCTGGCAGTCTCTTTGATGGCAGCAAAAGACAGTAAGAATAGTCAAGGATGCAGGCTGCCACCATCATAAGTAACCCGAGCCAACTCATGAGAATTACCAGTAGGATGAGCACCACTATCTTTCAGTCTATGGTTTCCTCTATGCAGTGGATAGTGTAGCAAGGCCCCATGGATTAAAACATTACTTTTATTTATGCTGATCATGAACATGCCAGAGAGAAAAAGAAGACAGGTACTATGCCTGGAAATTCTAAGCACACAGGATCAGTATATCACTTTTTTCCAAAATGATTTCATTATTTGTTTTCTATACAGATTTCCTCCAGAACCTCCACTGAATTAAGATTTAAACTGCTCAGTTTATTCTTGTTTGTTATCCCTAATCTCAAATTGCTATGCCAAGACCAAAATATATTTGCTTATATCTGATTAAATATTTCTGTTTTTTGCCAACTAAACCTTACAATATAGTCCCCAAGATTCATTACCACAAACAAAAATCTTTCAAGGTTTATTTCTCATATATATTATTTCTTGTAATTTCTCTCCATTTTAATATAGCAGATTTGTTCCATAGATGACTAGAATTAAGCAGGTTAAAAAAATTAGGATATTCTAAAAACATTGAAATACTATGCATTCATTAAAATAATAATGACATGCAAAAGTGTTAGTAGAATATTTAGGAAGCAGTATACAAAGCTATTTCATATAAAATGCTCTACATTTTGTATATCTATCTATCTATACCTATATCTTTAGGAGGAAAGATTTTACATGGTTTTGGTTTTTTTCCAAATTTTGTTTTTATACTTTTCCAAATTTCCTCACAGATTATGTATTACTTTTATAAGCAGAAAAAAAGGAAGGCAGAAACGAACAGATATGGAGAAGAATGCTGATTTCATCTCATGGCCACACTTAAGATTTTTTGTTGCATAATTATGGAGTGAGGCGAGGTTTTCAAAACAAATTTTTTTTAATGCATGGACACTGATTCGGCCAGAATAGGTGCTAAACTGGATCTCTCTCGAGGCCCCTGCTATGTCAAAGGTTAATCTTTGTGCTGCCAAAATAATAGGAAGTACAGGGCACCTCAGGGCTGAGAGTGGAGCATTGAGGAGGGGCATTTAGGTATTTTGAGAGTAGTGGTCTTTATCACCTGGCATGGAAGTATTTCAGAATTTTAACTAAGGCAGTTAGTTATACGAAGTGTATATCAGCCCTGCATGTACATCTCAGTCTCTTTAATGGCTACATTTAATTTCATTGAATGGATTAATCTTAATTTATTTAATGAGTCCCTTATTGATGGTCATTTAGATAGTTTGCCATTTTTTGACATATTATATTTGTGAACATGGGCCAGTATATCACAGTGTGATTTTGGAGAAGTCATCTTTCTCCTTAGAATTATGAATCCTTTCTTAATATTAGCAAGGAATTGTGAAGTTCACATTAGAAATCTGTAGTTTTAAGGGGATATTGAAGTTTACCTCAATGGTCTCAAACCTTGACTTTGCATTAGAATCACCTATAGAACTATTTGGAATTATTCATCTGTGTTCTAGAGATTCTGATTTAGATCTGGATGGGTTCTAAGTATTTGTATTTTTCAATAAGCTGCTCCACAAATGATTCTGTTGCCCAGCCAGTATTAGCAGCTACTGAAATAAAGAAGAATTAATATTTTAAAAGAGGACACGATTGTACGATTTGTCAATGTCTAACGTATTATAAGAAGCATTGGCAAAGATGTGGAGCTACTGAAGCTCTCATACCTGCTAGTGGGAGTGTAAATAGGTAAAATCATTTTGTAAAACTCTGGCAGTATCTATTAAGTTGAACTTAATAGGATACTTCATACTCAGCAGTTCTACTCCTAGGTTTATACTCCACAGAAAAGCTTAATATTCTCAGTGTCACTATTTATAATAACACCAGACTGCAAACAAGTGTCCACTAATAGAATAGAGGAAGTAAATTGAATGCTATTTTTATATAATGGAATACTACCCAGCGATGTGAAATCATCATACTACAGCTACATACAATGTGGATGAATCTCAAAAAAACAAAACATGTAGCAAGAGAAGCCAGATTCAAACAAATGCATATATACAATTTTATCTAAAACAGGCAAATCTGTATCTATAGTGTTAGAATTGGGAGAGTGGTTACCTTTGGGAGTTGTAATGACTGTAAGGGTACACAAAGGGAGGCATCAGGGTGTGGGTAATATTTTGAGCTGGGTACTACTTACATGGGTATGTTCAGTTTGTGCAGAATCATCAAGTTGTGTACTTGTGATTTGTAGTCTTTCTATGTATTACATGTTGATAAAAAGTTCAAAAATATTGTAAAACCATCATTAGGAGGAAGTTCCTCCAAATAACAAAATTTTTTCATGATAGAATAATAGCTGTCCTTCCATTAACTGTAAAAGAGGAATTTGGTCTGCAGTGGTGTGCTGAGGCCAGCTTGTACTGGCTCACTAGACCAATTTAGGTGCATCTCCTCACGTCAGCAACATCATCTTCATAGCTTAAAACTGGCCATGTTGGAAATATTTACACCATGGAATTGGCAAATGCTACATCAGGTTGTTGTTTTCTCAGAGAGCTGCTTACCTACTCAGTACTGAGTTTACATCTCGTTGTATGTGGGGATATTATTTAACCTGCTTTATAGCTCATGGCATTAGTAAACAATATAAAGGTCTAAAGTGGCTAAAATGATCGTGCCTTTTAGAATTATCATATTTGAGACTGCAAAGAATCTTTTTTTCCTTCTGTAATTCACATATCAATCCAGTAAGAGGAAATACGTCATTAAGAACTTCCTTTGTCATTTTAAATTTGGTTGCAGTGTCACAAATTAGCATTACAAGAACATTATGAGGTCCTGAAATCTACCCTCAGTAATCAGAGTCATTGTGAATCACCTGAGACTGAAGCTATGTTGTTTTTTTCTCCATCTTACTGCTAGATAATGATCATTGTAGCCTGGAGATAGCTAACAGAATTGTCATCTGCAATTGATACACTCAACTCTGTGCTGGTGTCTTCTGTCAGCCAGATGCATACAGACATAATAGATATTCTCTTTATTGAATCGTTGTCATGGCATTGTTGTGACAAAAGATACGTAAAGAGACAGTTTAACATTTTTCTCTATTCTGTTCAGCTCTTTAGGTCTCTGTGCTCTCCTTTTCACTTTCTTTTTGATTCTATCTATATCCACAGTCTTCTCTTTATTTCTCTCTGTTGTCACTTTAGCTTCTCAAATATTAAAATCTCTTAAATATTGTGATGAATGGGTTAAACTACTAATAGTTTCCCCAGGGGAAATTTGGAGTTCTTTTTCATGCAGTGTGAAAATTTTTTTCCAGCATATTTTTGCTTTGTTACAAAAACGTAGTGACTTATTATTAGAAGGTATCTTGAGATTCTTTAGGACCATTCATTTCTAACAACCCCCTACTACCATCATGTACTAAAAAGAATTCTAGTGACTAACATTAATTAACATGTATCAAACACGGATGGTTACTTGTTATGGAGCACCAAAAGAAACAGGAAAGTGAAAGAAAATGTATATGGAGAAAAAAAATATATATGTATATATCTATACATATATATCGGGTTGGGCAAAAAGTTCGTTCGGCCAACCCAATACATATATATATATATATGTGTGTGTGTATATATATATATATATATATATATATATATATATATATATATATATGAAAAAATGCATGTTAGTTTTGCTTACTATAATGCTAAAACTGATTATGGGGCTCAACGGTTGTTAGCCTATTCCATTTTTAATAAAGTTCCCCATCATCTTTTCACCTAAGTATTTTAGTAGTTACTGATGATTGTTGTCTGAATCCATTACTTCTTTGGGGGTTACAAATGGTGATATTCTATCATTCTTCATTTTTTAAGCTATGTTTCTTCTATAAAGAAAACTTTTACTAGCTTTTTGGTTTGTGCAAGGAAAATAGGGTAAGTGCTTGATTCCCTTTATCTCCATCCACTGACTTTGACTTTTTTACTTTAATTAAAAAAGTTTTTTTGATCTCTAGAAGTTCTGTGCCTTTTCAGATCTTTTTGGAGTTTACTCACATTTTTAAACCTGTTTTTATTTCTTGGAATATATTATAATTTTTATATTCTGTTTGATGATCCCATTATATGAAGAAGTCATAGCCAGTTTGACAGTGTCACCTGTTGTTTCTGCTGGCAGTTAGAGTGTTTTATTTCCTTTTGAACTGTGAACCATTTATTTATCTTGGTACCCATCTTTGGGAATTCTTGGGGTCTTGTATAAAGGTAGGTTTCTCCATGGATGAGTTTCATTTGTTTCTGTCAGATGCCTATGGACATAAGAAGCCTTCGACCTCTTCAAAATATCGATTCTCCTCTTGAAACATTTTAGACCACGCATTTAGTGTGGATTCAGGTTGCAAATTGTGGTTTGTGGTTACAAGTAACCAGGGAAGAATTTTCCTTTAGTTCTTAGCCCCAGGTTTTGAGATAGGCAATATTCCTGGGGTAGTAGGTAGAAAAGTTTATAACTCACCCTATATTGACACCCTAGCCCTTGCGGTCGCAGGGTTATGGACAGGTCTCCAGTAGGCTCTTCAACTTGGGTGGCCCCTGGGATTTGTCTTCTGTCCTCCAGCTTTGAAGATCATGTAAACCAGAGCTCAGGCTCATTGGGTTCAATAAGTACCCTCACAACAAAAAGGTCAGTTTCAACATTCTGCTTACCTCTCTGGCTTCCCACCTTTACTTTTTTTTTGGCTTTTGTACTTCTTTTTTTTTTTTTTCCCCGGTCCACGGGCCTCTCACTGCTGTGGCCTCTCCCGTTGCAGAGCACAGGCTCCGGACGCGCAGGCCCAGCGGCCATGGCTCACGGGCCCAGCCACTCTGTGGCATGTGGGGTCTTCCCGTACCGGGGCACGAACCCGTGTCCCCTGCATCGGCAGGCGGACTCCCAACCACTGCACCACCAGGGAAGCCCTTTTTTTCTTTTTTTTTAACAGGTTATGGATGCATTTGAGAAGATTTTTAAAATATATTTTATGCATTTTTAGTTGTTTTTAGCAAGAGCCTCAGTCCACAAACTTAGTTCATTTTATCAGAAATACAAACACTCTTTTCTTTAACTGTGCTTCATTCTTTAAGACTTAGATATTATCTTATTGATCTTTCTAGTTATTTTGTTTATTAGTTGTGTATATTTCAGTCCTTGTGAACACACTTGATTTATTCTACTGTTCCATTTCATTTTAGCCTGCTAGACACATAGTAACTATTCAGTAAAATTCTTACTTATCAGTATAAAATAAGTGAGCTTTTCATTAAGATTATTCCAGAGTACTTGATACTTCATTGGTATGAAAGAGTAAAACCCCTTTTACTAGCGTGCCTATCTTACTTTTGGGGAGAACTTTCTAATTGGAGAAATTTGACTGGTATTTGGGAATTCTTAGTTAAATATCTATGTGGTATACATGCATCTATGGGAATTTTATATTTTCTCAGTATTTTATTAAGTAAGCATAAAATGGACTGAAATAGTTCATTTTCCTTTTGAGATGAAAGTTTTGATCAGTAGGGACAGATTGTTCCTCTATAGGTTCTTTAGCAGATAGGAAGCAGATGTGGCATTGGGAGGAGACCGCTGGGGGAAGAACAAATGTATGAGTAATCTGGAAAACGATTAAAGTCAAATTATGAGTTAAATGTCAGCCTTTGGACCAAAACTTTTCCATTCTCGGTACTTTGAAGAGACAAGCAACTGAGTGTTCTTAATAAAGGAGAGACTGTTCTTAAAAGCCAGTACCACCCCACTATACTTAGTGTTGTATTTACAAGTGTTTTTGTTTTTTAACAATCTGATTTAGACTTTCTTAGGTTAGGTAGGATATAACCCTTCATTAGCCTGTATTTGTACTTAAGGAGTCTGGTTTTATTTGATTAGAGAATGTCTTTAAAATCATATGCACTTTGTGCATTTCTAGGAATGTCTGGCATGTTTACTGGTCAAATGCCTTGCAGATGGAAATGGAATTTTGTGAGGAATCTTCTGGATCAAATACGAATCTATTTTTACTTTAATAAAACTATTCAAAGCATAAAGACTTCAGTCTGGGTGTAAATGCTAGCTGCTGATCTGGGAAGGGTTGCCAGGAAAGTACCCGCTAAGGGTTGAAATGATTTTCCCATTCCTGGGGCCTTTTTTTTCGGTTGTGCTTGAATTACAGACATAAACCAGATGGGCATCAACAGGTCTTCTAGATCTCTGAAGTGCTTCATGGTGACTACATTCAGTAGGCACAGTGTTTTCTCCTGTATTCACTAATGTGCACCCATTTAGAAATTATTAGACTAATTCCATTCTCCAGGGGAATACTTGAGAGGTAGAGCTGGGGACAGTTATAATCATTTCAGTTTAAAATTATACCTGCAATAAGAAATAAATCATAGACTCTCTGCAGTCCAGCTTGTAAATAAATAATGAATAACAATAAAATTAGAATATATCTACAATGAATGAAGTTTTCCAGCTTCTCTGTGCTTCTGGACATATTTTTCCACTTTTCAGTGCATCTACCTAATTAGTGACAGATATCAGGTCATAGTGGTCTTATCCGGTCATAGCTTACAGTTTAATTCTGTTCAGATATGCTGGGCCATTGAAGAAAAATGGTCTTCCACATAGAAGAGCTATATTGCCTCTGCTTCTCACATTAGTTAATATCTTAATGTTGAAATTAAGTTATCCCATCCTGTGGTAGTTGGAGGAAAACGTAATGAAAGCCTTTTGGAAACATGTGCTAATAGCCACTGGCCACCAGTGTTAGCATAGTGTTCCTCGTAAAGGAGAGCTGATAGAGGAAAAGGTGATCTGTCAAACCTGTAGTTTTTAATACTTTAAGTTTCTTTGTAAATCAGTTTATTGAGATATAATTTACATGTAATAAAATGCACCCATTTTATGTGTAAAGTTCAGTGAATCTTGACAAACTATACACCCTTGTAATCACCACCTCAATCATTAACCCGAGAGAGAAACCTGAAGTTTTTTCCAGATTCCTCTCTTCCTCCCACCCAAATAATTACTAATCTCTGTTCATACTACACTCTGAATTTCTGTAGAACCTATTCCCTCCTCTTTACTCTCATAGCTACTACCTTAGATATGCTTGACCCTTACTTTTTTCACCTCTATTACTTACTGCAATCTGCTTTATAACTGGTTTTTTACTCTTTAACTCTTTTTTTTCCTTTATACCTTCCGTAAGGTTACTAAGTTGTGATTATTCTAATCACATTAGCCCCCTACCTTGCTTAAAATCCCTTGATGACCCTTCACAGTTCCCATTCTCAGTCATCAGTTTCTAAGTAAGAGATTGGCTCATAGTGGCAACTGCCTTGATGACTTAATCGGTTATGAAATATGCATGGAGAAGCAGATTTGTGAAGGGAAGGTGATGAGTTAGTTCACTTAACAATGTGGAGGAGTAAAAGTTTGCCTTGTGTTTCAGTTTTAAAGTTATCAGAAGCATTTTATTTGATTCTAGCTTTACATAAAAAACTATGAGGGAAGGAGAAAAGCATCTTTCAAACGTTCATCTAAAACACCATAAACTGTTCTGAGATATTTTATATTGATGAAAAAAAGAATTTTATCAATGCTAGGTAGGAAAAATTGCAATGTTTGTTCTCGTTTTTTTATACTCAAAGCGATTATTAAGTCTAAATTCATGAACACTCATTTTATTTGCATATACTAGCCTTTTAAAAAGTGCCTTCCCTAATTCTCAACCACGTCTCAAAAACCATAATGTGTTTCTGAATTATGAGATTTACCTTTTAGATTGGTAAAGGTAAACTCTGAGGTAAAATAATTGATAGCAGAGTATCTCTACCTTGAATGGGAGGAAAACAGAAGAAATACTTAAATATGACAATAAAAAAGCATAATGAACTTTATTCTTGCTACAGATATCATATCAACCTTAATTGTCAAGCATATAGGTTATTTTCTATACCATAAATATTCTATATCCTCTAGTTTTTCTTAACACAGAAAGATATTTAGTATAGTTCCTAAATATAAATAAAGTAGTCCTAGAGTACTTTTAGGCCTGTTTACATTAGTTATTTGAATAGTCATTAAAGAGAGTGATTCTAATTTAAATGAGTTTTATCAGTCTGCTCTGGGGTATTATTTAGAAAAGTGATTATTCCCTTCTTTAAAAAATGAAAGTCCTCAAAAATTAAAAATAAAACTACCATGTGATCCAGCAGTTCTTCTTCTGGGTATTTATCTGGAGAAAATGAAAACAGTAACTAAAAAAGATACAGGCACCCCCATGTTCATTGCAGCATTATTTATAGTAGCCAAGATATGGAAACAACCTAAGTGTCCATTGATGGATAAATGGATAAAGAGAATGTGATACACACACACACACACACACACACACACACGCACAATGGAGTATTATTCAGCCATAAGAAAGAATGAGATCTTGCCATTTGCAACTGCATGGATGGACCTTGAGGGCATTATGCTAAGTGAAATAAGTCAGAGAAAGACAAATACCGTATGATCTCACTTATATGTGAAATCTAAAATAAATAAATAAAATGAAATACCAAGCTCATATATATATAAAACAGATTAGGTAAGGGGTGGGTTAAATGGGTGAAGCGTGTCAAAAGTACAAACTTCCACTTATAGAATAAATAAGTCATGGGGATGTAATGTACAGCGTGTCAACTATAGTTAATACTGTATTTCATATTTGAAGATTGCTAAGAGAATAGATCTTAAAAGTTCTCATCACAGGAAAAAAATATTCTGTAACTATGTATGGTAATGGATGTTAACTGACTTAATCACGGTGAACATTTTGCAGTATATACCTATATTGAATCATGTGTATACCTGAAATTAATACAGTGTTGTATGTCACCTGTACCTCAATAAGAAAATGAAAGTCCTGATCAAAATCCCAGCAAGCAGATATTGACAAATGGATTCTAAAGTTTATATGGAAAAGCTAAGACCTAGAATAGCAACATGATACTGAAGGAGAACAAAGTTGGAGGACTGACACTAACCTATTTCAAGACTCACTATAAAGGTACAATAATCAGGGCAGCATGGTATTGGTGAAAGAATGGACACATGTATCAATGGAGAAGAATAGAGGGTCCCAAAATAGACCCACACAAATATAGTCAAGCGATCTTTGACAAAGGAGCAAAGGCAATTCAACAGAGAAAGAATAGTCTTTTCAATAAATGGCGCTGTAACAATTGGATATTCATGTAAAATTGAATCTAGGCATAGACCTTATACCTGTTGCAAAATTAACTCAAAGTGGATCGTACCTAATACAAGACACAAGACTATGAAACTTTTAGAAGAAAACTTAAGAGAAAATCTAGGCAGTGTTGGGTTTAGCAGGTTTTTAGATACAACACCAAAAGCATGATCCATGAAAAAGAAAATTGATAAGTTGGACATAGTTAAAATAAAAAACTTCTGCCTTGTGAAGGACGCAATTAAGAAAATGAAAAGGCAAGTCAGACTGGGAGAAATATTTGCAAAACATATATCTGATAAAAGACATATTCGTGATATGACAAAAAAACCCTTAAAACTCAACAATAAGGAAACAAAGAATCCAATTTAAAATGGGCCCAAGAGGGCTTCCCTGTTGGCACCAGTGGCTGAGAGTCTGCCTGCCGATGCAGTGGACACGGGTTTGTGCCCCGGTCCGGGAGGATCCCACATGCCACGGAGTGGCCGGGCCCGTGAGCCATGGCCGCTGAGCCTGCGCGTCCGGAGCCTGTGCTCCGCAACGGGAGAGGCCACAACAGTGAGAGGCCCGCGTACCGCAAAAAAAAAAAAAAAAAAAAAAAGGGCCCAAGAGCTGAAAATTCAGAGAAGATATACCAGTGGCAAATATGCATATGAAAAAATGCTCAACATCTTTGTCATTTGGGAGTTGCCTATTAAAACAATGAGACCACTACAGACCTATTGGAATGACTCAAATTTAAAAAAAAACTGACAAATATGAAATGCTGATAAGAATGTAGAGCCAGTAGGAATGCAAGATGGCACAGCCACTTTGGAAGACAGTTTGGTGGTTTCTTAGAAAGCTAAAACATAGTCTTACTGTACAATCCAGCAATTGTACTACTGAGTGCAATTCAATACCTAATTGAGATGAAAATTTATGTTCACACAGAAACCTGCATATGAATATTTAAGCCGCTTTATTCATATCACTGAAAACCAGAAGCAACCAAGATGTCTTCAATAGGTGAATGGACAAACAAACTGTGGTACATATAGACAATGGAATATTATTACTCAGTGATTTTTTAAAAAATAGAAGCTATGAAGCCACGGAAAGATACAGATGAACCTTAATTGCATACTGCTAAGTGAAAGAAGTCAATCTGAAAAGGCTACAAATTATGATTCCAACTATATGAAATTCTGGAAAAAACAAAACTATATAGACAGTGAAAAGATCAGTGGCTGCCAGAGATTCAGGGAGAGAGGAGGATGGTTAAATAGGGGATTTTTTAGGGCAATGGAACTATTTTGTATGATACTTTCTTGGTGGATACATGACATGATGCATTTGTCAAAACCCATAGTACTTTACAGCACAAAGAGTGAACTTTAATGTATGCATATTAAAAAAATAATTTAGTAGGTTGGAGGATCCCAGGAAGAAATGCATATAGACTGTGACAGGAGATTGTAACTGTATTTCAATTGTATGGAACAACCTTCTTGAAGGTATGAGCAGGGAAGAGTGGGAGGGGAAGGTGCTGACCTAAGTAACTTTGGAAATGAGTCTGTAAGATGCAAAAGGAATTACACATTATCATTATGCTTTTGTTAATAAAGTTATTTCCCATGGGGGTACAAATTGAAAATTCTGATACCACTATACATATATTCTGGAATTAATAACTAACTAAATGGATGAGAGATGGTGGGAGCCAGATTTCTCCTTGTTGGAGTAGGAATTTACAGATAAGTAAGGGAAAGAGGCTAGAATGATCCCTTTGGTAATAGATTAGAGTTGGAGACATCACTTTGAACTCATGGTTAGCTTAATGTAGACACAGATGGTTTCATAGAGAAATATCGATATACGTATACGCACAGGTTGGTATACACACATATATTTCCTTGCTCTGTCATCAGAGGGCCTAAAAGAAATGACACCTAGTAGTAAATAGTACACCTAGCCACTAGATCTTTGTTTCTAATGCCATTCCCCAATAAAGGGAATCATGGCTTCTTGAAGAAATGGCTGATTCTAGGACTGGGGTAGGAAATATATGAGTCTAGAGAATCTTAAAATGCTAGAAAGTAAGGAAGTGCTTACAGAAACAAAAAATCCATGTTAATAGGGGTATGTCAAATGGACATAGGAGCCAACTGAAAGAGGTCCAATGGCCAAAGCTGGAAGAATTTGAACAATAAAATAAGTAAACTAGTACTGGATTATAACCCAAAGAATGAAATGAAATGTCCATGAATCAAAACTGATATAAATAAATACACAGGGAAAAGACAAACTCCCTGGGAAGAAGAATTCCAAATAAATTATGTAGATACTGTGCCCTCAATGAGAGGAAACTGAACTTCCACTCTTTAAGTATGGGCTGCACATAATGACCACCTTCCAAAGAATTCAGTATGGAAAGAAGGGGAGGGAAGAGTAACTTTACATTGGAAACCTGCCAAACACTGTTTCAGTTAGGTGATCAAGGTCAACTTCAACAGTGATAAGTCATATTAGTTAATAGTATGTACCATAACCCTAATCTTATCATGAAAAAAAATATCAGACAAATTTCAGTAGAGGGGCAGCCTACAGAATAACTGATCAGTACTCCCCAAAACTGTCAAGATTATCAAAAATAAGGAAGGTCTAAGAAAATGTCACAGCCAAGAGGAGCCTAAGGAGACATCACAGCTAAATGTAATGTGGTATCCTGGATGGGATCTTGGAACAGAAAAAGGACATTGTGTAAAAACTAAGAAATCTGGATAAAATATTGACTTGAGTTAGTAAGAATATATCAATATTAGTTCATTAATTATAAAAAAATGTACTACACTAATACAAGATGTTAATAATAGGGGAAACTTGGTGTGGAGCATGTGGGAAGTCTGTACTATCTTCTCAATTTTACTGTAAATCTAAAACTGTTCTAAAAAATAGTGTGTATGAACCAAAACAAAGTACTATTTGAAGGTCTCACAGTAATGCAGTGGTTTCTGTCTTGCCTGCAGTTTTGAGAGTGTTTGCTGCCTTGCTGATGCTACTTCTCTCTCAGACATCACTTTTGATGGCAATCCAATAGCTCAAGAGTCATGGTACAAGCACACTGTCCTTCAGAATATGACGCAGCTGCGCCAGCTGGACACGAAGAGGGTCACGGTGAGTGAGAACTCTTCTGCACTGCTCACCATACTGGGTTAGAACACTGGGGTGCATAGTCTTTGCTTGAAATGCTTCTTACTTTTAATGAACTATGGATTATCATGACGATATACTTCATAATTATAATGACAAGTTCTTTACCTCCTATCCGTATTCCCAATTTCGTTGAATTAAATTCCCAGCCTTCTTTTAAAACTAGTCATCATGCTTGTTTTTCATTCTTGCTTCATATCCAGCTAATAATTTACTTTGAAATAAATGAATAAGGATTTCGTTGATAAGTTATATAGTGTAATGGTTAAGAACATGGGTGCTGGAGCTAGACTGCTTGAGTCTGCATCCTGGCTTGACCATTTTCTAGTCATATGACCTTCGACAATTTACTTAACCTTTCTATCTAATTTTCCTCAAGGTAAAATGGGGATCATAATTATATTATGTCATAGGGTTGTTGTCAAGATAAAATGAAGCATTAAACCTTAGAACAGTGTGAGGCTCCCAGGAAGCATAATATGGAGCTATTATTATTATTGTTTTATTATTATTATTATTACTGTTACTATTGATGATATACCTCTCAAAGTAGCTGTCTCTTTTTTTATTCATTGTGTCTCCATGGTAGACATTTTCTACACTTAGAAGTTTCGATATGGCTCCTGATCTAAGTGAAATGCCGCATGTAATAATACCCCTCCTTTTAGGTGTACAATGCACATGACCATACTTTAGGCTCCAAGAAGTCCTGTAATAAAGCAACTTGCCTTAATTTGTTTCATTGCATCCCAAATGTATGTGAACATTTTATTATCTCAGAAAATATCTGTTAATGATCTCATTTTGATAATCTCTGACCTAGAAAAATATCCTAAACCTCCACTGTTTTCTTACTTCTAGACTCTGCTAATTTTGATGTGGATTCTTTTTTTTTTTTTTTTTGCCACACCTCACGGCTTGTGGGATCTTAGCTCCCTGACCAGGGACTGAGCTTGTACCCTCGGCAGTGAAAGCTCGGAGTCCTAACTGCTGCCAGGGAATTCTCTGATATGGATTCTGAGTGATCAGCTAGGTTTATTCAATTGCCAGTTGACTCATTGCCTGTTTTCACACTGGTTTCACACTGTGGGCCATTCACATTTCTACCTCAGCAATATTATGGACATCTAAGGTGGCTAACAGGCAAAGCGTTGGTCAGTTTGTAAACACCAGCAGTCTTCTGGGGTTCTACCTCTCTCTGTTCCAGCGTAGAGGAAAGGTTCTTTGTCCTCTCAGTTTGTTTGGATCTATACTGGCAACTCTGTCTTGTACTTTTACCCTTATTTCCAGGTCTTTCTTAATTAAGCATCTTTGGTACTTCTAATTGATCTTCCTGATGAGGTTGCAGGGAACAGGGTGAGAAAAGAAGCTAACCAGTTAAGTAAATTAGTAATTATATAGTATGTTCCTCATGTGAATTTATGCCAGTCTTGTCTACTCAACTAATGCACATAGTCCTTGAGAGCAGAAGCCATTCTTTGTCTTCCTTGCCTGATACATGCAGATGTTCTATACATGTTTATTTCCTTTCCTTCTCTATCTCACACGCTGCTGAGAATGTAGTAATGTTCAGTAAAGCCTTGTTGGTTGAGTAAAGTTTACCTACTTACATGCCTTAAATAAAGGAGAACAATTCTGTCTATAATTACTGTCCTTGCACCTTCCCTAGGATGTGTTTGCTTGGTAAGGAAATGAGGAAAATCACCTGGGATGGGAACAGGGCCAGCTCTTCTGCTAATACAGAGCAGTAATCCTTGCACATCTTCTCTTCCACTGTTTAATTTTAGAAATTAAAAAAAATTTTAATGGAAATAATCTCAAAGTTACAGAAAAGTTATAAGTACAGGACAAAGGACTTTTGTTCCAGAACCATTTGAGAGTAAGCTGCTGACTCAATTCCCCAACCACCCTGAACACTTCAGTATGTATTTCTTGCGAGCAAAGACATTCTCTCGTGTAAACACAGTATAACCAACAAAATCAGGAAATAAACATTGAATAATTGCTAGTGTCTAATCCTCACACCACATTCAAATTTTACCAGTTATATTAATAATGTTCTGTGGGGCAAAATGATCCAGTTTGGAATTATACGTTGCACAGAGGTACATTTTATTGTCATGTCTCTGTTCTCACCATTTTTCAGGAACAGTTCCCTAGTCTTTCCTTGACTTTCATGACTTTGACATTTATGAAGATTATAGGTCAGTTATTCTGTAGAATGACCCTTAATTCAGGTTTTTTTTTTTTGCGGTACGCGGGCCTCTCACTGTTGTGGCCTCTCCCGTTGCGGAGCACAGGCTCCGGACGTGCAGGCTCAGCGGCCATGGCTCATGGGCCCAGCCACTCCGCGGCATGTGGGATCTTCCCGGACCGGGACACGAACCTGTGTCCCCTGCATCAGCAGGCGGACTCTCAACCACTGCACCACCAGGGAAGCCCGTGACTGTTAATTATTTGTTATAGATTTCTGGCATAAATATCACAAGTGATTTTGCTTCCTCTCACTGCATCCTATCAAGTGATACGTAATTTATATTTATCTTTTTATTGATGTTGTTCACTTTAACATGTTGTCTGCCAGGCTTCTGCACGTGAACTTATTCTTGTTCCCTTTTCTTTTGGTGTTCTGAGACTCAATTCCCAACGGGGTGGAGGCAGGGTTCCCCACAGCTCCAACGAGAAATTCTCAGAACACCATCTCAGTGTCTAAGAATTCAATTCAATTCTGACACTGTCTACCTGGGAGATAGCACCAGATTCCACAGGTTGAGGACTCAGTCCTGTAGGACTACACACACACCCTTCTCCACCACACCCCCACCACCAGATGCCAGTAACAAGTCCAGGTTGTTAACTGTACTTCCAACCCCCTGGCTATAAATCAGAGGTTCCCACAACCCCCCGCCTCAGGTTCGATTAATTTGCAAGAGCAGCTTACAGAACTCAGAGAAACATTTTACTTACTAGGCCACCAGTTTATTGTAAAAGGATATAACTCAGGAACAGCCAGATGGAAAAGAGGGCAAGGTATGTGGGAAGGGACATGGAGCTTCTAAGCACACCACTCTCCCCAAATCTCTAGGTTTCACCAATCCCGAAGCTCTCTGAACCTGTCCCTTTGGAGTTTTTATGGAGGCTTCATTACATAGTCATGATTGATTATATCATCGGTCATTGGCATTTTCTTTTTTTTTATATAAATTTATTTATTTATTTTTGGCTGCGTTGGGTCTTTGTTGCTGTGCACGGGCTTTCTCTAGTTGTGGCGAGCAGGGGCTACTCTTCATTGCGGTGCATGGGCTTCTCAATGCGGCAGCTTCTCTTGTTGTGGAGCACGGGCTCTAGGCACGCGGGCTTCAGTAGTTGTGGCACGTGGGCTCAGTAGTTGTGGCTCACGGGCTCTAGAGCACAGGCTCAGTAGTTGTGGCACACGGGCTTAGTTGCTCCGTGGCATGTGGGATCTTCCCAGACCAGGGCTCGAACCCATATCCTCTACATTGGTAGGCGGATTCTTAACCACTGCGCCACCAGGGAAGCCCAGCCATTGGCAGTCCATTCAACCTCCAGCTCCTCTTCTCTCCCTGGAGGTCTGGGAATGGGATGGAAAGTTCCAACCCTCTAATTGCCTGGTTGGTTCTCCTTCCTGGCAGCCAGCCTCCATCCTTAGATGGGGTCCAAAGTCACCTCATTAACAAAACAAAAGACACCTTTATCACTCTCCACACTTAGGAAATTCCTAGGGTTTTGGGAGCTGTGAACCAGAAACTGCGATGAAGACCAAATATATATTTCTTATAATAATCACAATATCACACCTTTGTAATTCCATACCTCATAAAAATTTCAATTTATTAACTTACTCATATCGGTATAGACTCATGGTGTTCTGTCTCACCTTTTGTTTATACCTTTTTTAGTAACTTTAGTTTGGAAAGAATGTACCTTTTAAAAGACTTTCTATTAATTTGCCAACATGGGCTAGTGTTGACAAACACTAGCCTATGAGCGGGCCACCTGTTTTTATAAATAAAGCTGTGTTAGAACACAGTCATATCCATACATTTATATATTATTTATATCTGCTTTGATGCTACAGTGGCAGAATTGAACAGTTGTTAAAGAAACTATATGACCTACAATCCTAAAATATTTACCACCTGGCTGGCAAATTTTGCTGATACCTGTTCTATAACTATTTTCTCTTTAAAGATATCTTTTGATTAAGTTTTATGTAATTTACCATATGGACATTCTAGCTGGGGTGGATTACACAAATATTTAATGAACTTCTATGCACTGGGGCTGTGGTTCCCCAAACGGCATGCCAAGGATACTGCAGTGAACTCAGAGGGGCACTGTGGAATATTTATAATTTTCAAGCAAAACACAATGATACTTTATATCTGTGAGACACTGAGAAAATTACTAGCTTAAGGTAGTTTACCATTTCAACATTAGGTCGCAGTATATTTCTCTCTATGGCATTATATCCTGGCAAAGCTGACCTTTCAGTGGTTGTGATAAAAACAAATACCATGCCAAAATCAGTATAGAGCAGGAAATGAAGGTGACAGTGTCCAATCTAATTCTGATGTTTGAGAACTTGTGTAATGCCTTACAGACACACACATTTCATTAGTAAGTAATTGTGGTTATTCAAGAATGGTATTTTTTTTTTAATTTAAAAGTATTATTTTTTCAAATGGCTACTAAGTTGCTAGAACATGAATACTTATTAAGTTGTTTACTAACTACTTAGTAAACAGAGCTGTAACATATTTCTTTTGATCTAAAGTCACCATGAAAAAATTCCTGACACATTCTTAGACACCTTGAACTGAAGTTTCTGCACTGGGGTATGTATTAGACTCTAGAGGTGACAAGATCAGAATCATAATTCAGACCCTCAAGTTACTTATAGTCAAGTACAGAGGCAGGCATGCAGCCAGATTATAATGCAGAATGACAAGCTAGTTAGATGAGCTCGATCAATAGATATGTATGTGTTTATACACACACACACACACACACACACACACACACACACACACACACACACACGGCACGATGATATCAAAGAGCAAAGCCCACCTATGTCTACTGGAGAAACAGGAAAAGTTCCAAAGGAGAAAATACTTGACTTGAGACTTGAAGAGGGGCAAAGAAGGAGGAGGATGTATCAGTGGAAAGTGTTCCAGAGAGAGAGAAGGCGTGCAAAATGCAGATGGGTGTGAGAATACAGCAACTGATAGCAGTTCAACATGGCTGAGCACTGAGTGTACATGGGGGAGAAGAGCAAGAGGAAAAGGATGTATGACCAGCAAGGGCTGGGTCATGAAGGGCATTTTATGCCATAGGAAAGAGTTTCGATTTTTGTGTTGAACATAGGAAATCCTTAAAGAGTTTTAAGATACTTAAATTGGATTAGTCTATTGAAAAGTTTATCTGAGTAGCAGCCCAGAGGATGAATTGTGGAGGATAGGATGGGTGATAAAGTGAGAAGCAGGGAGGTTAGTCAGGGTAAGAGCTTCTGGGGGTCTGATCCAGAGGAATGGCAAGAGATAATGTGATATCAAAAGATAATGTGACTTCCTGGCCTCAATTCCTATTTAGCTTTTGTTATCTCTGTTAAGAAGAATGGCTTTTAGTCAGTAAAGAGAAGAAATAAATATTAATAAAGTGAAAGTAAAGCCTAGGATAGGTGAATAAAAAGTTTGAGTCCAGACCCATTTAGATCAGGGGCTGGCAAACTTTATCTGTAAAGGGCCTGTTAGTAAATATTTTAGGGTTTTGGGGCTATAGAGTCTCTGTTGAAAACTATTCAACTCTCTCATTGTGATGTGAAAGCAGGCATGGCCAATACATAAATGAGTGAGCATGGATCTGTTCCAATAAAACTTTATTTACAAAAAAAAAGGTGGCATACTGGATTTGGCCTGTGGGGTAGAATTTGCCAATCTTCGATCTAGAGCAATGGATAAGTGTAGTGAATAAATTGCTGGGCCTTTGAAAGTTATATCTGGGAAGCAGTATAGGACAGTAGAGTAGCTGGAAGATAAGATGAACTCATCTGTCTTTTCATCATGGAAAGAAAAAATATTGTGACAGTAAACTTAAATGTAGATTATGAAAGAAATCTAAATTGGATTATTAGAAGATGGGTTGTGAGTACTTAAGGAATTGATCAGCAGGAGGCAGCATTAGTTCACAGAAAACAACTTGTGCCCTACAAAATTAGGTTACTATTTTAGATATTATAAACAGACCCTCTCAGAAGAGTGCTATAGAGAGACAGTGTTTTGTTATTTAAGCAAAACATTGGACAGAGTCTTTTATGATAGCGTGTTGAGTAAGTTGTATGACAGCATGGTTAAGTGGATTTGTGATTCAGGTATACCTACGGAACAGAAAGTAATGGATTAACGCCAGCCTGCAGAGAAATCTGTACTGGCGTGCTATGAGGCTTTTTCCTCAAGCTTATTCTCTTCAACATTTTTGAATGTTGACTAGTTGAGAACATTTATATTATTCTGATAAAAATATGTAAATGACAAACTGGAAAAGTTAGAGATCCTGATGTACTGGTTGATCAAATCAGAATCCAAAAGTAGCTCAATAATCTAAAACAAGGTTTGGCAAACTACAGTCTGTGGGCCAAATCCATCCCACAGCCTGTTTTTTTCTTTTTACAGCTCTCAAGCTATGAATGGTTTTTATATTTGTGAAGCATTGTGAAAAAAGAAAAAGAATATGCAATAGGGATTTTATATGGATCACAAAGCTTAAAATATTTACCATCTGGCCCTTTACAGGAAAAGTTTGCCAACTTCTAGTCTATAAATATAAGCAGAATTTAGCAAGATAAAAAATAGAGAAATAGAAAATTCTGGACTTTACTTCACAACAACAAACATAACAATTCTCAGCCAAATGCAGGGTTTTGGGAAATGAGGCTTAGCATATTTGAAAAAGACTTGCATTGGAATTGATAAGTTCAAATTGAGCTAATTATGAAATATGATTGTTAGAAGTTAATATGGTTTTAAACAATATTCATTTATAGAAATAGGATTCAGAAAAATGGACAATAGTCCCCTTTTTTTCTTTAATGGTCAAATTACACCTGAACTATTAGTTTTAGAAGGGTGATCACAAACTGGAAGTATTTCCAGAGAACCTGGCACAATTCGTTGACAAAGGAGAAGATATTACAGTAGCCTTCAAATATTTTTACAACTGTCCAGAAAAGGAGAGAATAGACGCATTTGGAGGGGCTAGAAGAAGGACCATTGTATAGAAAATTCCGCCTCCCAGAATTTTTTATTTCCAAGGCAGTATTTTGTGAATGCAGGTGCTATTCTCACAGTTCTGAAATGGACACAGTGTCTAAAGTTTTCACCTCAAACTCACATTTAGTTGGCTTCGTATGAACTTGTTTACAATTTGCCTCCAAAAAATGCAGTAGCCTATCTGAGATAGAGGTGAGTTTCCTGTCGTGGTAGCCATTACTAAGGCTCACCTATGCCTTCTGGTTCTCCTCCTCTTTTTAACAGATGGAAAGATGATATTTCCCTTTCCCTTTGAGTAAACGTGGTCATGCAGCTTGCTTTGGCCAATGAAATGTGAGCAGAAGTAATGTACATAATTTTCAGACAGAAGCATTTAAAAGCTAAAGTGAGATTTTCCATGCTTTTCTCCCATGCAGTGGTCATTGTGGAATCATACATTGAGTCGACCATGCCATCAGGTCATAGTACCCAGGAATACTTAGCCACTACATGGAGAACAGTTGCAGTGTTCTTTGCATGATCAAGAAATAAAATTTTCTTATTGTAAGCTAGTGTGAGTTTTAAAGTTGTTATGACAGTATAACCTAGCCTGTTCTGGCTCCCCTCCCCACCAAAGTATAATATAGCTATTATCCATGGGCCAGTAGAAGTCAGGCGACATGGCTTCTAGTCTTCATTCTGACATTAACAATGACCCTGGGAAATCAGTTTTCTCTGTAAAAAAGAAAAAAAGATTGAATGAAAAATATGGGCCATTCTGTTCTAGACAAAACTGTAATTTTAGATCTGTTTTAATATTTAGTGTAGTCAAGGAAAACAATGTTTTGTATAACTATTCTAAAGTATATGTGAGGTTAAAACCTCACATTGCCATTGTTTTTAAAATTCCACATGATAAATTGCTGCCTATATTAGGACTGCTATTATTTATTTGCAGCAAAATGTCTTCTCATGTAATATATGCATTGTTTTTGAGCCTCAATAAGCCGCTAACAATATATTCTAAGTTATTAAACACTATTAAATCACTGCACTTCCTAATTAATTAGAAATCATTTCAATATTGGGTCTCCACAACAAACTGAAGTAAGGGAAAAAGTGTATGTATATTTTTAGTCCCAGATCCGTTTCTTTTGTTACGTAGAGGATATGGCTTTTGTGCCAGAAGTTGGACTAGCATCATGAAGATGCCAGAATTTTACAATTTTTTTCCTTCTTACCAACAGATTTGTAGCTTATCTTTACAATTAGAGGTTTATTTTTGTTTCTATGTTTAGCTACTCTATAATTATTTGGGCTGAAATATAGTCATCAGATATATAAGTTTTTAAAAACACTCAATATTTGAATTGATTTGGCATATATCCAGTTTTCCTAGGTTTAGCTTTCCTTTTAAAGTCATACTGCCTTTAATAGAAGCTCAAATTGTTTTTGAAAATCTGATGAAATCATCTCTTAAGTATGTGTAGTACGTGATCCATACAGTTTCTAGTACTGTTTAGAACTGCTCTTTGAGTAACCAGTCTGTTTCTAGTTCACATTCAGTACATGAGTCAACAATTGAACATCAATATATTTTGTTCTTTTAAAAAGTTTTTTTCTGAAACAGGTTATACTTAATAGGTACTAAATCAGCATTGACTGAGCAAAAGAGTTTAATATGCTTATTAATCCAGCTATTTTATAAAGCTAGTAATCAAGGTTCTGAATTTCATTTTTAGTTTATTTTTCCTCGTTACCTCTATTCAGCCTTTAAATATTAATAACTATTTTCCAAATTGTAAAATATATTTTATTTATTTAAAATCTTCATTGCAGTATAATTACTTTACAATGGTGTGTTAGTTTCTGCTTTATAATAAAGTGAATCAGCTATACATATACATATATCCCCATATCTCCTCCCTCTTGCATCTCCCTCCCACCGTCCCTATCCCACCCCTCTAGGGGGTCACGAAGCACCTAGCTGATCTCCCTGTGCTCTCTTTCTGACTTACTTCACTCTGTATGACAGACTCTAGGTCCATCCACCTAACTACAAATAACTCAATTTCGTTTCATTTTATGGCTGAGTAATATTCTTGTATATATGTGCCACATCTTCTTCATCCATTCAGCTGTCGAAGGACACTTAGGTTGCTTCCATATCCTGGCTGTTGTAACTGTAGTATAGTCTGAAGTCAGGGAGCCTGATTCCTTCAGCTCCATTTTTCTTTCTCAAGAATGCTTTGGCTTTTTGGGTCTTTTGTGTTTCCATACAAATTGTGCACTTTCTTCTTCTAGTTCTGTGAGAAATGCCACTGGTAGTTTGATAGGGATGGTATTGAATCTGTGGATTGCTTTGGGTAGTATAGTCATTTTCACAATGTTGATTCTTCCAATCCAAGAACATGGTATATCTCTCCATCTATTTGTATCATCTTTAATTTCTTTCATCAGTGTCTTATAGTTTTTGGCATAATAGGTCTCTTGTCTCCCTAGGTAGAGGTTTATTCCTAGGTATTTTATTCTTTTTGTTGCAATGGTAAATGGGAGTGTTTTCTTAATTTCACTTTCAGATTTTTCATCATTAGTGTACAGGAATGCAAGAGATTTCTGTGCATTACTTTTGTATCCTGCTACTTTACCAGATTCATTGATTAGCTCTAGTAGTTTTCTGGTAGCATCTTTAGGATTCTCTATGTATACTGTCATGTCATCTGCTAACAGTGACAACTTTACTTCTTCTTTTCCAATTTGGATTCCTTTTATTTATTTTTCTTCTCTGATTGCTGTGGCTCAAACTACCATAACTGTGTTGAATAATAGTGCTGAGACTGGACAGCCTTGTTTGTTCCTGATCTTAGTGGAAATGGTTTCAGTTTTTCACCATTGAGGACGATGTTGGCTGTGGGTTTGTCCCACGTGGCCTTTATTATGTTGAGGTAAGTTCCCTCTATGCCTACTTTCTTCAGAATTTCTATCATAAATGGGTGTTGAATTTTGTCGAAAGCTTTCTCTGCATCTAATGAGATCATCATACAGTTTTTCTCCTTCAATTTGTTAATATGGTGTATCACATTGATCGATATGCATATATTGAAGAATCCTTGCATTCCTGGGATAAACCCCACTTGATCATGGTGTATGATCCTTTTAATGTGCTGTTGGATTCTCTTTGATAGTATTTTGTTGAGGATTTTGCATCTATGTTCATCAGTGATATTGGCCTGTAGTTTTCTTTCTTTGTGACATCTTTATCTGGTTTTGGTATCAAGGTGATGGTGGCCTCGTAGAATGAATTTGAGAGTGTTTCTCCCTCTGCTATCGTTTGGAAGAGTTTGAGAAGCATAGGTGTTAGCTCTTCTCTAAATGTTTGATAGAATTCACCTGTGAAGCCATCTGGCCCTGGGCTTTTGTTTGTTGGAAGATTACTAATCACAGTCTCAATTTCAGTGCTTGTGATTGGTCGGTTTATATTTTCTCTTTCTTCCTGGTTCAGTCTCAGAAGGTTGTACTTCTCTGAGAATTTGTCCATTTCTTCCAGGTTGTCCACTTTATTAGCATATAGTTGCTTGTAGTAATCTCTCGTGATCCTTTGTTTTTCTGCAGTGTCTGTTGTTACTTCTCCTTTTTATTTCTAATTCTATTGATTTGAGTCTTCTCCCTTTTTTTCCTGTTGAGTTTGGCTAATGCTTTATCAATTTTGTTTATCTTCTCAAAGAACAAGCTTTTAGTTTTATTGATCTTTAATATTGTATCCTTCATTTCTTTTTCATTTATTTCTGATCTGATCTTTATGATTTCCTTCCTTCTGCTAACTTTGGGGTTATTTTGCTCTCCTTTGTCTAATTGCTTTCGGTGTAAGATTAAGTTGTTTATTTGAGGTGTTTCTTGTTTCCTGAGGTAGGATTGTATTGCTATAAACTTCCCTCTTAGAACTGCTTTTGCTGCATCCCATAGGTTTTGGGTCGTCATGTTTTCATTGTCATTTGTTTCCAGATATTTTTTGATTTCCTCTTTGATTTCTTCAGTGATCTCTTGGTTATTTAGTAGTATATTGTTTAGCCTCCATGTTTTTGTACTTTTTACAGATTTTTTCCTGTAATTGGTACCTAGTTGCATAGTGTTGTGGTCAGAATAGATACTTGATACAATTTCAATTTTCTTAAATTTACTAAGGCTTGATTTGTGACCCAAGATATGATCTATCCTGGAGAATGATCCATGAGCACTTGAGAAGAAAGTGTATTCTGTTGTTTTTGGATGGAATGTCCTATAAATATTGATTCAGTACATCTTGTTTAATGTGTCATTTAAAACATGTGTTTCCTTATTTATTTTCATTTTGGATGATCTGTCCATTGGTGAAAGTGTAGTGTTAAAGTCCCCTGCTATGGTTGTGTTACTGTCGACTTCCCCTTTTATGGCTGTCAGCATTTGCCTTACATATTGAGGTGCTCTATGTTGAATGCATAAACATTTAAAATTGTTATATCTTCTTCTTGGATTGATCTCTTGATCATTATGTAGTGTTCTTCTTTGTCTTTTGTAATAGTCTTTATTTTAAAGTCTATTTTGTCTGATATGAGATTTGCTGCTTCAGCTATCTTTTCATTTCCACTTGCATGGAATATCTTTTTCTATCCCCTCACTTTCAGTCTGTATGTGTCGCTAGGTCTGAAGTGGGTCGCTTGTAGACAGCATATATACGGGTCTTGTTTCTGTATCCATTCAGCCAGTCTATGTCTTGGTGGGAGCATTTAATCCATTTACATTTATGGTAATTATCAATATGTATGTTCCTATTCCCATTTTCTTAATTGTTTTGGGTTTGTTATTGCAGGTCTTTTCCTTCTCTTGTGTTTCCTGCGTAGAGAAGTTCCTTTAGCGTTTGTTGTAAAGCTGCTTTAGTGGTGCTGAATTCTCTTAGCTTTGCTTGTCTGTAAAGCTTTTAATTTTCTGCCGAATCTAAATGAGATTCTTGCTGGGTAGAGGCATCTTGGTTGTAGGTTTTTCTCTTTCATCAAATATGTCCTGCCACGCCCTTCTGGCTTGCAGAATTTCTACTGAAAGATCAGCTGTTAACCTTATGGGGATCCCCTTGTATGTTATTTGTTGTTTTTCCCTTTCTGCTTTTAATATTTTTTCTTTGTATTTAATTTTTCATAGTTTGATTAATATGTGTCTTGGTGTGTTTCTCCCTGGATTTATCCTGTATGGGACTCTCTGCACTGCCTGGACTTGATTGACTATTTCCTTTCCCATAATTAGGGAAGTTTTCGACTCTAATCTCTTCAATTATTTTCTCAGTCCCTTTCTTTTTCTCCTCTTCTTCTGGGACCTCTATAATTCATATGTTGGTGTGTTTAATGTTGTCCCAGAGGTCTCTGAGAATCTCCTCAATTCTTTTCATCCTTTTTTCTTTATTCTGCTCTGCGGTAATTATTTCCAGTATTTTATCATCCAGGTCACTTATCTGTTCTTCTGCCTCAGTTATTCTGCTATTGATCCCTTCTAGAGAATTTTTAATTTCATTTATTGTGTTGTTCATCATTGTTTGTTTGCTCTTTAGTTCTTATAGGTCCTTGTTACACGTTTCTTGTATTTTCTCCATTCTATTTCCAAGATTTTGGATATCTTTACTATTATTACTCTGAACTCTTTTTCAGGTAGACTGCCTATTTCCTCTTCATTTGTTTGGTCTGGTGGGTTTTTACCTTGCTTCTTCATCTGCTGTGTGTTTCTCTGTCTTCTCCTTTTGCTTAACTTATTGTGTTTGGGGTCTCCTTTTTGCAGGCTGCATGTTCATAGTTCCTGTTGTTTTTGGTGTCTTCCCCCAGTGGCTATGGTTGGTTCAGTGGTTTGTGTCGGTTTCCTGGTGGAGGAGACTAGTGCCTGTGTTCTGGTGGTTGAGGCTGGATTTTGTCTTTCTGGTGAGCAGGACCATGTCCAGTGCTGTGTTTTGGGGTGTCTGTGACTTTATTTTGATTTTAGGCAGCCCCTGTGCTAATGGGTGGGGTTGTGTTCCTGTTTTGCCAGTTATTTGGCACAGGGTGTCCAGCACTGTAACCTGCTGGTCGTTGAGTGGAGCTGGGTCTTAGCGTTGAGATGGAGATCTCTGGGAGAGCATTCTCCATTTGATATTTTGTGGAGTCAGGAGGTCTCTGGTGGACCAGTGACCTGAACTCGGCTCTCCCACCTCAGAGGCACAGGCCTGACACCCGGCTGGAGCACCAAAAACCCTGTCAGCCACACAGCTCAGAAAAGAAGGGAGAAAATAAGAAAGAAAAAATAACAAAGTTATTAAAATAACAAATTACTATTAAAAATAAAAGAAAAATTAAAAAGTAATGCAAAAGAGCAAAAAAAAAAGAAAGAAAGAAAGAAGAGAGCAACCAAACCAAAAAACAAATCCACCAGTGATAACAAGCACTAAAAAGTATGCTAATAAAAAAAGAAGGAAAAAAAAAAAACGGACAGATAGAATCCTAGGACAAATGGTAAAAGGAGAGCTATACAGACAAAATCACACAAAGAAGTATACACATACACACTCATAAAAAGAGAAAAAGCAAAAAAAAAAATATATGTATATGTATATTAAAAAAAGAGGAAGAGAGCAACCAAATCTCAAAATCACACAAAGAAGCATACACATACACACTCACAAAAAGAGAAAAAGGAAAAAAATATACATATTTATATATGGAAAAAAGGAAGAGAGCAACCAAATCAATAAACAAATATACCAATGATTATAAACTCTATATACTAAACTAAGAAAAACATAAAACCAAAAACAAATTAGATACAGAAGGCAAACCCCAAGTCTACAGTTGCTCCCAACGTCCACCCCCTCAATTATAGGATGATTTGTTGTCTATTCAGGTATTCCACAGATTCAGGGTACATCAAGTTGATTGTGGAGATTTAATCTGTTGCTCCTGAGGCTGTTGGGAGAAATTTCCCTTTCTCTTCTTTGTTTTCACAGCTCCTGGGGTTCAGCTTTGGTTTTGACCCTGCCTCTGTGTGTAGGTTGCCTGAGGGCATCTGTTCTTCTCTCAGACAGGACAGAGTTAAAGTAGCAGCTGATGAGGGGCTCTGGCTCACTCAGGCCAGGGGGTGGTTGGGGAACAGAATTCAGGGCGAGCCTGTGGTGGCGGAGGCTGGCGTGATGTTGCAGCAGCCTGAGGTGCGCCATGTATTCTCCCGAGGAGGCTGTCCCTGGATCACAGGACCCTGGCATCGGTGGGCTGCACCGGCTTCTGGGAGGGGAGGTGTGGATAGTGACCTGTGCTTGCACACAGGTTTCTTGGTGCCTGCAGCAGTAGCCTTAGCATTTCATGCCCGTCTCTGGTGTCCACGCTGATAGCTGTGCCTTGCTCCCATCTCTGGAGCTCGTTTAGGCACTGCTCTGAATCCCCTCTCCTAGCGCACCCTGAAACAATGCTCTCTTGACTCTTGGGCAGTTCCAGACATTTTCCCGGAGTCCATCCCGGCTAGCTGTGGCACACTAGCCCCCTTCAGGCTGTGTTCACGCAGGCAACCCCGTCCTCTCCCTGGGATCTGACCTCTGAAGCCGTAGCCTCAGCTCCCAGCCCCCACACACCCCTGCGGGTGAGCAGACAAGCCTCTGAGGCTGGTGAGTGCTGGTCGGCCCCCATCCTCTGTGCGGGAATCTCTCCATCTTGCCCTCTGTACCCCTGTTGCTGCGCTCTCCTCCATGGCTCCAAAGCTTCCGCCCGGCCACCCCAGGTCTCCACCAGTGAAGGGGCTTTCCTGTGTGTGGAAACTTTTCCTCCTTCACAGCCACCTCCCAGAGGTGCAGGTCCTGTCCCTATTCTTTTGTCTCTGTTTTTTCTTTTTTCTTTTGCCCTACCCAGGTACTTGGGGAGTTTCTTGCCTTTTGGGAAGTCTGAGGGTCTTCTGCCAGCATTCATTAGGTGTTCTGTAGGAGTTGTTCCACATGTAGTTGTATTTCTGATGTATTTGTGGGGAGGAAGGTGATCTCCATGTCTTACTCCTCCACCATCTTGAAGGTCTCTGTCCATAAAATATACTTTAAATTTATCAAAAATCACATAAATTTTCATTCCCTTTAAAACAACTAAATCATATGGCAGACTGCTTCTAAATTTTGACCTCACTTTTTTCATCTCTCTAAAATCAGTAAGGCACATTTAAATATATCCTTATTATAAAAATACAAACTGCATTTCTCACAAATGATTTCTGGCCCTGATCCTGGCTTTGTCACTAGCTGTGTGACCTTGTATAATTTACTAAACTTCTCAGAGTATTCATTTCCTCATTTCTAAAATTAGAGTTTTACAGGAGATACATTCTACTTTCCTTTTTAACTCCATGGTAGTTTCTCTTTGTGCATTTTTTATTTACTTCTTTAGTCTAGGTCCTTTCTTTGTTTTCAGAAGCATTTGTAATGGCTCACACCCTAGAATACCTATTTGTGATCTCTTTGACCTTCCTTAATTCTGATATAATGTATATACTGATCAGGATAGGCTAGATTATATTACAGTAACAACTTCTCTAACCTCAGTGGATTAAATCCACAAAGTTTATTTCATGCTCATACTGTCAGTCTGCCCATAGTATATGATCTGGGAACTTTACTCTGTGTTGTCCTCATTCCAGGACCAAGGCCTTCAAAGTACCCAACCTCTGGAGCTTTGCAAATTCTACAGTAGAGGTGAGAGAGAGAATAGCTATGTCATCATTGTCTGAAATGTTCCACCCAGAAGTAAACACATGTCACTTTTGTTCATATGACATTGGCCAAAGCAAGTCACATGACCTCACCTAACTTCAAAAGGGCATGAAGTGCTATCTCACAATGTGGCCAGGATGTGGGGAGACACAGGAATATTTGGCGAACAACTCTTATGACTATCCGTTATATTTTAAATCAAATGTTAACTTCTGGTAGAAGTGTCAATTAGTACTACATTTATGGAGGGAAATTTGCAAACATATCAAAAGGCCCAGAAATATGTCTACCACTTGGTTTACTAGTTTCAGTTTTAGGAAATTATTGAACCAGATGTATAGAGATGTACCTTCAATAATTCATTCCTTGAATATATGTTTATTGAATATCTACTATGTAATGGGGAGCTGACATGGTCCATACCTTCGTGGAGCTATTTGCAGGAAAGGGGAGAGATAGTACCAGAAATAATTTAAATGAAACAGGTTAAGTGCTATGATTGGCAAGTATAGGCTAGTATGAAAGCATACAGGAAAATTTCTTCTGACCTGTTTTCCAGTTGGCTGATTCTCTCTTCAGCTGTGTAAAATCTGCTCTTCAAACCACCTCCATTAAATTTTTCTTATCAGTTTTTGTAATTTTTCACTTCTTAAAAAGTTCTGCTTCAAATGTACTGAATTACTTTTTAAATTTTCTATCACTGAAGATATTTTCAAGTTTGTCTTTTATGAAGAAATTGTTTTCTCAAATTGTGACATCATTTTGAATGCCTACAAATCTTTTGGTAATAAAAATTAAAACTTACATGGTTATAATTTACTTTATTAAAATTTGCCAATATTCAGGGGGAAAAAAACATGATCCAGATTGTGTATACAGATTGCAACATTTAAAAATTTGCTCATATTGAGTATTGTAAGGTGATACAGTTAGGGTGTTAGGATTATGACTGATTTAAAAAAATTTTTCTAAACTGTATAATGTTATTACAGTAATATTATTTCATAGTTTTTAGAATGGAAGAAATTAGACTGGCCAAATCAACTTAAAAACAAAGTAAAAGTAATGATATTAATGGAGAATAATTTATTAATATCAATGGAGAGTTTTTAAAAGCTTTCACAGCTGTTTTGTCGTTAAGAAAAACCTCTGATTTGCAACCATAAATTAAATAAAGATTGTTAAGAGTATAATTTTTATCCATTTTATCTTCATGATAGCAAGTTTGTTAAGCCTCTCCATGTGGAACTACAGTACAAAGAAAAATTATAGAAGCCTGCTTCCCCTTTCTTTTTTCTCTTCTCATTCTTTTTTCTTTCTTGTATTAGTTAGGTTTATCTCACATCAAGAGTGTGGAGCAGAGTTAAGAATGTACAGGTTTCTTTTAGAATTAAGACAGAAGAAGCAAATAAAGAGGAACATACTAACTTTTTCTTTGAGGGCATATTTTCTATTAGCAAGTAGTATGCGTCTCACAAAGAAAATCAGACTTGGAAAACTGAAGATATTTAGCATAAAAAAGGTTATACTTAATAATACTTTTTTACATTTTTCTTTTAGGAAGAAGAAAGGCGTATGGCATCTGTTGTAGCCAAAAAAGAGGAAGAGAAGAAGCGAGAAAGTCATAAGCAATCTTTGCTTAAGGTATTTTCTGTGATGTCTACATTCATATCTGTGCACACGCACTCACACACACTGAAGCTAGCTAGCTAATCAGCTAGAAAAGTAGTTTCCAAACTGTAAAGTTTTCATTCCTATCAGTAGAGTGTTGTTAATAAACAAACACCCTTAAAACTTTTATAAGTCACTACCTATAAATAAACTTGTACTTCTGAAATACAATATAATGTACATTATAAAACACATGCAAAAGATAGAAATTGTAAAAGAGATTAAAAATAAATAACAGAAGTTATAATTTTTTCCACACCAGTACATCACCATGTGTATCCTCAAGGCATGTGCATTTCATTTTGAAAACTGCTGTAGTAGACTATCATCTTTAATGATATATTTTAATGAGCTCTGCTACATGTTTTTTTTTTTAAATGATGGCTTTTTGCATTAAAAAAATTTCTCCATTAGCTTCTCTGATATAGAGGTGGTAAAGGTTTTGAGGAGTATAGGAATTAAAGGTTTTTTAAACTGGTTTTTTATTATTTAACATATCAGATGTTAATTTCCTTAAAATGTTTTCTTTAAAAATATTTTATATTAACATAACAAAGTATAATAAATAAAGACAGCTTAAAGTTTATAGTTCTTATTATGATTCTACTATGTTCTGAAACTAAGGATATCACCCTGATTACCATTACTCATTCTTGTCTTGTGTAGGTGCTTTTCTTTTTAAAATTAAAATGGCATTCAGAATTTTAAAAAATGACTAATAGGGATACAAAGTTGTATCTTAGGGAACTTACTGGGGTGATGGAAATGTTATGAGTTAGCAGATATACACATTTGTCAAAACTGATCAAAGAATACACTTGAACGTGTGTATTTTACTCTATGAAAACTACTCCAAAATTAACAAACAAAACAAAACAAAACAAACTTGGTCCCAAGCCCTCTCAGCTCCAGGCTGCTACTTCAAAAGTAATTAGAACTGTTACTCAGTATGCTAAAATTTTCTCACCTGCTGTTATTGGTGATTTAACTCTAAGGCTTCCAGTGTAAGTAGAACCTAGTATAGGCAACAACTTGCCCTTGACTCCATCTTTGAACTGAACATTTTTTATTATATACCCAATTCAGCTGCTTGTAACCATCAGTATTTTTGGAAATATGCCATTAAATTTTTAGCTAACATGTTTTTTAGATGTTTGGAAAATTTTTATGAAAACTTCAAAAAATACCCAATGCTTCTCTTGAAGTCGCTAAATAGGACTCTTTAATTATGAGGGTTATTTAATTTTAAAAATTTTTAGTAAGAGGAAAAGTATAGGAAATCAGGAATTCTAGCTCTAGCTCAGATTCAGGGTCATGATATCAAAGACCCTCAGCATTTACTGGAGATTGTTTCATGTGACAACACATATTGATCATTAAGAAAATGGGATGGGTGATTATAGAGGGACAGGAAGAGTGTATGGACCTATATCTTCAGCCTTATCACTTTTCTATCTTTCTATTTTCTTTTCAAACTTGTAAATGAATGGAAGTGATAGTTATGGGATATGCTGGTGTGGTATTGCTTGGACTATAAAGAATGGACTCAAGTGGCAGAAGCTGAAAGTTGGCATCTTCTAAAATAATTGTCACTTTAACACAGACTTGGCAAATTGCCGTCTAGCTATAGTCATGATTGTACTAATATATGCCAAATGCATCCATGATCTTTGAGCATGAAATTTTTGGGGTGTACCCCCTTTTGCCTTACAGAATCTCTAGGCTTTCTTTTGCTCCTCTTTTTTTTGCTCCACAGACAACTAGAGCCCTTGTTTGGCCCCCTGGCCAACCAGCAATCCCCACCTGACCCCAGACTGCACTCTTGTTTTAAAATGTCTTCCCTTTTCTTGGCCTCAATGAAAATATCCATTTTCTTAGTCAACCTGGTGTTGATCTGATTTTAATAACCCAATTAAAGAAAGCTTAACTTTGGGATTGGTAGAGGAAAGTGTTTGCGTTTTCAGAGTATCTTGTTATAAATTTGTTAGCATACTCAGTGGTGTACACTTTTGTGCCCTTTTTCTAAGCATCGCTATATCTACCTCACTTAGAATATTTATTTTTGCCGACTCCAAGTCAGCCAGAAAACCAAATGCATGGAGCCAGCATGATAGCCATCCTCCATTTACTCGCTGCCCCTGCCTCTTTCAAAGTAGCCTTGGTACTGAGTAAAAATAGTGGTATTGCTTAGATTAAGAATTGGTTTGTCCCAGTCATCTGCAAATAACTGAAATAGAATTCTTTAAGGTAAGGTGCCTTTTTATCATAGATTTGGGGGGAAAATTTATAGTAGAATGGCAGATTCCTACTTGCTTTAGATAAGAAGGACATACATAAAATGTCAAAAAGGCTCAGAAGTATATACATATTAAGTATAACCCATTTAATTATATAAACACATTTGAAATTCCAAGCAATAGAAAAAAGAACCCATGCTAGAAACATTTTTAAATGCAGAAATAGAACTTTAAAAATGTTTAGTTTTAATTAAGCTTTGTCACCACTTTTCATTCCTATCCAATGCCATTTCTACATCTAAAATTTTAGATAGGCAAAGAGGTGGAACTAAACATAAGTATTCTGCATGTGTGAATGCACTGAGGGAATGGGCAGAGAATCTTCCTAACAGCCTTCACTGGCTCCAAAGAGAGCAGGTGAATCAGTGTCACACAGATGACCTTTCACTGGGTGATTGTTCTCTTAGTAAAGAGAAAAGGGAAAGTGTTCATTTTCAGCACTCTGATTTAATCAATATGCCATTTAAAAATTAACTTGATAATGGATAATCTAGGATGCTATTAGTTATCTAGAAATATTTCAACCTAGTACAATTTCATTTAGTAGTCTATGTATGATTATTAATTTTCAGACATTGTAATTTATGCTGTGAAGCTTGGAACATTGATCAGTCTCTCCTCCCTTCCCCCTGAAAGTATTCCACCATATTTGCCATAATTATTGAATAGGAAAATTAAAATATCATTAGTTTTTTCTTGCTGTGTTTAAACACAAAGGCATAATTTTCTGTCTAATTAAAACTTCACATAATGCTTGAATATATAAATTTCTGTCAAATTAAACTTTCAAATAGTGAATTTTCTTATCTCCAATGGAAGTAATTTTTGTTTTGTATATAATTTGTTGAGGATGATAGAGCATCGTTGAGATGGTTGATTGCATAGGTTAAATAAAGCCACTTATACTGTGTTTTAGAATACATATTTGGTAGCTACTTTTAAGTAACAGACTCCTTTTAAAGGTGTGATGAGTAGTACAAACAATATGCTCCTTGGACTCTCCTGCTACAAAAATTGCATTATGTAATTCTTGTCCCAATGAACTTTTTCATAGGAGAAGAAAAGGTTAACAATTAACAACGTAGCTCGAAAGTGGGACTTGCAACAACATCGAATTACCAATATTGCTACAAACCAAGATAGAAAAGATTCAGACTCTCAGGACCACTGTCAGAACGATGGAAGCACCATCTCTGCATTTCCAGAGGAAACAGGGTATGCAATGATATTCTTTCCAGATACTAGTATCTTTGGAGAACTGAATTTGGAGCAGAAACAGGAAAACGTTTGACATATAATTATTTTAAGATAGTTTTCTTAAGAAAACCTACTGAAATTAGCAGTAGGTTTTAAAAGTTAAGATGGAAATATTGAAAATATAAGCTGACCCCTAATTTAAAAACCCTTCAGTAGTTTCTTATTTTTCATAGGAATAAATCTAGTTTACTTAATATAGCCTGTGAGACCCTCTACCCACCTCACCTATTTTATCCCATACCATCAGCCACTTTATTCTTGTGCTGCAGCCTCAGTGATTTCCAGTTACTTCCTACTTCAGTTACTTCCTACTTCAGAACCCTTCTCTTACAAACAGTTGTATTCTCCCCTGCCCTACTTCCCTCACCCTACCCTGGCTAACTACCACTCAGCCTGGAGGTCTTAAATTTAAACCTCACTTCCCCTGAAAAGCCTTCCCTAATGACTTCCTGGAGACTAGGCTAGATCAGATACCTTTTTTTCTCCCAGTACTATGCGCTTGCCCTTGTTAGCACTTATCATGACCATAATTAAATAAATAGTGGGTAATTAGTTGTTTCATAACTGTCTTCCCCACTAGAATGTAAGCTTCTCAAGGAAAAGAATCCTGATTGTCTTAACCTCTGTTGTTTCCCCAGTAGCTATCACAAATCCTTACTCCTTAACTAGTAGTATTAAGCAATTCGGCATAAAATCTCAATAGTTACTCCAGTTCTGTTCTATAATATCTGTCTATTCCAGTGGCTCACAACCTCTTTCTTCTATGACCCATTGGTCAGATAACACATATCCCTTGATTTATGAGCAAATCTGAGGACGCTTTCTAGACTTGACATGTTTCTCTTCCTCTCAAGAAGGCATACTAGAATCAAGTAAATGAGAGGAATATAAAGCATATATATCTTCATAGTTTATTTATAATTTAAAAACATATATATATAATTTAAAACCTAAAAATCAAAGATGGAATGCACTGCAGTTTTGTTTCAGTTGACGCACGGTTATCTAATGACCAAACCAAATTTTGAAACACATTTCAAGCTAAACATAATATAGCTTTTAAGTTTTCAGCCAGTATTCTTTAAGCTTTCCATATATGAAGAATGCGATAAAGTCATTTAAGAGGAATTAGAATAATATTTTGGAAGTTTACTGGAGTTAAAGAGTTTGACATATATTTTAAAGACAAATATACTTTTTTTTTTTTTTTTTTTGGTGGTACGCGGGCTTCTCACTGTCGTGGCCTCTCCCATTGCGGAGCAGAGGCTCCAGACGCACAGGCTTAGCGTCCATGGCTCACGGGCCCAGCCGCTCCGCCGCATGTGGGATCTTCCCAGACCGGGGCACGAACACGTGTCCCCTGCATCGGCAGGCGGACTCTCAACCACTGCGCCACCAGGGAAGCCCGACAAATATACTTTTACAATTTTAGTTATAAGATTAATTTATATTGATCAATGTACCTCCTTCAGCTCACTTGGGTATCCACATGGTAGAGTTTCTCAGATCTTTTAGCTAGAAAAATAAGGAAACAAGAATTAAAATTCTAATTAAGTAATGATTTGTATAACAGATACATCACTTATATTGCCCTGGAGCTTTATTTAATATTTTTTAAATGTCAAAATATAATTTTACTTGGCTAGAACTATACTTTATAAAATTAAATCTTTATATCATTGGGCTTTAGATTTATGAAATACTATACAAGTCAGTTCTATTTCTGATTTATCTTTTATTAAAAAAATTTTTTACCTTCCTTAAGAAGGTTTCCTAGTACCAGGTTTATCCAAATGATCTTATAAATTTTATCCTAAAATTTTAATAAGGTTTTAAAATTACTCCTTTAATACATCAAATTTATTTTTATATATGGTGTTAGGTAAGAGTGTAACTTGATTTTATTTCAATTGACTAGTTAATTTTCTAATAGCATTCCTCAATTAAATTATTGTCTTTTTTAATGAGAATGCCATTTTCATGTTATTGTAGGTTCCCATAAATATTGGATATACTTCTGAACTCTCTATTCCATGTCACTAATCTACTTTTATGTCTTAATGCCAATACCAGACTCTTTTGATTATTGTCATTTTATACTAAGTTTTAATATCTAGTAAGGGAAATACGCTTTCACTATTCTTTTCAAAGTTTCAGTTCTTACACACTTGTTCTTACATATGAACTTTAAAATCATTTAATCTAAATGGAAATGTTAGAATCTTATTCAAATGGCATTTAAGTTGTTTATTTTAGTAGGATTAACATTCTTAAGATAATAAGTCAGCACTTTAAAAATCATGGTATATCTCTCCATACTTTTCAGGTATACTAGGGAGCTAACTGGGGAAGTGTTGCGTTACTGAAGGAAAATCCTGAGGAAATAAAGGAGGTTATAGACCATGCAACTGTAGCAACTACAGTCTGAATTGTTGAGTGAGTATTCCAGGAGCACAGAGTAGCAAGGTGTATCAGTAGAGAAGCTAAATGTTTTATAAAGAATAAGGAGATGAAGGATCAAGATGAAGGATCAAAGATAAGGGGGGCTTCCCTGGTGGCGCAGTGGTTGAGAGTCCGCCTGCTGATGCAGGGAACATAGGTTCGTGCCCCGGTCCGGGAAGATCCCACATGCCATGGAGCAGCTGGGTCCATGAGCCATGGCCGTTGAGCCTGCACGTCCGGAGCCTGTGCTCTGCAATGGGAAAGGCCACGACAGTGAAAGGCCTGCGTACCTCAAAAAGAAAAAAAAAGATAAAGAATTTAAAAATTCAAGTATAATGATGAAAGAAACGATGGACCATATGGTTAGGTTACTTTTTTTTTTTAATTAATTGCTTTTTTATTATGGTAAGAACACATTATGAAATTATCCTCTTAACACATTTTTAAGAGTACTATGCAGTATTAATAAATATAGGCACCACATTTTATGGCAGATCTCTAAAGTGTAACAGAAACTTTATACCTATTAAAAACAACTCCCCATTTCTCCGTGCCTCCCCCAGCCCCTGACAACCACCACTGTATTCTTTTTTTTTTAACGTCTTTTTTAGAGTATAATTACTTTACAATGGTGTGTTAGTTTCTGCTTTATAACAAAGTGAATCAGTTATACATATACGTATGTCCCCATATCTCTTCCCTCTTGCGTCCCCCTCCCTCCCACCCTCCCTATCCCACCCCTTAGGTGGTCACAAAGCATCGAGCTGACCTACCTGTGCTATGTGGCTGCTTCCCACTAGCTATCTATTTTACGTTTGGTAGTGTACATGTGTACATGCAACTCTTTCACTTTGTCCCAGCTTACCATTCCCCGTCCCCGTATCCTCAAGTCCATTCTCTAGTAGGTCTGTATCTTTATTCTCGTCTTGCCCCTAGGTTCTTCATGACCATTTTTTTTTTTTTTAGATTCCATATATATGTGTTAGCATACAGTATTTGTTTTTCTCTTTCTGACTTACTTCACTCTGTATGACAGACTCTACGTCCATCCACCTCACTACAGATAACTCAATTTCGTTTCTTTTTATGGCTAACATTCCATTATATATATGTGCCACATCTTCTTTATCCACTCGTCTGTTGATGGACACTTAGGTTTCTTCCATGTTCTGGCTATTGTAAATAGAGCTGCAATGAACATTTTGGTACATGACTCTTTTTGAATTATGGTTTTCTCAGGGTAGATGTCCAGTAGTGGGATTGCTGGGTCGTATGGTAGTTTTATTTTTAGTTCTTTAAGGAACCTCCATACTATTCTCCATAGTGGCTGCATCAATTTACATTCCTACCAACAGAGCATGAGGGTTCCCTTTTCTCCAAACCCTCTCCAGCATTTATTGTTTCTAGATTTTTTGATGATGGCCATTCTGACTGGTGTGAGATGATACCTCATTGTAGATTTGATTTGCATTTCTCTAATGATTAATGATGTTGAGCATTCTTTCATGTGTTTGTTGTCAATCTGTATATCTTCTTTGGAGAAATGTCTATTTAGGTCTTCTGCCCATTTTTGGATTGGGTTGTTTGTTTTTTTGTTATTGAGCTGCATGAGCTGCTTGTAAAGTTTGGAGATTAATCCTTTGTCAGTTGCTTCATTTGCAAATATTTTCTCCCATTCTGATGGTCTCTTTTCGTCTTGTTTATGGTTTCCTTTGCTGTGCAAAAACTTTTAAGTTTCATTAATTCCCACTTGTTTGTTTTTGTTTTTATTTTCATTTCTCTAGGAGGTGGGTCAAAAAGGATCTTACTGTGATTTATGTCATACAGTGTTCTGCCTATGTTTGCCTCTAAGAGTTTGATAGTTTCTGGCCTTAGATTTAGGTCTTTAATCTATTTTGACTTTATTTTTGTGTATGCTGCTAGGGCGTGTTCTAATTTCATTCTTTTACATGTAGCTGTCCAGTTTTCCCAGCACCACTTATTGAAGAGGCTGTCTTTTCTCCACTATATATTCTTGTATCCTTTATCAAAGATAAGATGACCATATGTGTGTGGGTTTATCTCTGGGCTTTCTATCCTGTTCCACTGATCTATCTTTCTGTTTTTGTGCCAGTACCATACTGTCTTGATTACTGTAGCTTTGTAGTATAGTCTGAAGCTAGAGAGCCTGATTCCTCCAGCTCTGTTTTTCTTTCTCAAGATTGCTTTGGCTATTCGGGGTCTTTTGTGTTTCCATACAAATTGCGAAATTTTTTGTTCTAGTTCTGTGAAAAATGCCAGTGGTAGTTTGATAGGGATTGCATTGAATCTGTAGATTGCTTTGGGTAGTAGAGTCATTTTCACAATGTTGATTCTTCCAATCCAAGAACATGGTATATCTCTCCATCTATTTGTATCATCTTTAATTTCTTTCATCAGTGTCTTATAATTTTCTGCATACAGATCTTTTGTCTCCTTAGGTAGGTTTATTCCTAGATATTTTATTCTTTTTGTTGCAATGGTAAATGGGAGTGTTTTCTTAATTTCACTTTCAGATTTTTCATCATTAGTATATAGGAATGCCAGAGATTTCTGTGCATTAATTTTGTATCCTGCTACTTTACCAAATTCATTGATTAGCTCTAGTAGTTTTCTGGTAGCATCTTTAGGATTTTCTATGTATAGTATCATGTCATCTGCAAACAGTGACACCTTTACTTTTTCTTTTCCGATTTGGATTTTAAAAATTTTTTTTTCTTCTCTGATTGCTGTGGCTAAAACTTCCAAAACTATGTTGAATAATATTGGTGAGAGTGGGCAACCTTGTCTTCTTCCTGATCTTAGTGGAAATGGTTTCAGTTTTTCACCATTGCGGAGGATATTGGCTGTGGGTTTGTCCTATAAGGCCTTTATTATGTTGAGAAAAGTTCTCTCTGTGCCTACTTTCTGGAGGGTTTTTATCATAAATGGGTGTTGAATTTTGTCAAAAGCTTTCTCTGCATCTATTGAGATGATCATATGGTTTTTCTCCTTCAGTTTGTTAATATGGTGTATCACATTGATTGATTTGCATATATTGAAGAATCCTTGCATTCCTGGGATAAACCCCACTTGATCATGGTGTATGATCCTTTTAATGTGCTGTTGGATTCTGTTTGCTAGTATTTTGTTGAGGATTTTTGCATCTATGTTCATCAGTGATATCGGCCTGTAGTTTTCTTGCTTTGTGACGTCTTTGTCTGGTTTTGGTATCAAGGTGATGGTGGCCTCGTAGAATGAGTTTGGGAGTGTTCGTCCCTCTGCTGTATTTTGGAAGAGTTTGAGAAGCATAGGTGTTAGTTCTCTAAATGTTTGTTAGAATTTGCCTGTGAAGCCATGTGGTCCTGGGCTTTTATTTGTTAGAAGATTTTTAATCATAGTGTCAATTTCAGTGCTTGTGATTGGTCTGTTCATATTTTCTGTTTATTCCTCGTTCAGTCTCAGAAAGTTGTGCTTTTCTAAGAATGTGTCCATTTCTTCCAGGTTTTCCGTTTTATTGGCATATAGTTGCTTGTAGTAATTTTTCATGATCCTTTGTATTTCTGCAGTGTCAGTTGTTACTTCTTTTTCATTTCTAATTCTATTGATTTGAGTCTTCTCCCTTTTTTTCTTGATGAGTCTGGCTAATGGTTTATCAATTTTGTTTATCCGCTCAAAGAACCAGCTTTTAGTTTTATTGATCTTTGCTATCGTTTGCTTCATTTCTTTTTCATTTATTTCTGATCTGATCTTTATGATTTCTTTCCTTCTGCTAATTTTTGGATTTTGTGTTCTTCTTTCTCTAATTGCTTTAGGTGTAAGGTTAGGTTGTTTATTTGAGATGTTTCCTGTTTCTTAAGGTAGGATTGTATCGCTATAAACTTCCCTCTTAGAAATGCTTTTGCTGCATCCCGTGGGTTTTGGGTCGTCATATTTTTATTGTCATTTGTTTCTAGGTATTTTTTTATTTCCTCTTTGATTTCTTCAGTGATCTCTTGGTTATTAAATAGTGTTGCTTAGCCTCCATGTGTTTGTATTTTTTA
Source organism: Neophocaena asiaeorientalis asiaeorientalis (assembly GCF_003031525.2). Classification (NCBI taxonomy): domain Eukaryota; kingdom Metazoa; phylum Chordata; class Mammalia; order Artiodactyla; family Phocoenidae; genus Neophocaena; species Neophocaena asiaeorientalis. The sequence continues at coordinate 384,857 of NW_020173494.1, read as the reverse complement.
CACATTTTTTCCTGTATTTGATATTTAGTCTCATAGCATTGTGGTCAGAAAAGATACTTGATACAATTTCAATTTTCTTAAATTTACCGAGGCTTGATCTGTGACCCAAGATATGATCTATCCTGGCGAATGTTCCATGAGCACTTGAGAAGAATGTGTATTCTGTTGTTTTTGGATGGAGTGTCCTATAAATATCAATTAAGTCCATCTTATTTAATGTATCATTTAAAGCTTGTGTTTCCTTATTTATTTTCATTTTGGATGATCTGTCCATTGGTGAAAGTGGGGTGTTAAATTCCCCTACTATAATTGTGTTCCTGTCGATTTCCCCTTTTATGGCTGTTAGTATTTGTCTTATGTATTGAGGTGCTCCTATGTTGGGTACATAAATATTTACAATTGTTATAGCTTCTTCTGGATTGATCCCTTGATCATTATGTGGTGTCCTTCTTTGTCTCTTGTAATAGTCTTTATTTTAAAGTCTGTTTTGTCTGATAGGAGAATTGCTACTGCAGCTTTAATTTGATTTCCATTTGCATGGAATGGAATATCTTTTTCCATCCCCTCAGTTTCAGTCTGTATGTGTCCGTAGGTCTGAAGTGCATCTCTTGTAAACAGCATATATATGGGTTTTGTTTTTGTGTACATTCAGCCAATCTGTGTCTTTTGATTGGAGCATTTAATCCATTTACATTTAAGGTAATTATCGATATGTATGTTCCTATTACCATTTTCTTAATTGTTTTGGGTTTGTTATTTTAGGTGTTTTCCTTCTCTTGTGTTTCCTGCCTAGAGAAGTTCCTTTAGCAGTTGTTGTAAAGCTGGTTTGGTGATGCTGAATTCTCTTAGCTTTTGCTTGTCTGTAAAGGTTTTTTAATTTCTCTGTCAAATCTGAATGAGATCCTTGCTGGGTCGAGTAATCTTGGTTGTAGGTTTTTCTCCTTCATCACTTTAAATATGTCCTGCCACTCCCTTCTGGCTTGCAGAGTTTCTGCTGAAAGATCAGCTGTTAACCCTATTGGGATTCCCTTGTGTGTTATTTGTTGTTTTTCCTTTGCTGCTTTTAATGTTTCTTCTTTGTATTTATTTTTTGATAGTTTGATTAATATGTATCTTGGTGTGTTTCTCCAAGGAGAAACTGTATGGGACTCTCTGTGCTTCCTGGACTTGATTAACTATTTCTTTTCCCATATTAGGGAAGTTTTTGACTCTAATCTCTTCAGTTATTTTCTCAGTCCCTTTCTTTTTCTCCTCTTCTTCTGGGACCCCTATAATTCAAATGTTGGTGTGTTTAATGTTGTCCCAGAGGTCTGTGAGACTGTCCTCAGTTCTTTTCATTCTTTTTTCTTTATTTTGCTCTGCAGTAGTTATTTCCACTATTTTATATTCCAGGTCACTTTTCCGTTCTTCTGCCTCAGTTATTCTGCTATTGATCCCTTGTAGAGAATTTTAAATTTCATTTATTGTGTTGTTCATCACTGTTTGTTTGCTCTTTAGTTCTTATAGGTCCTTGTTAAACGTTTCTTGTATTTTCTCCATTCTATTTCCAGGATTTTGGATCATCTTTACTATTATTATTCCTGAATTCTTTTTCAGGTAGACTGCCTGTTTCCTCTTCATTTGTTAGGTCTGGTGGGTTTTTATCTTGTTCCTTCATCTGCTGTGTGTTTTTTTGTCTTCTCATTTTGCTTATCTTACTGTGTTTGGGGTCTCCTTTTTGCAGGCCACAGGTTCGTAGTTCCCATTGTTTTTGGTGTCTGTCCACAGTGGCTAAGGTTGGCTCAGTTGGTTGTGTAGGCTTCCTGGTGGAGGGGACTAGTGCCCGTGTTCTGGTGGATGAGGCTGGATCTTGTCTTTCTGATGGGCTGGTCCACGTCTTGTCATGTGTTTTCGGGTGTCTGTGGTCTTATTATGATTTTAGGCAGCCTCTCTGCTGATGGATGGGGTTGTGTTCCCGTCTTGCTAGTTGTTTGGCATAGGATGTCCAGCACTGTAGCTTGCTGGTCGTTGAGTGGATCTGGGCCTTGACGTCGAGATGGAGTTCTCTGGTAGATTTTCACCGTATGACATTACGTGGAGCTGGGAGGTCTTCTGTGGACCGGTGTCCTAAACTTTGCTCTCCCACCTCAGAGGCACAGCCCTCATGCCTGGTTGGAGCGCCAAGAGAGTCTAGGCTAGTTTTTTTTTTTGTTTTTTTTTTTTTTTTGTGGGGGGGGCCCTCCCTTTTGTGGCC
>NW_020173494.1:371437-382518 GCF_003031525.2 Neophocaena asiaeorientalis asiaeorientalis | reverse complement strand
TTTTTTTTTTTTTTGTTTTTTTTTTTTTTTTGGTGCGCGGGCCTCTCATTTTTGTGGCCTCTCCCGTTGCGGAGCACAGGCTCCAGACACGCAGGCTTATCGGCCATGGCTCATGGGCCCAGCCACTCGGTGGCATGTGCGATCTTCCCGCACTGGGGCATGAACCCGTGTCCCCTGCATCGGCAGGCAGACTCTCAACCACTGTGCCCCCAGGGAAGCCCCTAGGCTATTTTTAAAGAATTAAAAAGTAGAACGTTGTCAAGAGATTGGGAGAAAATTTATTATTTCTGTGACTAGCAGTCTAAATGAAATTAAAGATAAGTACATAAAGCAAGAGAATTAATAGTCAGCTGGAATAGTGGGAATTTATGGTCAGATTAAGTTTTTGAAGTTGAAGATTGTAGAGGTGGAATATATCTAAGTAATAACAACATAGGAGTAATTTGGCATCCATTGTGGCCGTGAGAATGGGTTGTTGGAGAAGAGTAGAAATCAATGAGAGGAGGAGAGGAGAGAAGATCAGCTGCAGTTATTATTGTAGACACTGAAGTTACAGATGATAGAACAGGTGTGGAACTAGTGGCCAGAGTATTCAACAGTGACCAGCCTTATCTCCTCCCCATCTCAGCCATGCATCCTATGCCCTTGTCACAGAGATGTTCACTGTTCACATTTTACTAGTGTTGGCAGCTGCAGTGATTGTAGGAGTGTCTTCGTTTATTAATTCGTTCTTTTACCTGGCAAAACTATTTCTGATAGTTGGATTCTGACTATTAGGTGGACTGATAGGTGGACTCTAGGGTATTAATGTGACTTTCTTGACACTCTAAACTTTTTAAGCAACTTCTGTTCAAAAATTTTGTGGCCCTCTAAAATAATTTAAAATTTTAGAGTTCATTTTTATGGTCCCGAAAACAAACAGTTATTTCCAAGAGAAAGAAGAAGTATCTGCTAGTGAAAAGTATTGTGACTTATAGTTACTGCCAAGAGTTTCAGAATTTTTATCAGGAGTTCCACAAAGAGGCTTTTTAAGCCAAGAGCACAAGGAAGAGTTTGGAAGAGATGGGAAGAGTGATGTGTGGGTTCAATGCAGAGGATGTGGAGAGCCGTAATGAATCATTAGGAAAGAGGTCCACAGTTTCTGGCAAAAAAATTCTACTGATGTAAGTTCAGAGTGCCATAGAGACACAGTTACATTTTCATGGTCTGGCCCTTTTTGATGATCTAAAAACTGTTAAATCAAGGAGACACAGATGATATTTATATATGAAGTCAGATAAATAAACCTTTAGAGATAGACAATGAATTATTGGTAGAGACTATAATGCAAAATCAGTTACTTATAACTTCTAGTAATTGTAGATAATTTTTTTCCAATTTAGTTTGTGGTTATCTGATGCCTGTAAAATCTGTTATATCAGAAAGGTAGAAATATTTCTAAAAGAGCTTATTGTACCTTGAACATGCCTACATGAGGGGCTCTTAACCAGAGGATCTAGATTGACTTTTTGAACTTTAAGTTCTTATTTTGCTTGAACACTCCACACTTGTTGACGTAGTTAATACTCATTGTTGATAGGCTCTTTGCATTGGCTTTCTTGATAGCACATTCACCTGATTTTCCTTTTACCTATGTGGCTACTCTTTTTAAAAAGTTTTTATTTAAAAAAATTTTATTGGAGTATACTTGATTTACAATGTTGTGTTAGTTTTAGGTGTACAGCAAATTAAATCAGTTATACATATACATATATCCACTCGTTTTTAGATTCTTTTCCCATATAGGCCATTACAGAGTATTGAGTTTCCTGTGCTATACAGTAGGTCCTGATCAGTTACCTATTTTATATTTAGTAGTGTGTATATGTCAATCCCAATCTCCCAATTTATCCCTCCCTCCCCTTTCCGCCCTGGCAATGATAAGTTTGTTTTGACTGTGACTATATTTCTGCTTTGCAAATAAGTTCATTTGTACCATTTTTTTTAGATTCCACATATAAGCGATATCATATGATATTTGTCCTTCTCTGTCTGACTTCACTCAGTAAGACAATCTCTAGGTCCATCCATGTTGCTGCAAATGGTATTATTTCATTGTTTTTTAGGGTTGGACTACTCTTTTTTTAAAGTATATCTTGCTGACTCCATTTCTATCAAATCTCTGAATGTATATCATTCTATTTCTTGATTTATAAGATTTAGATATACTTTTTGCTATAGTAGGTGAAGATTCAGCTCATTCACCTCTCTCCCCCCAACACTATATATCTATAATTATTTTATTGATAACTTTTGTAGCGTGTAATGAAACCTCTATTTCTTACTCCCTCTGCTATAGATAGTAGCTCTGAAATCTGCAGTGGGCAAGATGAATCTATCCTTTTTACCTTTCTTCCCACCTTTTTACATTACAGTTTCTATCAGCTATACTTTTCTAATTTCCCTTGCTATATATCTTCCTTGGTTGAGTGTATTGTTTAATTTCCACATACTTGTGAATTTTCCAGATTTCCTTCTGTTATTGATTTCTAGTTTCATTTCATAGTGTGAGTTCAAACTTTCAAAATTTATTGAGACTAATTTTGTGGCTTCTGTCCTGAAGAATGTTCCATGTGCACTTAAGAAGAATGCGTATTCTAATGTTGGGTAGAATCTTCTATATATGTCTGTTATATCTAGTTGTTTTATAGTCTTCTTCACGTCCTCTATTTCTTTTTGATCTGTCTAGATATTCCATCCATTATTGAAAGTAGGTATTGAAGTCTCCAACTATTATTGTAGAACTATTTCTCCCTTCAGTTCTGTCAGTTTTTCCTTCATATATTTTGGGTGTTAAGTGCATATATGTTTATAATTTTTATGTGTTCTTGATGAATTGACCCTTTTATCAATATAAAATGTCCTTCTATGTCTCTTGCATGTCTCCTGTGACAATTTGTTATATAACATCTCTTTTGGTTACCATGTGCTTTGAATATCTTTTTCCTTCCTTTCAATTTCAATCTATTTGTGTCTTTTAATTTTGTAGAAAGCATGTAGTTGAATCATTTTCTTAAAATCCATTCTGCTAATATCTGTCTTTTAATTGGAGAATTTAATCTATCAGGTCCTAATGAGAAAGTCATTTTGCTATTTTTTTCTACTTGTATATCTTCTTTGTTCATCAATTCCTCCATTACTTTCTTCTTTTGTGTTTGATTTTTTAGTGTAATATTTTAATTCCCTTCTCATTCCTTTTACTCTGTATTTTGTAGTTTTTTGTTTTAGTTGCTACCCTGAGGATTACAATTAACATCTTAATGTATAACATTTTAGTTTGCATTAATACCAACTTAGTTGCAATAATATACAAACACTTTGCTCTTATATAGCTCCACTCCCCTCTATGTTGCTGTTATCACAAATTTCATCCTTATACATTGTGTGGACATTAACATAGATTTATAGTTATTATTTTACGCATTTGTCTATTAAATCTTACAGGAAAAAAGAGGAGTTACCAACCAAAAATACAGTAACACCAGCTTCTATATTTATCTGTGTAATTACCTTTTCCAGTATTCTTCATTTCTTCATGTGACTTTGAGTTATTGTCTAGGGTCCTTTCATTTCAATCTAAAGGACTTTTAGCATTTCTTAAAGGGCAGGTGTACTAGCAATGAACTCTCACAGTTTTTGTTTATCTAGAAATGTCTTAATTTCTCCCTGAGTTTTGAAGTACAGTTTTGCTGGATATAGAATTCTTGGTTAACAGGTTTTTTTTTTTTCTTTCAACACTTTAGGTGCGTCATCCCACTGCCTTCTGCCTTGCTTGGTTTTTGATTAGAAATTGGCTGTTACTCTTATTGAGAATTCCTTTTACAAGACTAGTTATTTCTCTCTTGTTGCTTTCAGGAATCTCTCTTTGTCTTTCCACAGTTTGAGGTGATTGTTTAGGGTCCTCTCAGGTCTTTTCTGAGTGTAAGTGTGGACATAAGTGTTGCCCTCTAGATTCCCTGGAATACACAGGAGCTTCTCAAAGTCCTTCTTTCCCTAAGTATCTTCTTCCCCAGCCTTTTGTTTCTCAGTCTTTTTGGTCTGTCTATGTTTGCCCATGTGGCAGCAGCTAAATATGTTTTTGCCTTTAAATAATTTTGAGGGCTTCCCTGGTGGTGCAGTGTTTAAGAATCCGCCTGCCAATGCAGGGGACAGATTGCTTCGTATTTGAGCCATGCCTTTCTTACATAATTTCTTTTTATCTGGGGTTTCTGATGGCCTGTTTTGTTGTGTTGTTTTTGTTTGTTTAACAAAGAAATTTGTGCTGCCTTTACCACATTCCAATTTCTTTGAATTTCTTTTTTTGTCTTTTGAATGGAATCCACTCTTGTTGAAGCTTTCTGTGTCCCTGACCTAATTTAGTCTCATTATTTCCTTTTGGACCATTGTTTATAGTTTATTATTTTACATCATATTACTAGTAGCCTTTGCTTTTGACTTGGATTATTCATCTTTTTGATATCCTCAAGTACTTCTATCCTCTCAACCTCTAGATGGTAGAATTCCTCTGAGTTTGGTCCTGGGCCCTCTTTTCACTCTCTGCTTCCCCCCTAAGCAATATCTTATATTTCTTTGACTTTAAATGTCATTTATATTTTGAAGATACCAATATGTATTATCTCTTTTTTTTATGGTTTACCCATTTGGATTGTGTTTAAGGGAAAAAATCTTTTACTACATTGAGATGATAAAAATATTCTCCCATTTTGTCTTCCTAAAGGTTTAAAATTTTGCCTATCATATTTTAGTCTTTATTACACTTGGAATTGATTTTTAAATTTGAGGCTGATGTCAAATTTGTTTTTCCCCTTAGGAATAACCAGTTGCCCCAGTGTTATTTATTGAGTATTCTTTCCTTTTCCCACTGAACTGCAATGCCCCTCTGACTGTTTTATTGGCAGTGGGAGGAGTAGGTAGTAGGGTCCTTTTGCAGATCTTCAATTAATGCCTCTCCCTCACTTCTCATTCCCATCTTCCATCATATCTCTGTTCTTTCCTTTCCAAAGTTCTACTGGGCAGCTTGGCTGCCATCTTTGTTCTTGTCTCTAGTTCATATTCAAAGCTATGGCTTCCTTTGTCCTTCTTCCTCACTCAAAATTCTTCACCTTCCAGCTTCCAGAAATTTGTTGAAACTTCTTGCTGAAGATTGTCTCCCCCTTTCCTTTTTACTTGTTATTGTGTGTGTATAACATTTCAATTACTTTAATGGGGCCTTAGAGGGAGAGGTTTCAAACACATGTGCTCATTCTGTCTACTTTTTTTATCTGAAAGCACAGAGTGAAACATTTTAAATATTAGAAGCTACATTCTCTGTAAGTCTTTAAAAATATAATTAAATTTCATCTCTTGGGAATGATATAAGCCTGGCTCTCTCTGAAGGTAGAAAGCTAGTCAGAGGGCCGCAAAGTCTCTTCCTTAGGGTTCCAATTTGTTTTTTAATACTTCATAAGATTTTCCATTTTCAACAATCCCATTTATAGTCTTTAGTATTTCATAATGCCAAAAAAGTGGCTAATTCTTGTGTTACAATGTCTGTGACCTTTGGCTTGTGGGTGTGTAACTAAACGCCTGGAAATAAGTATCCATGAAAAGATTACAGGCACATAAAGAGAAGAAATTCTGTAAAACTTTGGTATATCCCATTAATGATTTCACTGTTCACTGTACTTGGGACATATCTGTAGTAAAGTGACATACTACAGGTTTCTTTCCCTTGCCAGAAATGGGAAAGTACTTGGTGTAATGTTTTCTTTGCTTACATTGGATGCATGCAGTGAAGCTGGTTTATTTTTGGTCATTTCCTGTCTATGAACGCTGTGGTATTTTAGCCAACACTACTATAATAAAATATAATGCATAAAATGAATTTCCACACCTATGAATGTTGTAATAGAAATTCATAAAATACGTTATTATAGGAATCAGCACCACTTATTCACTGGGAGAAGAAACTTATGAAATATTTTAAGTCTTAAATATTTTAAGTCTTTCTGAATGCATAAAGACTTTTTTTAAAAAAGAATGCATAAAGATTTTTTTAAAAACCTGTAGTCCTCTGAAATATTGTCTTTTTTATCCATATAGGCATTTAAGAGTATATTCTCCATTTAACCTGGCTTCCAGGGACTCATGACTGTGTTGCATTAAGTTAATCACCCTGTCTTAGTGTCCTCTACTAATCAAGAAGGCATGGAATAGTTTTCTGATTAATTCTTATATAAAGATTGAGTTGGATAAATGAACATTTGGACTTGGAATTAACCAGTAAAGATCTTGAAGAGAATTCCTATTTGATGGCAAACTGCCTACTGTTACATAAATAATACTTGAGTAGGGAAATATACATGGAAATGTATTTGGCTTCATGGAGAAACAAATTTTAAAGCATAGATCCTCCATAGAGGAATACCACATTTCTTAGAGCATAAATTTAAACTAGACAGGGGTAAAACCTAGACCAGGTGACTCCATCACCTAGTCTAAAACATTTGAATAATACTTGAATCCTCTCTCACCTTCCTTCTCGACAATCACTAAGTCCTATTTTATGATCTCTTAAATATCTGGTATATCTGTGTTCTCTTCTTTTATTAATAATTATCACTAAAATGTATTGAACTAAACACGGAGTATTGTTTAGAATATGATTTCTAGTCTTAATAACAACTCTGAAAAAATATGTATTATGATCAGCATTTTACATACAAGGAAACTGAAACTGCAAAGAAATTAAATAACTTGCTCCAAAAGTCATCTGTTTATCACTGGCAGATCTGGGGTTTGAACTAAGCTCTATCTGATTTTCTTGCCAGTGCCTTTTCTACTGCATGATACCCTCTTTTTTGTTATGCCCTTATACACTATTGCACTGGTCTTCCTACTAATCTCTCTCCATTCAGTCTCTCCCTGCTGCATCCTCCACAAAGTTCAGCAATTTATTATCTGTCTCAAGTAAGTCCTTGAGGGCAGGGAACATATCTTATTCATCTTTTTATCCCCAGCACCAGAACCTAGCTCCATGCATGGCACATTGGAGATGCTTAAAAACTTGCATTGAATATGGTTCTGTTACTTTTTTATTTAAAAATCTTTTTCTGCTCCTCAACCTTATGGGATAAAATCTGACTTTTCAGCTTCTACTCCCCCATATGTTTAAGTGTTTAATTTCTATGTTTCAGTGTTCTATACATATTGAAATTGTTCTTAACTGAATATGTTATATATAATTAGGCTTCTGTGCCTTTATTTATTCTATTTTTCTTACCTAAAGTGTGCTTCCTCCTTCTACTTCTGATGAAACTCTACTGTTCATCTTTCAAGGACCAGTTCAAATACTACCTCCTTTTTTTTTTTTTTTGAGGGCTTCAAATGCTTGGCTTTATTTATTTATTTATTTATTTATTTATGGCTGTGTTGGGTCTTCATTTCTGTGCGAGGGCTTTCTCTAGTTGTGGCAAGCGGGGGCCACTCTTCATCGCGGTGTGCGGGCCTCTCATTGTCGCGGCCTCTCTTGTTGCGGAGCACAGGCTCCAGACGCGCAGGCTCAGTAGTTGTGGCTCACGGGCCTAGTTGCTCTGCAGCATGTGGGATCTTCCCAGACCAGGGCTTGAACCTGTGTCCCCTGCATTAGCAGGCAGATTCTCAACCACTGCGCCACCAGGGAAGCCCCAAATACTACCTCCTTTTGAAACCTAACTTCTCCCCACTAGAAGAATTAATTGTTCTTCCTCTACATTTCCATAGCATATTGCTTAAATATTCATTATATGACGATAAACATAAATATTATATTAGGATTAATGTATACATTTATCTTGCTTTCCACCCTCCATCCAGATTGGGAGCTCTTTAAGGACAAATAAGTATTAATTTATCTTTATATCCCCAAAGCCTACCACAATATCTGACACATAATAGGCTCTCCAGATTAACCTGTTTGTTTAATGAGGTTGAGGTCATTTCAGTTTAGAAATTATACCCATGTGTTTATTAATTTAACTGCAGAGTATGATTACAGCAGTTATATTTCTGGGCACATAGCCCAGTAAAAGTGAAGAGAGTTTTGATATATTTAAAAACTTGCACATGATTTCTATACTGATTGTTCTTATCAATTCAGATGAGTTGGTTGCCTATGACAGAATTCTTAGGACAGTGCCCTGTGGGCTTTTAGCAAATGTTTGGTGAATAAGTGAATGAGGGAGCAAATGAAATAATATGTGTGTATGTTTGACTAAAAAGATGTGGACATATCTATTAAGCACACAGGGAAAACTGGAAAGACAATCCCCAGCATATAAACATGGGGAACAAACTTCCTAAGTTATTTTTTATGGAAATCAGAGCACACCTTCCCTGAGGAACAGATTCCTCTATTCCATATTGGCCAGAGTTTGAGGCTAACCTCAAGCCTCATCCAGAAAATAACTGAAATGGGTTTGGTCTTGTATGACCTATTTAATAGGTGCTTGGTTTCCTATCTACAGCCCAGCAAACTTGCCATTTGTTGTTACTGAATGTCCATGTGAGGTCTATAAAAGTTAGAAATTACTTCTGCTTTGTTTTATAATTATACAACTGTTTTGCTGAGGCTAGGTTTGTTTATTTCACTTATTTTCCTAACAGTTTGCTTGACAAACCTTTAAAGAAAATAATCCTTTTCTAATAATAGACATTTCATTTTGTAGTTTATATTCTTAAACCTTTAATCATATGGGAAAAAGGTAAACAAGACACTTCCAAATAGATGATATAAAACAACACAACTTCTCAAAGGATTTATTCATGTTTTTGGCGCATAGCTGTGATTCAACTTCTTTTGTTGCATGTCATGACCATCAGGCATCACTACATCAACTAGCAAACCTTTTTCTTGCCTTGACTTTACTTCTTCATTATTGGTCTTTGCCTCACCTGCAGAAACCTTCTTACTAACCCTTAGCCCGTGACTATGTCACTGACTTGTCCCTTTGCTCAAACCACAGTTTATGATTGGAGCACCCTTCTTAAGAGTCAATAGGTACTCATAAGAAACTTCATAATTGTCTCATTAATTCTTTGAAGAAATATTTATTGAGCACAACCTGGGCTAGGGAACTGTGCTAGGTGCTGGATCTACTATAGTGAATGTGACAAAGTGTGAACCCTCAAGGATCACAATGTTTAGTAAGAGAGACAGACAAGGAAACAGGTAATTGCGGTGCAGTGTGGTTAAGTGCTGTAATAGTGGTATATATTCTTTTCATTAAGCCCTCTTTATTTCAGTGGCATTGAAATGTAACTCCTATCCTTTATCCTATTCTAGAAATGATTATATGCTTTACATAGCTCAACACAAAGTTATCACACAAAGCACAATCTAAGGAACTCTTAATTCTCATCTTATTTTTGTTCTATATTATCAGCCATTACATTTATAGGATTATCATCTAAGATTATTCACACACCACTGCTCATTGAATGTTTGATTATTGTCATATAATAATCATTGTCTTGAGCACTAGTCTGGCAGAAATCAGTCCTTTTATATTTTCTCAGTTGCATATTCACTTAGAGTTGACTGATGTCATTACCCAGCTTCTTATTGTGTCAACAAATGTGTTACATGTTAACTGGTGCCTATGAAATAAGTACAGTAAGTCTAGTAAAGCATGATAAACCAACAGGGTGATGGTTTGTCAGTCTTACTCCCAGCATCGGCATTATAAAACTTTTGTTGAAGATCTTTAATAATGCAGTCATTTACATTGTGAAAGGCCCATTGTGAAAAGCTCATAGATTCCAGAGCCCCAAAGCTGAAAAAATATAGTCAAAATGTAAACACATAATTATGCTTGAGTATGAGAAGTGATGTATTGGAAGAGTGTACAAAATTCCATAGGAGCACAAAGGAGAGCAAAGCACTAATATATTTAGTAAGAGCAAATAAATACTGTCTGAGAGCAGAATTCCAGAACGAAAACCCATAGAACAAAAACCAAGCATCGACTGAGTTTTGAGATTGGGTAAAACAAATAGTTATGTCTCTATTCACAAAGCAGAAAATTTGAATTGGATCAAGCTATTTCTTTTCTTCTTCAAAGAGCTATCATTTAGGAAACCTTTTATAAAGCCTGTGGCTCTAACTGAAAATAATAACAATGATCATATTCAGTAGATATGTGAAGTTATTTTGTATCTGTATGTGTGTGTGTGTGTGTATATATATATATATATATATATATATATATATATATATATACACACACACACACATAGAGTCAGTACTGGATCTATCATTTCTTATTTCAAAATGGGGAGGAAATCTTCATTGATTTTACTGCTTATAACTGTAATATATATACACTTGCAAAATTTCAAACAACATTGAAATATTCAAAAATAGAAAGTCAAAGTTACCCTTTAATCCAGCTTCTGAGAGAGAAACTATTCTTAGCAGTTATTATATAAATTCCCAAGTGTTTTATAAACGTAGTTTTATATTACATGGTTCTTACTATAGAAATATTATTTTTTAAAATACAGTTTTTTTTCAGCCAGACAGTGGAATACTTCGTAGATTAGGAAAAAACCTATTTGTTTTCACATGCAAAGATATCTATGATATATTAAATGGATTGTTTTAAAACTATATAGAATATCAGTTATCTTTCATTGATATAAATAATTTGGGTTTAAAAGTGGTATTTTTGTTGTTCACATGTGCCTCTTTTTGAATTAAAGTACATGACTAGAAGAATACAAAACTTGTGGATATTCTATTGAAAATTAATCTTTGGTGCTCTGGGTTTAATTACTGAAATGAAAAAGAGTGAATATACAATTTCAAATACCTTTCCAACAGGTCTTTATAATCTGTTATTTACTTTGCATGATAAAACTTTCATTTAAAATTATATGTTGGGTTTTCCAGGTCTCTGGACTCAGGACTCACCAGTGCTTTACAAGGTCTATCTGTCACAGACACACACCTTGTCGAAGTGGATGGAGACACACTTTCCTTGTATGGCTCAGGAGCGCTGGAATGTCTGGATCGGAATTGGAGC
>NW_020173494.1:299866-371197 GCF_003031525.2 Neophocaena asiaeorientalis asiaeorientalis | reverse complement strand
GGTGACAACTGTTTCCTTCACTTTCATAGAATTTGATGAAATCGTCCAAGTGCTTCCCAAATTGAAGATTAAGTTTCCTAATTCTTTGGTAAACATTTTCTTTTAGTTGTATGTTTGAATTCTTCTCAGTCATGACTTTTATATTCAGGCCAAAGACCTGTTTTACCTTTTATTTCTGCAGTTTCTGTCTGGCAGGGAGACTAAGTTCTTGTGTTGATTTTCTGAATCTGGGATTTAAATTAGTATTCATAAATGGCCTTGCAGTCTTCTGTAAATATTGGAAATTATCTCTCTAGAAAATGCTTCTTTATGGAGTATAACGAGCTAATGTAATTTTATTCAAATTATATATTTCTACTTTGTAAAACTTTCAACAGGACCTCACCCAACTGTATATTATATATTCATTTATTGTACCTGGTATTAATGGGACATATATATTTACATATAATTTTTACAGTAGTCCCCTAACAACACTTAAAATAACTTTAATAGCTCATTAAAATTACTTTGAGAGGGGCTTCCCTGGTGGCGCAGTGGTTGAGAGTCCGCCTGCCAATGCAGGGGACACGGGTTCACGCCCCGGTCCAGGAGGATCCCATGTGCCGAGGAGCAGCTGGGCCCGTGAGCCATGGCCGCTGAGCCTGCGCGTCCGGAGCCTGTGCTCCGCAACAGGGAGAGGCCACAGCAGTGAGAGGCCCGCGTACTGCAAAAGAAAAAAAAAAAAAAAATTACTTTGAGAAATTAGCCCTTTCCAATTATAGTATTATTGTACTATTTATTAGTGTGAATTTGCAGAAACTGTGATTTCCATGAATTCTTTCCTGAATTTTTATTATCATTGTGTTTTTCTGTCAGCCAAGTGATTTCCCTCACCCACCCTTTATTAAGTGTTTTTTTTTCTTTTGTTATATCATCCTCCCTAAAGAAGATAGAAGTGGAGATAGTATGTTTAGAAAAGATCATCCAAATTCACAGACAGAACACTTATATTAGCATTTCAGTTTTAGTGATTTTATTTTCTGGTAGCCAGTTTAAGTAGCCTACATAGTAATTAGCAAGATAAAAGTAATAATGGTTAACTAGTTCTTCTCAGAAGCGCTGTGTGAGCCCTGCATTTATAAAATTCTGAAATTTTTACTTCTGATCTTTCCTTTGTAGATTTCATCTCAGTGTAAAGCATATAAAATCATTGTAATGCCTGGAAGAGTCTGAATTATTGTGTATTTATATAATTTTTAAGACTCTTAGGTTGTTAATAAATAGGGGGATATCCTTTGCAGAAGGGAAATCACTTTGAATCCAATATTGGATGGATTAATATATTCCATCAATAATTTTGCATTAGGTGGATTAAAGTTTATGTAAGTTTAATACATTCAGTTGGTTTAATGTAATTGGAAACATATTAGCTAAGCGTAAAGTTTACATTTATTTGGGGAATGATCAGTGAAGCTTTAATGTTAATGTTTTAAGATGGTTAAACTCAATATTCACCTCTTTTTTTGTTTTATTATTGTAGCACCTTAAATTCAAGGAAACAAATCTTGTAACGCTGCAGCAATTTAATGCACTAGCACAACTCCGTCGAGTTGACCAGCTGACAGTTGATCCTCAAGGAAATCCAGTTGTCAATTTTACACTCTGGAAATATTATGTTCTGTTTAGACTGAGCCATTTTAATATGCAGAAGATAAATGGAACAGAGGTAAGCTAAACACGAAGTCAACTGTAGAATTAAAATATTCATTTTTAGGGGCTTCCCTGGTGGCGCAGTGGTTGAGAGTCCGCCTGCCGATGCAGGGGACACGGGTTCGTGCCCCAGTCCAGGAGGATCCCACATGCCGCGGAGCGGCTGGGCCCGTGAGCCATGGCCGCTGAGCCTGCGCGTCCGGAGCCTGTGCTCCGCAACGGGAGAGGCCACAACAGTGAGAGGCCCGCGTACTGCAAAACAAAAAAAAAAATTTTTTTTTTTAGGGGAAGTAGTCATAAAAATGGCCAATAATTTATGTATAAAACCATGATAGAACTTTTGAGAAATAATGTTTTTCTAAAAAAAAATCTTGACATTTAAAATGTTGAAAAGCTAAAACTATTTATCTAAAAACTTCTAAGGTACTAGACAATTTTGAAAATAAAATAGTAACCAGATGATGGTGAATAGTAAATACTTTTTTGATAGTTTGTAAGTATTCAGAGAAGTAAAGTGTTGGTAGGATAATAGTTTAAAATAAAAAAACCCACTTCTGTAAGTAATGTGATCTTTGTATTTTTCAGAGTGCTTTACAGACTGTCTGACATGCAGAATGGTATGGGGAAGTGATACTAAATGTCAATTCATAAGGATTGTGGTAGGGGAAGGGAAGAATAACATGGAAAAAAAGAATGTACATAGGGAAAGAAGAGTGATTTTAGAAAGAAGAGATGAGAAGGAGAAATAAGCAAGGAGGAAAGATAAAAGAAGATAAAGATGAATGAAAAAGGAAGTAAAACAAGCATAAGTCCATAAACGTCTGGACTGCTTTGTTAATAGTTTGTAGCAGATGCTTTTGGAATATCTGCATTGTGCCTGGAGCCTGAATAACTGGAAAATTATTAGTAAAGAGTTATTTTTCAGATTGATTCTGCTAAGCTTGTCACAGGGTTAATCCCCCAGCTATCCAAAGATCATGTTCTCTTTAAATATTACTTTGGAAGAAAAGAGAGAAACTATGCTTCTTCCTCTACTGTGGAATTCCAGAACTGAATTTAAATAATCCTCTAAAGGAAAAAATCTCTAATATGCTGTTAGTAGTACTGTGATTATCTCTTAACATTCAGACCTCCTTATTGTAAGATGAGCTATAATCAACTTTGCTAGCGTGGTGGTAATAGCAACTGTATTTCCCTGCAGCTGATACACTGTAAGTGACTCTAGCCTAAAATTCCGAAGCTACAGCATACCATTAGGAGACTGGAGGTCTCTGGGTCATTGTACAAAAGCCATGTGAAATTTGCATCAACCATGGTAGGCCCATGACCACAGTATCAGCCATCTGCTGAAGATGTAGGGCAAACCTGGGACCTTCAGATGACTATTAATTTCTCCAGCTAGTTCTCAAGAGATTTGTTTCAGCTTTATGTACCCTCTTGGTACTTCCCCAGAGAGGCTGTGAGTCACTGGTCAGATCTAATAATTAATTCCAAAAGTTTCCAAAGCTAGCCTACACTGGAAGTAGAATAGTTATTTTTGCTATGGATGAGTAATTCTCCCTCATTAATGGCCAAATGGTTATCTCAATTAACCCTAAATAGTGTATTTACCCAAACGTGGATCACTACTGGAAATGTAATAATTATTATAAAACCTTGAGATAGAAAGTAATAGTATAATATAATTGTATAAAGTAGAGAAGAATGAGAAAGAACCAATGTAATTTATTCTTATTTAAAGTTCCGAAAATGTCAATGCCAGGGATATTTGACCCTTTAATAAAAGACCTAAAATAAAACTGCTTATCTCATCCTTGACAATATATAATAATGTTATACTATATCTCTACTTCTCTTTGTATAAGAGAGAATGATATTGCTTGAGGAGACTTAAATTGAATTATGAGCATCAAGAGGAAAAGATGGAGTAGTGCCCGGCACTGGCCACTAGGTGACTATATTAGACCAAACAACTTAGTTGTCAGCTGAAGGACGGATTCCAGGCAGCAGCAGCCTCATTAACTATTAAAGTCTAGGGAAGGGAAGGGAAAGAGTCAGTCTGCACTGATTCATGTGTATAAGATGCTTGTGAATTATGGATTTAGTTTCCAGAAATTACTGTGTAGTGTATTATAGCTAGTGTAAAGAATAAAGTTTTAAAAAATGCAAACTTTAACTATACCAGGGTTTCTCAACCTCAAATGCTCTGTTGAGATTTTGGATCAGATAATTCTTTATAGTGGGAACTGTCCTGTGCATTGTAGGACATTTAGCGGCATCCCTGGCTTCCACCCACTAGATGCTAGTAACACCCCTCCACCAGGTGCGATAAACCAAAATCATCTCCAGACATTGCCAAATGTTCCCTAGGGGCCAAAATGGCCCCTGATTGGGAACCACTGCATTATATTGACAATCTAATAGTATTTAAAATGCAAGCAACCTAACTTTATATTTAAAAATATGCCCAGATATTAATACAAGTCCTGCTTTTAGTAGTTTCTTGGTTAACATAGGAATGAGCCCTCATGGGGAATACATCTGTGACAGACTATTCCTTGTGGGGAGAAAGGCGGACAAAATTTCAGAACGAATAGGAGTGCCTTTCCTAATCCAATGTTCATTCCCTCAGAAAGGGACAAAATTATCCTTTTAGGAACAATGTATGAACAACACCTTGTCTTACCTTTGACACATTATTAAAGTCAATCTATTCCATTGACACTTGAGATTTTTCCCCCTAAATCATTCTACTCAAAGAAGTTATAGGATTTTTTAAAAAAATTCATTAAGAATTTAAGGTGTCTCAAGTATTATCCTTAGGAACCATGGCTTCTAAGTCAGAGCTAACTCCTCACTTCCCAGCCATCATCCATCACCATGGGCCACATTTGTATCAATACATCTTCATTTTAATCAAGTGCAAGGAAGAAAGAGAAATATCAATGAGAACTCACTTTCCTCTTACAGCCCAGGAGAATGTATTTTTCTGGACTAAAAATATTTAATCTGGAAATTTCTATGGAATTATGTTAGTTACATCAAGCTAAGAGGCAATGTCATTTTTGACCCTTCTCCTTCATATCTCTTCAGGTGACGCAAAATGATATGATAATGGCTGAAAGGCTCTTTGGAATCCTAGCACATGTAGCATCTTCTGAATTACCCCAGTACCATCTGATTTCAATTCTGGGTGATGCCAGGTAACCTTTAATTTCTATAGTTTTTATAGAAGTACTGTTGCACTAGAAAAAGAAATATATTCCACACACCTCTTAATTGTGCTATTTACTCATCCCACAAACATCCTAAATTTGTTTTGTGTCTGGCCCTCTCCAAAGTGTTGGAGGTATAAAGATGAATAAGACAAAGTTCTTGCTCTTGTGTGGCTTATAAGCTAATAAATTAACTTACTAGCTTATAAGCTAATAAGTTAAAGACATTTCAGATACTATAAGAGAGGGCTGTAGGAGCATAGGAGACACTACATTTTGGAAAAACATTGGTGAAGTCTTCACAAAGGAGGTAACATTTTTCTAGTTCTTCAGGAATACATAGGAGTTTTTTCAGGTACAGGGTATGAGGGAAAGAGATCTGCAAAGGCACAAGGAATTGTAAATAGTTCAATATAATTGGAGCATAGGATGATTGCGAATTGTGATAGGAGATGAAGGTAGAAAGACTGATTGTGATCTGATTTTGAAGAGCCCAGAAATCCATGAAAAACAAAACTGAATACTGTGCTTTGTAATTAATTAAGCACAACAATCTGTGATTAGATTCATGTTCTAGAAAGGCTGCCATTTAAGAGGACAGAGATGGAAGGAATGGAGACCAATCAAGAGGCTAGTCTGTAGTCCAGGAGAGAGATTATAAGGGTCTGAACTAAGACAGTGAGAATGGAGAAGAGGATAATTTGAAAAGTACTTCGAAGGCGTGTACCTGACAGAAAACACTGACTGACAGGATGTGGCATAGATAGAAGGAGAAAAGTCAAAGATGGTGTGTTAGTCATGATTCAGTTATAGATAATTCACTCTGGCTAGAGTAAGGAGAAAACAATTGATATATAAGAAATTAATTATCTACAGAATCATTGGAAGGAATAGGGAAGCCGTCTCTAGACTGGGCCTGGAAAGGATCTCAGAATGATACCACAGAACCAGTCCACCAAGGAAACGGCTACCTTTGCTATAGTCTGGGAGCTGGGTGATCAGGAGGCTTGTCCTGACCTCGCCCTCCAGGATCATACCACTTTTTACTTTGAGGATCAGGAAGTTCCCCATTCCCCTCCCCAAAACTTGGCTCCAGAGCCATGCTACCCTACTATAATCTATACCAACAAAATGGGTGTCTTGTGTGTTTACTTCCCCACTTAGTTCAGTTCTGATTGCATTGGTGTGAGGAGAAAAGGAGCAGAGTTGTCTCTAAGAAATTATAACCAAAGCCAATCTTCAGGTAAATTTGCAGCCTGAGTTTATAATACATGCATAGTTTAAAATGATTTCAAAATTTAAACATTACTATCTCTAGATACCTGGTAAAAACAAATGCACCTTCTGTCTGGAGGAAGGTACTCTCATCCTATCTCAGATAATCCCCATGGATAATTTTTAAGGACAATGACCAACACACAATGAAAAGAA
The DNA here is from genome assembly GCF_003031525.2 of Neophocaena asiaeorientalis asiaeorientalis. Classification (NCBI taxonomy): domain Eukaryota; kingdom Metazoa; phylum Chordata; class Mammalia; order Artiodactyla; family Phocoenidae; genus Neophocaena; species Neophocaena asiaeorientalis. Next base: position 364,859 of record NW_020173494.1, on the reverse strand, counting down.
TTTTTTTTTAAATAGCCAAGCACACAAGGAAATAAAGCACCATGTATAAGAACTAGCAGGAAAAAAATAGACCACAGAAACAGACCCACAAATACTTTCGATTTGGCATTATCACTTATAGATTATAAAATGACTATGCCTAGTATATCAATATTTCATGGTATAAAAAACAAGGTTGAAAATATCTGGAGAAAACAGGAAATTTAAAAAAAGTGATCCATCAGATTTGAAGGGAAACTAAAGGAACTTCTATAAATGAAAAATATAATAAGCATAATTATTAAAGCTTAATTAAGAGGTTTAACAGCCAATTAGACACACCTGAAAAGAGAATCAGTAAACTGGGAAATAAACTAGAGAAGATTTTGCAAAATGCAGAACAAAGAAAAAAGAAATATGGAAAAATGGTTAAGAAATTTGAAGATGGAGTGACTTAGAAGATTTAACATGTTTGGAGTTTCAAAAAGACACAATAGAGAGCATGGGATAGAGATAACAGCAAAGAATTTTTTCAGAATTGATAAAATACACTAATCTACACATTAAATAAACTCATCCATTCCAAATTTGTTAAATTAAAAGAAATCTACACCTAGTCACATCACAGAACACTGACTATAAAGTAAAAATTTTTCAACCACCAGGAAAAGAGAGGTTATCTTCAAAGGAGTGCACATCAACAGTTGACTTCATAACAGCAACAGTGGAAGCCAGAAGACAGGGTAATGAATGTGTTCAATGTACTGAAGTAAATTAATTGCCAAGCTAGAATTCCATACAGGCAAAAAAGTCTTTTAAGAATGAAGGTGAAAGGGACTCCCCTGGTGTCACAGTGGTTAAGAATCCGTCTGCCAATGCAAGAGACACGGGTTCAAGCCCTGGTCTGGGAAGATCCCACATGCCACGGAGCAACTGAGCCCATGCGCCACAACTACTGAGTCTGCTCTCTAGAGCCCACGAGCCACAACTACCGAGCCCTCATGTCACAACTACTGAAGCCTGCCCTCCTAGCGACCGTCTCCGCAACAAGAGAAGCGCACTGCAACGAAGAGTAGCCCCTGCTCACAGCAAGTAGAGAAAGCCCACGCATGGCAACAAAGACCCAACACAGCCAAAAAAAAACAATTTTTAATAAATAAATTAAAATAAAAACCTTAAAACAATGAATGAAGGTGAAATAAAGACATTTTAAAACAAAATAATAAAAACAAAACTTAAGAGATTTCCCATCAGTATTCCTGCAGTAAATGATAAAGCCTATAATTAAGGCAGAAAGAAACTGATCCCAGATAGAAATTCTGAGGTGCAGGAAGAGCTAAAGAGCAAGGAAAGTATTAAATTTGTGGGATAAAACTAAATGAACATTGACTATATAAAGCAACAGTAATAGTATTGTGAGATTTTAAAATGTAGAATTAAAATACACTACAATAGTAGTATATATATTGGGAGGGGTAGATGGAATTATAGTTTTCTAGGTCCTTGTATTATCTAGGATGAAGATATAGTAATTAAGTTTAAATGTTAGTAAGTTAAGAGTGCATGTTGTAATTTCTTTGGTAACCAAAGAATAAAAGAGTATATAGCTTCCAAACTAGTAAGGTCAGGGCAGGGGTGAGAAGTGGGGAGAAGAAAAAAGGAAAAGAAACATAGAATATTTGTTCAAATAGAAAGAAAATAAGATGTTAGATTTAACCTAAATACTAGTATATCAGCAATTACACTTGTACCAAGACTCAGTGACTTAAAAACAAGAAACATTTTCCCACTGAGTCTATAGGTCAACTGGGTGCTTCTTCTGCTCTCAGCTCCAGACCTCATGCATCTGCAGTCACCTGAGGGTTGGATAGGCAGCTCTGCAGATCTTCCCTAAGCTCTCTCACTTTTGGGGGGTCTGAGAAGTTGTAAGCTGGTCTATAAAGACCTTACTGAGGACAGCTTGTTTCTGCTCCACATGGTCTTACATATACCAGAAATCTTCCTGGGCTTGTTTTCACGGCAAAGGCAGGGTTTGAAGAGAGCACAGAAACATGCAAGGCCCCTTGAGGCCTAGGCTAAGAACTGGTACACCATGATTTCCCACATTCTATTGGTCACAGTCACAGAGCAAGATTTAAGAGGCTCGGAGGTATACTTACCTAACTGTGAAATAATATTGTAAAGGGCATGGATTCAAGGGAGCCATTAATTATGACCAAATCTACCTCAGTGATAAAATGCAGATGTACTAATTGTTCTGGTTAAAAGTCAAAGATTGTCAGACTCAATTTAAAAAAAAGGAAGTTCAACTGTATGTTGTTGAAAAGAGACACATCTGAAACATAAGGTTACATAAAGTTTGAAAGTAAAAAAGTGGTAAAAGATAAACAACATCAATACTAACCAAATAAAAACAAAGTAGCCATTGAGGACTAAATAAACTAAGGGTAAAAGCAATACTAGAAATAAAGAGGATCATTTCAAGTGATAACAGGTTCAGTTCGCCAGAAATATCAATTTGCTAATTTAATTTGTCTGCAACCTATAAGCTTAGCCTTAAAAACTTATAAACCAAAAATTGACATTACTGCAAGCCCACAGCTGCAGTGGAAAGTTTTAATATACCTCTGATTAATTAATAGAAAAAGGATGTAAAATACTTGAACAACCTGATTAACAAACTTGACTTAGCCATTTAGAGAACATTACCCGAAACAACTGCAGAACACAAATTCTTTTCAAGCATACATGGACTATTTATAATAATTGATCAAATACTATCCAGAAAGCAGATGTCAACAGATTCCAAAGGATTTACATGGACTGTGCTCTCCATTCAAAATGCAATTAAACTTTAACTCAGTTACAAATGTTAGCTAGGAAATCCCCATGTATTTGGAAATTAATGCATTTCTAAATAAACTACAAGTTAAAGACAATTTTATAATGTAATTTTGAAACGACCTTGAACTGAAATGTAATAAAAAAATACCACATTTCAAAACTTGTGAGATCAAGTTACCGTGGTGCTAAATGGAAATATTTTAGCCCTGAAATGGGTACATTAGGAAAGAATAAAGACTGAAAATGAATGAGCTAAACATTTACCTGAAGCAGTTAGGAAAACAATAGCAAAATAATCCTGAAGCAAGTTAAAGAAAAGAAATAATGACATTAAAAACATAATTAATGAAAAATTGATTATTTGAAAAGACTAATAAAAGTGATGGATAATTTGTATATTGCTTTTGTAATTAAAAATCAATAAAATAAATGCAGATAAATACCTATATGTTACTTCTTCTTTTTAAGAGTGAGAAAATTATGCTACTGAAATATCCAGTAAAAGGGACTGATTATGTAAATTGATCTATATCACAACTGAATTTTATTCATTCATTAAAATATTAATTTTAATAACACAGAAAATGCTTATTATATACCATTAAGCAAAAACAGTATACAAAACTCGTTGTTTAGTATGATCTTTTTTTTTTTACATCTTTATTGGAGTATAATTGCTTTGCAATTATGATCTTAACTTTTTACAAAAATTTATAGAAAGAGCCTGCAAAGAAATATGTCTAATGTGAACAGTGTTAATGATTTACATAGATTTATATGCTATAGACTTATGAGTGATTTTACTCTATTTTTTTATACTTTTCAAAATGCGTACCCCTTATAATTTCTAAAACAGTCGTGTTATACTCTTAAATTGGGAAAAGGAAGACATTTTTAAAAGATATATTCCTTTTCTGCTCCCAATCTTCAGTTCACAGTTCATAGTAAAGTATTTATATCACTTCCCTGAGAGACACACTAAGTGGTAGAAACCAGAAAGTGACCTTCATGAAGGATGAGTTGCAGTCCTCTGGAATTCTAGGCTTATGGGTCTGCAAGTGATGCTATGAGCACTGTTTCTGTTCTTCATAATCAAACGAAGCTTCCTGTTTCATTATTTACCTCCTAGTAAGATCTTACCCTGATATGATAACAGTTAGAGGTTTTTGGGTTTTTTGTGTTTTGTTTTTACCTAAACTTAAACCAGTATTCCAGTCCATTTCTTTTATATATATATAAATTTATTTATTTTATTTATTCATTTTTGGCTGCATTGGGTCTTCTTTGCTGCACACGGGCTTTCTCTAGTTGTGGTGAGCGGGGGCTACTCTTCATTGCGGTGCGTGTGCTTCTCATTGTGGTGGCTTCTCTTTTTGTGGAGCACGGGCTCTAGGCACATGGGCTTCAGTAGTTGTGGCGCACAGGCTCAGTAGTTGTGGCCCGCGGGCTCTAGAGCTCAGGCTCAGTAGTTATGGCGCATGGGCTTTGTTGCTCTGCAGCATATGGGATCTTCCCAGACCAGACATCGAACCCACGTCCCCTGCATTGGCGGCGGATTCTTAACCACTGTGCCACCAGGGGAGTCCCTCCATTCCATTTCTAGCTATGGGCAATACTACTGAGCTGCATAATAGAATTATGAACTATTTGTGTGATTTATAAGATGTGTAACTAACATGTTTTATGGGATATAAAGACTTTGAAAGTTTGGTCTACTACATGTGTAATTAGGGTTGGTCCTCTGTGATTCTTTAAGTTTTATTTTATTTTTTTTAGAGTTTTTTCACTTTAGAAATGCTTGAGACATGTTTTTGTTGATGATTGGTAGTTGTGAAACAAAAGAATTTGAGTTGTATAGCTTAATTAGTAGAGAGATTGGGGTAGTGAACTGACTTAAAAAAACTCAGACTCATAAAACAGATATTCAAAAAAGCATATGCTACCCTCTAAAGTCAACAAAAACTGGACATATTTTCACAAATCACATAAATAACTCTCTAAATCTCTTTACTGTCTTTCTACAGGAAGAAGCAATTCCGGTATCTTCTAGAAACGAAAGGGAAAAAACCTGGTATTGTCAATGAAGAAAATAATGATAGCAAGAGACTTGTGGGAGAAAGCACAAATCGTGCTACACTAAATTATACCACAAGAGACTTTTATAATGAAAAGCTAGAGGTAAAACTGTCATTATCTTTGGAACCTATTGTCTGGATAAATCCCAAATGGCTTGAGACTTGTACGTTTCTCTCCTAATCAGTTAGGATAACCTTTTTTTGTTCTGGAATGTTAGCCAGCCTTATATACAGGGCTGGGGAGAGTAGGCACCAAGGCATTAGGGAGAAGTAGAACCCATAGTTTCAATATATTTAAGCAGAAAAAAAAAAATGTTCAAAAGAAGTAGGTACCAAAAATCTAGACCAAAGTAGGTCCAGATCTCTCTGAATTAAGAAAAGTGATATAGGCTTGCTCTGAGTACTTAACTAGCCTGTGCTGGACTGGCAGAAGACACAGCAGAACCTCCATTTCTGTTCTCTTTGCCTAGGTCCTTGATGTTTTAATTCACTATTTTATTCTCCTACACCATTACCTTCTGTGTTCTTAGTCACATCATTTTAACCTATTCTGTTTCCACTGTAGCTATTTAGACAGAAAAGCTGGAACCAATTCTTTATTCCTTTATGTATTCAGAAGTTTACTGAGGGAATATTGTGTTAGGGTACTGCAGAACTACACAGAAGAAAACCATGCAGTGCCTGCCTTGATGGAACTCAGAGAAAGCTGAAGAAACAAGTCATCTAAATAACAATAGAAAGTTAAGATTCTACAAGAGATTTTGAGGGGACTAAGTGGTGTGTGTGTATATATATATATATATATATATATGGTGTGGGTATATATACGTATACACAAAATGGCCAAACATTTTTCAAGTGTTTTATAACAGCTGTGAGATTCTTTATTCAAACCATATTGTAGCTGGAAACTCAGTATTTCAAAAGAAAGCAAAACAGCAGAGCTGTTCTTGTTGTAGATGGAGTTCAGAGCTTCTATTCTTTTCCTTTCCCTCACTTCACCCCCAGTCCTGAAGCATCTTTTCTGGAACCCATAGGGCTCTAAGGATTATAACTTGAAAAATACTTGAGAACTCAGTGCAACAATATTTTTATATGATCCTGAAAAATGTTCAGATTCTGCTTTAAATTTTTCTGGTGAAGAAAGGTTGCTGCTTCCTGAGGTAGCTGCATATCACTGAACAACTCTAACAGTGAAGAAATTCTTACCCATGTTAAGCTGAAATCTGCCTCCTAATAACTTTCAGTTAGTGATCCTAGTATTGCCTTACGTAGAAAAGAGAACAAGTCTTTCTTATGAAAACTCTTCAAATACTTGAAGTCAGTTCCTTGAGGTCCTCTCTATAGTCATACTTTCATTCATTCAAAAATCATTTGTTGAGCACCGATCGCACATAATACTTGGGCTGTAAGAAGTCACTGTGCTTATCCTCATGGATCTCACATTCTAATGGGGGTGATAGACATGTGCAGGGATAAATGTAAATCACTGCATCAAGAGAGTAGAAGAGGGATAGCTTATCCTGATCAAGAGAGGCTTTCTAGAGCAGAAGCTTCCTGAAATCTTAAAGGATAAAATATAGCTATATGATAAAGGGAAAAGGGCATTTCTAGGAAATAGCACAGTACGAATAAAAGACATGGAAGCATAAATTAGATAAGGAGAGGGCCAGGAACTTTAAGCAGTTCACTGCTGTTGAAGCACAGAGACTGAGGTAGATGGTTTTAGAAGATGAGACTGGGAAGGTAGTAAGAGGGGAAAGAGATTGAATTTAATCCCTTGGCAAATAGGAGCTTCCTGATGTTGTGAAGAGGGAAGATGAAAGCCAAGCTGGCAGGATTATGAGTCCTTGTCTTTCTGAAAGCAGTCAGTTCTAGGAGTCAAAAATTAATACTGATTTCAATAAAAGACATTTAGAAAAATATCAGAGCTGCTTGCAAAACAAGAACAGTTTCATAGAGAAATCTACCAACTCTTTAAGGAACAGACAATTCCAATAATTCTTGAATTGTTCAAGAGTATTAAAAAAGAGGAAAGCTTTTTCACTTTTTAAAGTCAGACAGTGTAACATTGAATCCAAACCTTCCAGGACTGCACATAAAAAAGAAAAGCCAGACCAAATACCTAAGAATATTGATGATGTGAAAATCCTTAAAAAATTATATCAAGCAAAATACAGCAGAACATTAAATGAATAATGAAACATTACAGCCAAGTATGGTTTAGTCTAGGAATGTGAGAAATATTTGATATCAGTAAATTATTAATAGATCTAAGGTAAAAATTTGTGATTATTTCTATAGATATTCAAAAGGCATTTCATACAATTCAACATCTGTCCTTAATTTTTTCAACTCAATAAATAGGAAAGTTAGAAATTGGATAGATAGCTGTAGTAATTAAGGCAGTATAGGAATAGATACATAGACCCATGGACAAAATAGCCAGAACTATCCCACGTATACAGGAAAACTTTCTACAGAGAGCAGGTATTGCAGACTAGTACAAACAGACTATCTAATAAATGCTACTGAGGAAATGGAATATCAAATCAGAAATAAATACAGACCCCCTACTTCACACCACACAAGAAAAATTAACTCCATATCAAATAACCCAAGTATGAAAAGCAAACCTTTAAAGTTCTCATTTAAAAAACAGATGAAACTATGACCTTGATTGGGTAGGCTATGATTTTCTAAAATCCCAAAGGCACAAACTAGAGGGGAAAAATTTGATAAATTTGGCAGTAGAAGTCATTTTTAGTCAAAACAGGGATAGTTTCAATGGAGTCATATAAGCAGAGTCCTGATTAAAGTGGTTTGAGCAGTAAATAACCAATCAAGAAGTAAAGACAGCGAATGTTGACTACTGTTTTGAGAAATATCAAAGGGAAAAGAAAAAACTTGAAGCCACATAACATTATAGAAAGAATACTACACCATTAGGAGACTTGGATTTGAGCCCATGATTCCACCACTTATTTATTGCCTGAAAGACCTTGCCCATGTCCCTTAATCACTTCCTCTCGACTCACAACCTAGCATTCACCACTTCTTAAAAAATATTTAAATCACTGCAACACAAAGTGCTCATTCTCTCTCCTCTGTATATCCTGAGTTGTTAAAGGAATTACTTGAAGTAATTTTCTCACAAATCAGGGTAAGCAGACCCTTTCATTATACATATGACATGTATAATTCTGTTGCTTGGTAGTTGTTCATTCAACCTCCTTGACTCATTCTAAAAAAGATTTAAGGGGCTTGCTTCCCTGGTGGCGCAGTGGTTGAGAATCTGCCTGCTAATGCAGGGGACACGGGTTCGAGCCCTGGTCTGGGAGGATCCCACATGCCACGGAGCAACTAGGCCTGTGAGCCACAACTACTGAGCCTGCACGTCTGGAGCCTGTGCTCCACAACAAGAGAGGCCGCGACAGTGAGAGGCCCGTGCACCACGATGAAGAGTGGCCCCCGCTTGCCACAACTAGAGAAAGCCCTCGCACAGAAACAAAGACCCAACACAGCAAAAATAAATAAATAAATAAACTCCTACCCCCAACCCCTTAAAAAAAAAAAAAAGATTTAAGATGGACGGAGAGCTGAAAGGGACTTTAAAGAATCCAGTCATGTTCTTAGACAGGTAAGGAAAACTGGAAACTTAGGTGAACTACTGAGGCTCACATGGTGAGATCCTGACTGAACTGCCTCTAGAACTCACACCTTCTGATTCCTGACCTTGGCTTCCTTCACAGTATATCATGCTGTTTCCTGAAGTCTTCTTGACCACCCCAGCACAAAGGGCTCTCGCTTCTTTGAACAATGATTGTATTTGCCATCTAAACATCTCATTCAGCACTGATTTACTGTTTCATTTCTTTCAGTTAAGCTTTTAACATGTGTAGGCCATTGTTGATCCCTGAATGGTGAGTGATTACATAGAGAAATCTTACATGTCATAGGAAGATTTCCAAAATATGCCTCTGTTAGAGGAAGTTAGTGACACTTGGGACTCACCGTTAATTTATATTAACCAAGACTCTAAAACATATTTTGTTGTTTTATAAATTGTAAAAATTTAGAAAAGGAAGAGAAATAGAAAAAAGGAGCAAAAAATACTCATTGTCTCAATACCCAAAGCCAATCTTAATGACACTTCAGTATACTTTTTATTAATTTTCTATATATTTTTGTAACTTTTAAATGAAAATTTCAAACAGACAACAAAGTTGAAAGAATTTTACAGTAAACACCCATCACCCAAACCTAAATTCTACTCTTAGTATTGTACTGTAGAGTGTACTTGCTTTGTCACTCATCTATGCATTTACCCATCCTCTATCCATCAACAATCCACCTTATTTTTAAAATTTATTTTAAAGTAATGGCACACATTACCACACCTCTCCCTAAATAATTCAGCATGCAGATCATTAGAGTTCAGTATTTCATGTAGTTTCTTACTTTGAGGTAACATTTATATACAATGAAATGTAAATCTTAGAAGTACAGTCGCTAAGTTTTGACAAATACACACACTTATGTAACCCAACCTCTATCAAAATTTCATTTTGTATTTTTCTTTTTCCACTTAACATTATAATGTAAGCATTTTCCTTGTGATTACAAATCTCTGTAGTGTTATTTTAATGGCAACATTTGTTGATATTTTAAATTTAGCTATTTTAAAATTATTTTGGTGTTTTGATTTGAGTTGGAGGTTTCAGTATATCCTTTTACAAGTAGTTAAACCTATTGACTCATTGACATTTATTATTTCTTTCTTCCTCTATTTATGTGAATTGCTTCTTCTATAATTCTGATTATCTTAACAATTCCATTGATTTTTTCCATATATATTATGGCACTTTCCATCATCATGCCTAGATACTCAAAGTATCAACAGCCGAAATAAATGTTGAATTTTTGCATTAATCAAAATGGCTTTGTTTCAGCCTCTAGGATGATATCGAGGCCCAGTGCCCCAGTAGCCTCCGGCCCAAAACTTCCTCTGTTGTGTTTTGAACCCAGGTTTTTCATTTGCAGACTGCCAGACCCAGAAGTTGAGTGGGAACACTGTCTCTTCTGAAGGCCAAGTTCTGGGTCCCAGGCTTGTATATATGTCCTCTTCCTCCTTGTACACTTTTTCCCAACTTTGTCCAAATGGTCTTGGCCACAAAAGTCAGTGTAATGCATCACTACATGCTTTCCTAAAATACAGAGTGAATTCAGAGTATGGATATTTCAAATATGTATATGGATATTAACTGACCTCATGAATCTATGCATTCAGTTAATTTGCGCGAAGTAAACTACTTTCACTGAGAAAGGAGAAAGTCTATCGATGAAGAAATAGTTGTTACGATCCAGTGATTCCAATAAAGAAACACTTTTCTTAACTGTAGTTTAAAATCTTTATTTCCCCCCCACAATTAGCAAATGGGTTTCATATTAGTTCACCTGGAAGTTTTCTTCCTACAGCTGCCAAGAAATACATTTTTAACAGAGCTGTCCCACGGAGGTGGGAGTGGACTGGAAAGAAGTGAGCTCCCAGTTGCTGTCTTTACTCAAGCAGAGCTCTGTGTCCAGAGTGTCTAGGAAAGTCTTCCTGCTATGAGGGGTGGGGGTCGGAATAGATTATTTCAAGTTTCTCTGGTTCAGGTAATTGTTGCTTTGGTTTTGGGATTAATTATGATTGACTGTAAAATGTTCTTTTTTTTAACAGGAAATAAAGGAAAAAAAGAAATTCTGCAAGATATATATTGAGGATCTTGTGAAGGAAGCCACAGAAATCAACATGAAAAATGAGGCTTTGCAGAAGCTTTGGCCACAGATGTTCATTGAGCTTGTTAGGGACGCAGTCATGGAGATCCGCAATAAAAATTCCTATATGAAGCTTTGCCTACAGCAGATAACTGACCAAAAATAGAAATGGCTTTTAGTTACAGCTGATTTTTGCAGTTTTATGTTTTTGAAGGTTGAAAATATGCAGGTTAAACATGTTAAAACAACAACAACGCTATCCTACAAACTAGAAAGACTAGCGTCAAAGCATTATTGCCTACTGTTCTTGTTGTTAAAGGTTAGGAAGGAAAGAAGGAAAGAGAGGCAAAGGGAGGAGTCATTTCCTATGTATGTTGACCAAGCAATCTTTGGGAACTAAGCAGTCTTTAGAGATAGCCTGGGCCTTGAATGGGCCCCGCATCTTCAGCTCTTGCTTTTAACTGGTGCCCCTGCTATAGCCCAAAGCACGTAGTGTTTGCTCATGGTTCAGCATGAGTTGCTTCTATCTACTTTCAGCTGATAATTTTTAGTTACTTGCCTCTTTATTTTATGTCATTATTTCAAAGCCAAAAAATGTTCTTTTTTATGAGTGAAGAATAAACTTATTAATAAATTAGTTTAAAAGAAAATGTGTTTGCCTCCTTAATCCGGTCAGAATTGTCATATTTATTATATGTTTCTCTTTAGCTGAGTGGGTGCCCTTCTCTTCACTTATATAGGAAGAGGCCTCATTATTCTCAGGATGCATCCTCAGGGCACCAAAGGGGGTCCTGGGGGGTCACTATAGGCAGAAGATATGAAAATGAGTCAAAACTGGAACAGGAAGAAAATGCTTTTTCTTAGGAGATCCTGAGTGTATGTAAAATGTGACTAATCATTAAGTCTGCTTCTCTGAATCGTGTTTCTTTCTGTTGTTAGCTATTCTAAGGCTCTTTTTTTAGGTAGGCATGTATACCTGTACCTCAAAATTATTAGGGATTTATGAGTGAAAGTTTCTAATTTTTCTAATTCCAGTTGAAGGTCAGACAGGTAAATAAGATGTAAGCCGGGTGTTGTCATACTTCCTGCTGGTGAGGAGGGTGTTTGGAGCCCATTACCATAGCCAGAAGTGACACAACTTTAGAAACACAATCTTACAGGCCAATAACTAGGAATTCTCCAATTTTCTCAGATTTTACCGGGCAACTCTATCACAGCAGTACCACCAGGATGTGGGAAAATGAGAACAGAAGTTACGGGACAACAAAGCCGTACGGAAATGCTCGGAAGGAAGTGAGGTAAGCTGCCTTTGCAGTTCTAAGAAAGGCCTACATCCTTAAGAGCTCGTGGTCACCCTCCCCCAAGAAGGAGTGCTGAAGTTTAGGAGGTTAGCATGATGTTTCAGAACGTAGCCTTTTAAGTGTCACGGTCCTGGGTTTGCATCTCAGCACTTCAGCTCCCAGTTTAGTGACCCATCTGCACCTCAATTTCCTCATAATAGTACCTACCTCATAAGATTGTTCTGAGGATCAAATGAGATAATGCATTTAAAGCATTTATCATAATGCCTGGAGCAAAGTGACCACCCAGTAAAAGAAGCTGTTCTTCTCCTAGAAACAGGTTGAACCACAGAGTTGGTGCCCCAGGACAGGAAGAACTCAGTGTCTGCTGATAATCCTCTGTCTCTAAATTGAAACTTACGGACCATCTCTCATCTGTCTGGTAAAGGGTGATCTCTCCCAGGGTCTCTGTCTTATTTGGTAGAGAAATGAAACCTACCTTGAAGGTGATGTTGAGATGAGAAATAAGAATATCTTGTTCGTGGGCTTCTAGGAAATAGGAGAGGCAAGAACATGTGACTCCTCAGGCATGCGGGGAATAGTTGCTCGCTCAAGGCCAGGCAGGTGAATGCCTGGCTGTTTCAGAAATGACCTGTCTAGCTTCCTGAATGCTGCCTCTCCTCCCCTAACCCTCCCACCCCTGATGCTAAAGAGACTTGACCCTCACATTCACATGAATTCTTGGCCCTCCGCAATCCTCCTGGGTATTTAAGGAACCGAAGGTCAGCACATGCTGACTTGGCAGAAAGCCTACGCGCACTGCTGCCTCTGCCCAGACCACCTGCTTCTGGCCTTCTCGTTCCTGAAACCAAACCTCCTTAATGCCCCAGCCTTAGTCACTTGGTCTCTCATCCCTTTGTACCTGAGCCCCCTCTTGACTACCCACACTGTCTCATACCGATTGATTTCTACTACTTGAATCCTTATTTTTCCTGGTCCCAAACTCCCACTGGCTGTGTCCTCCCATATAATTCTTGTCCCCAGCAGCTAAGCTTCCTCCCTACCCATGCTTGCTGGAGTTGCTGGGTGAGAATTACGCCCAGATGAAAGGACAAGGGGACCTGGGTCTACTGTGGCTGGAATCAACTGAGGGCCCTATGTTGCCACTGGTGATCCCTGGAACAAGTTGTCATCTCTACTTGGTACTTTCCAGGATCTTTGGGAAGCGGGGCGAGATGCACAGCCCACAGTCTGAGACTCTCAAGGCTAGTATGTTCTGAAGGATTGCTTTTTTCCAAAAGGGATCTCGAGCAGAAACAGAATATCGCCTCAAAAGCAGAAATGTTCAGTCTGTGCCATCTGGCGAGATACTGTCCCCCATGTTCTGGTTCAGCAGTTAGGTTGTTACGTGTGCTGTTACATCTGGGGATGGCTGCTAAGTGTGCTGTTGGATCTGAGGCTAGCTAACTGTGCTACTGTCGGAGGATGGTGCTGGTATTATCAGCTCCCCACTTCCAGAACTTCACTCCACTAAGGGCCTGGCACGTGAGATAGTGAAACCTTACCCTGCTCCTGATCTACTCCTGACGAGGGCAGGGACCACAGTGGATTCATATTCTCCTCCACTGACTAATAATAATCATAACAACAGCTAAGATTTATTGGGTGGCGTCTTGCATTATTCTAAGGTCTTTACATGCATTGTCTCATTTAATCTCCCCACACTGTGACATACATGTGCTATTACCCCTATTTGAACATTAGAAAACTGAGGCAGAGAGGTTAAAAACCTCACCCAAGGGCATTTCAGCCAGTAGATAGTAGGCAGGACCTGCATTCATAACCACTGTTAGTCTTAAGCATCTGGCATCTGAGTAAAATAAATGAAAGAGTGAAAAGAAAGGAAGGAAAGGAAAGGAAGAGGAAGGAAAGGAGAGAAGGAGAAAAGAAGTGAAAAGAAGAACCTGGCTAGTTAGCAAGGCAAAAATGCAAAATAGAATACAGAGATACTGCTCAGGAGAGTATTAAGTTAAATCTTGAAGAACAAAGGTTAGTTTTCCTAACCTGCTTTTATGGGTCAGCTGGAGATGGAATGGTTACTGTTGCCAAGAAGTTCAGAGCCAAGTCTGAAACTTGATCACGGTGACTGTGGTTAATCAGTATTGGTGGAATATTTGTTATCTTTGATCCTGATTTTCTACTTAGGTTTATGTTTTCCTGGCTCATTGTATGTATCTTTTGTTACAAGCTACCTCAAATCCTTTCTGGAAAGAGGGTAAGGATAAATAAATGAGCTAAAGTATACCCCAACTCCAAAGAATAAACTACTCCTATATTTTTGGGCAATGAAATACTTTACAGTTTCTCTTCAGGAGACAATGAAACTATTAATTCCTTACACCAGTCTCTCTAAGCTTGAGTTATCAGAGAGTTGACTTCTTCCTTCTCTTTGTTTGTCTTGAAATATATCAACATGCAGAAATGCAGGTAGAATAGTATGTCAAATAAATACCCTGTATCCACCACCAAGCATAACAGATATTAATATTTTTCCACATTTGCTTCAGATTTTAAAAATAAAACATCCCAAGTAGAAATGGAGCCTCTGTGTACCTCTTTCCCTAGAGGTACCACTATCCTGAATTTGATGCTTATCATTCATTCATGTTTTCATACGATTCCTATTTATGCATACATGCATAGGGAGTTCATTGAATTGACTTATATTTTCATATTTTATACAAATAGTATCATGCAGTATGTATTTTTTGCATATTTTTTTCCATTCAGTATTCTGTTTCTGAGTAGCTCTACCCAGAAACATAACTGATGGGAGTAATTCTACTTTCTTTTTTACTGCTGTTTGATATTTGGCTGTATGACCAATGCATGATTTATATATCCATTTTCTTGTTGGGGGGCATTGAGTGATTTCTGGTTTATAACTATTACACACAATGCTGCTTTGAATATATGTGCTCACATGTCTTGAGTTTTGGGGGTACACAATTGGCAGTGGAGTTTCTGGGTCGTATGCACACATTCAACTGCATGAAATATTGTCAAATTGCTTTCTGAAGTCATTATCAGTTTACACTCCCACAAGCAGAGAGTACAGTTCAGTTGTTTCACATACTCAATGACAATTAGATTTTTTTTTTAAAGTCTTTGTTGAGTTTGTTACAGTATTGCTTCTATTTTATGTTTTGGGTTTTTTTTTTTTTTTTTTGGTTGCGAGGCATGTAGAATTTTAGCTCCCCGATCAGGGATCGAACCCGCACCCCCTGCATTGGACGGTGACGTCTTAACCACTGGACCACCAGGGACGTCCCGACAATTAGATTTTAATTTTTGCAATCTGATGTGTTAATGTGAAGTATGTGTGTGTACTTGATGGTGGCTTTTGTGCCGAGAAGAGATTGTTCAAGACCTTTTTTTAAAAAAAATACCTTTATTGGAGTATAATTGCTTTACAATGGTGTGTTAGTTTCTGCTGTATCACAAAGTGAATCAGCTGTACAGATATATATATCCCCATATCCCCTCCTTCTTGCGTCTCCCTCCAGTTCTCCCTATCCCACCCCTCTAGGTGGTCACAAAGCACCGAGCTGATCTCCCTGTGCTATGCGGCTGCTTCCCACTAGCTATCTATTTTACATTTGGTAGTGTATATATGTCCATGCCACGCTCTCACTTCGTCCCAGCTTACCCTTCCCCCTCCCCGTGTCCTCAAGTCCATTCTCTACATCTGCATCTTTATTCCTGTCATGCCCCTGGGTTCTTCAGAACCCCTTTTTTTTTTTTTTAGATTCTATATATATGTGTTAGCATACGGTATTTGTTTTTCTCTTTCTGACTTACTTCACTCTGTATGACAGACTCTAGGTCCATCCACCTCACTACAAATAACTCAATTTCGTTTCTTTTTATGGCTGAGTAATATTCCATTGTATATATGTGCCACATCTTCTTTGTCCATTCATCTGTCGATGGACACTTAGGTTGCTTCCATGCAAGACCTTTTTTTGAAGGTGAAATTTATATACAGTGAAATGCACTTAAGTATAAAATCTAATTAATTTTGAAAATATCGTCAACATCCCAATTAAGATATAAAACGTTTCAATCACTTGAGAAAAGTTCTTCTAGTCTATCCTTGCCCTCCCCTATGAGCAACTATTTTTCTAATTTCGTTCACCATTGATTGATTTTGTCTCTTCTAGAACTTCCTGTAAATGGAACAATGCAGTATGTACTCTTGTGTCAGGCTTCTTTTACCCAACATATGTTTTTGAGAATCACTCATATTGTTTCATGTATCAGAAATTGATAATTTTTTATTGCATAGTGTGAAGATACCACAATTTGTTTATCCATTCTATTGGGTTGTTTCTAACTTTGGGGCTATTATGAATGAAGACATTTTGTACAAGTCTTTTGTTCAGTGGAACTACTGGATCAAAGAATAGTTTTAAGTTGGACTTTATAAGGAATTGCCATACATGTTTTCAAAGTGTTTGTATAATTTTACACTCCCTCCAGGAATGTTTAGAGAGTTCTAACTGCCCCACATATTTGCCAACATTTGTTGTTGTGAGCCTTTATTATTTTTAACAATTCTAGTGTGGCTTTTTCAGCCATCTCATTGTTGCTTTCATTTTATTTTCTCTGATGTCTAATGATGTGTTTGGTTTTTTTAAATTTTATTTATTTATTTATTTTTGGCTGTGTTGGGTCTTCGTTTCTGTGCATGGGCTTTCTCTAGTTGCGGCGAGCGGGGGCCACTCTTCATCGCGGTACGCGGGCCTCTCACTGTTGCGGCCTCTCTTGGTGTGGAGCACAAGCTCCAGACGTGCAGGGTCAGTAGTTGTGGCTCACGGGCATAGTTGCTCCGCGGCATGTGGGATCTTCCCAAACCAGGGCTCGAACCTGTGTCCCCTGCATTGGCAGGCAGATTCTCAACCACTGCGCCACCAGGGAAGCCCCTCTAATGGTGTTAATCATGTTTTTATGTGCTTTTTAGTCATTTTTTATTTCTTCTTTTGTGAAGTAAATGTTCAGGTCTATTGCCCATTTTTAAAATTTGAATTGTCTTTTTATTATTGATTTGTATGGGTTCTATATATGTTCTAGGTAAAATACTTCTGTTTTGAATTATGATAAAGTCAATTCATTGATTTTTCTTTTATGGCAAGTGCTTTTTGATGTTCTCTCTAAAATGGTTTGCCTGCCCAAGGTTTGCAAAGATATTCTCCTCTGTTTTCTTCTGGAGGCTTTATAGTTTTAACTATTACATTCAGTACTGTTATCCTCCTTGAATTAATTTTTGTGAATACTGTGAAGTAGGGGTCATACTTCATTTTCTTTTCCATATGGAAACCCAGTTCTTCCTGTATAACTTGGTACAGAAAAGTTCCTTTCTCCCATTGAATTGTCTTAGCAATTTATTGGAAAATCAATTGACTTGTATATGTGTGGGTCTCTTTCTAGACTTACTGTTCTTTTCCATTTAAAAATTTTTACATGAATACCATACTGTCATGATTACTGTAGCTCTGTAGTAAGTCTTCAAATAATGTAATGTAGTTCTTTCAACTTTATTTTTATTTTACAAAATTGTTTTAGCTAGTCTAGGTCTTTGCATTTCCATATAAATTTTAAAATCAACTTGGCAATTTCTACAAAGAAAAAGATTTGGGGTATTTTTATTGGGATTATAGTGGCTCTATAGATGAATTGGGGAAGATAGATATCTTAATATATTGAATCTTCCAGTGCATGGATATGAGATATCTCATTTATTTAGATCATTTTTTCGGCAAAATTTTGTAAGTTTCAGTTTAAATTTTATTCTGAAATAAATTTATTTATGACTTTTTTATATTTTAAAGTATTTTAAAGTTTTACTTCCAATTGTTTTTGCTAGTATATAGTAATACAATTTATTTTTATATATAGCTGATCCTCATTATTTGTAGATTCTGTATTTACAAATTCACCTATTTGCTAAAGGATATTTGTAACCCCAAAGTCAATACTCACAGTGCTTTCATGTTCATTCACAGACATGAGCAGGGTGATGAAAAATTTAAGTCAACCAACACACACCTCCCAGCTGAGGTCAGAAGGCAACATTCTGCCTTCTTGTTTTAGTTGTCATAGTGTAAACAAGTGTCCTTTTCATGGTATATTTAGTGTCACATTTGTTGCATTTTTATCTTCTCTGTTGGTGATGTTGCTGTTTAAAATGTCCCCTAAGGTAGTGCTGAACTGCTCTCTGGTGTTCCTAAGCACAAGATGGTTGTGATGTGCCTAACAAGAAAAATACATGTGTAGATAAGCTTTGTTCAGGCATGAGTTATAATGCTGTTGGCCATGAGTTCAATGTTATTGAATCAACAATATATATTTTAAAAGATGTCTTTAAGCAAAAGCACGCTTTAAAAAAAAAGGTTCCTATTGATTGACTGTCCAAAGTGTTGTACTCAGGTTCATGAGAACGTAACCTTGAATTTTTCCTAGGAGCAAATGTTAGTATTTGCTAATTCAGTGTTCACAACATCTTTATAGGATAAAACTTCAGCAAATAATGAGAATCTGCTATATTGACCTTGTATCCTGTAACCATGCTCTCCTAATTTTGATAAATTCTTTTGTGGATTTCTTAGGATTTTCCAAAAATCATTTTGTCTTCAAATACAATGTTACATCTTCCTTTCCAGTTATTATACCCTTTATTTCTTTTTCTTTCTTTATTGCACAGGCTAGGATTGCCAGCTCAATGTCTAAAAGAAATGGTAAGAGTGGTCATCATTGCTTTGTTCCTAATCTTACAGTAAAAGTTCGATATTTCACTATTATAAGTTTAGCTGTAGGTTTACGTAGATAGCCTTTGTCAGACAGGGGAAATTCCCTTTTATTCCTAGTTTGCTGAAAGTTTTTTTATCATAAATGAATATTGACTTTTGTAAAATATTTTTCTACATCTGTTGAAATAATCATATGACCCTTTTCCTTCATGCTGTTAATGTTATTGATTACACTGATTGATTCCCAAAGGTTAAATGAGCTTTGCATTATTACTAGGATAATATAATGATATCCTTTAACATATTACTAGATTTTATTTGCTAAAATTTGTTTAAAAGTGTCTGTGTCTATGTTTATTAGGAGTATTGGTCTGTAATATTTTTCCTGTTGCATCTTTTTTAGGTTTTGGTATCAAGGTTAAGTTGGCCTCATAAAACTAGTGGGAAAGTGTTCCCATCTACTGTGTTTTCTGAAAAAAAACAGAAGAGCTATACCCTTTAAAATATATGCTAAATTTCCTTGTGATTTATTCTTTGACTTGGAGGTTATTTAGAAGTGTGTTGTCAATTTCCAAGTATTTGGCCCATTAGTTGAATAATAAAACTTTTCATGTCCTGTTGATATGTGTGTGGTATCACCAGTATCAACATCTGAACCAAAGTTTGATTGAGGAGTCTGTCTCAGTTCTGAAAGGTGACTATAACATCTGTATATCAATTTAGGTCAAAATTCTTAAGTATGTTGTTCAAATCATTTATCTTTTTTTCCTGGTTACTCTATCGATTATTGAAAGACTCAAAATCTCTGACTAGGATTTTGGATTTATCCATTTCTCTTTGTATTCTATTATTTTTTGCTTTATGCATTTAAGGGCATGTTATTAAGTGTATAAAAATTAAAAACTTAAATATATTACTAGTGAGATGATGTTTTTGACATTATGAGATAGCTCTTTTATCTCTAGAAATTCTTTGGCCTTAAAGTCTATTTTGTTCAATGTTAATATAGCTACATCAGCTTTCTTTTTTTACAATTTGAATGAGATATTTTGGTATACTTTAATTTCAACCTTTCTATATCCTTATGTTTTAGGTGTGTTTCTTTTATTTATTTATTTATTTTTAATTTATTTATTTATTTATTTTTTGCAGTACACAGGCCTCTCACTGTTGTGGCCTCTCCCGTTGTGGAACACAGGCTCTGGACGCGCAGGCTCAGCGGCCATGGCTCACGGGCCCAGCTGCTCCATGGCATGTGGGATCTTCCCAGACCAGGGTACGAACCCGTGTCCCCTGCATCGGCAGGTGGACTCTCAACCACTGCGCCACCAGGGAAGCCCAGGTGTGTTTCTTTTAAACAGCATATAATGTATATTTTTATCCAGTCTAACAATCCAGCCTTTTAAATGTGAACTTAGTTCCTTTGCATTCACTGTAATATAAAATTAACTGGGTTTAAATTAACCACCTCAATTTGTGCTTTTACCTATCCCACCTCTTCCATGTTTTATTTCATTCTGTTTTTTCATCCTTAATTGCTTCCTTTTGAATTATTGTGTATTATTGGATCTTAAATGATGGGTATTTTTTAACCATAATTTTCTCTGTATGGATTTAGAAGTTATGCACTCTTTCTATTTTTTGAATGACTTCCCTAGAACATATATATATGATAGTTTTATAATGAACAATGAATTGAGAGTTAGAGATAAAAGCACCACCAGTTCAATAAAATCCAAATTTTATATAGACTTAATCATGTACATTTGTCCTTCATATTCACACTTATATATTTCATCTGTTCATGTCAGATCATCATTTTACACAGTTCCATATGCCCAGCGCATTCATTTTCTCATTTTTTATTTACACTGGAATCAGCTCACTATTTAAATTTATATAATTTGCATTAATTTAATATGTACATCATTATTCTTGACCAGTAAACCATTTTTTGTGAACTGTGGCTAAATACATTATAATAGAAATGAGAAATATGCAAATTAAGGAAACATTCATTCAGCAAATATTTATTTGAGTACTTATGAGTATATTGAGTACATGCCAGGCATTGTGCTATAGCTCAAAGTGAGCAATGATAGATGTGGTCTCATAAAACTCATAGTCAAGTAGACAGCACAGTGTGAATGGTGGGAAGCTACGTTAGCCCAGAGGAACTCTACTGACTGATTTTCAGCAGAAGACAACTGTTTGGAAGATGGATAATCTTTAAGAATAAAAATATAGGAATATGTCTATACTTCTGTGAAAATAATTTTATGTTCCAAATCTGTGGAATATATATATAGATATAGATAGATAGATAGATAAACAATTTTTAAAGTATTTTTGACCTCTCTGAAACTACCAGATTATCTGCAGCCCACTCATTTAAACTGCTGGGGTCCAACAATGGTCTAGAGAAAGTGATTTGAAAAATATACATATAGATGTGTTTTTTAAATATCCCCCTCCAGCCGTGCAGCAGAATTTTGGTTGGTGGGATTAACTTCACTTCCTTGCTCCAGGGTTGAGCCTTGATTGACAAAAGCTGGTTAACATAGTCTCTTATCTCTTGCTACAGTCATTGTGCAGTGAATCAGATTTAAGCCAATCAACATATGGAATTTCTCTAGCATCAGTAATTGGTTCAGTAGGGCCAATCAGAGAGAAGTACAATTTTGTTTTGTTTTGTTTTGCTTTATGCTTTGAATGGTTGGGAATAAGAGAGTTGTCTCTCTCTTGTTCTCAATACAAGATGTACAAATCTGAAGTCTGGAACTCCTGCAGCTCTTTAATATCGTAAAAGAAATCACTCACACCCAAAAGAGATTGCTGATAAATTAAAGAGGACTGGAAGAGTCCTGTTGGAACTATGCTTGAAGCCCTCTCTACTGCTGAACTTTTTCTCTGCTGACTGATGTCTGGGACCACAGGAAGGAAGAGGCATAGGCTGGCATCTGGAACAATCTGAAGGATTATTGACCCATATGTCTGGTGATTGATGCTAGACTGGGACTTCCCCTGGGGCTGTCACCCACAACACCCACACATGGCTTCTTCAAGTAGCTGATTAGGATTCCTCATAGCATGGCAGCTGGGTTCCAAGAGAAAGCATCCCAAGCTCTATCATCTTTTATGACTTAGCCTCAGAAGTTGCATTGCATCACTCTAAGATCAGAAATCACATTGATCCAGCTCTAATCTGGTGGAACATCAAAGTCACATTGTCAAGAGAAGCATGTGGAATGGGAAATAATGTTACATCCATTTTGAAAACTACAATTTGCCGCAATACCATGCTGTTTCTTGTTTCTAAGGCCTTAGATATTTTGCGACATTTTTTTCTACCTTCTTCACTGGCTAAACCATACTCAGCCTCCTCTGGTGAGAGGGCTCCCTATGAATGTACACACAGCACCCTGTATTTCTTTTATAGAGTTTACTTGTAATTTACCTGTCTGTCTCCTCCACCAGTCTGTAAGGTCCTTGTCTTCAAGTCTTCATTGCTGTAATCCAACATATTTAGCAAAATATATGGATGAGTAATAAAGCTGTATCTTGGACTTTGTATAGCAAACCAGTTTCATTTAAACTGGTTTCTCATTTTTGAGACAGCCCTCAGCTTCAGACTTTTAATATCCTTACATCCTGCATTTTTAAGTCCTTTGCACTGACACCTCTATGCACCTTCCAGATACAAAGTTCAGATTTTTATAAGCCAGGCGAAGAACGTTCTAAGCCACCTCATGGTGGCCATGCCTGGCAACCAATTGTTCGGTCTTAGAAACATCACTACATGTGCACAGCAGAGCGAGTGGAAAAAGGAAAAAATATGTAACTCTGATACTAGTGATAAGAAGTAAAATCTCACAGGTACTATGATAGAGTCAAAGATGGAAATGATTAAAAATGATGAAAGTGCAATAAAGAACAAGAAAAGAACAAAATGGAAAGAACATGTACAAGATGCTGGAAATATCATCAAAGATGGAATCTAAAACGTAGGATATTACTATGAATTTTATCGTTTTTTTAGCTCTCTGAGACTGAAAGCCCCTCATAATATATAAATTCTTCTGTTGAACTTCTGATTTTCTAGCAGATTTATAGGAATATACTGTACACTAAAAGAGTAGACTGCCTATCCTAAAAAAGATGTGATGCTCATAATTAGTTTACATCAACTCTGCAAGTCAAGTTGAACAGTGAATCCAGGCTGTGAACTTATGTTGAAGATGGCAACAGTAGGATATATGGTCCAGGAAGAAGATTTGAAGACTTAGATATACCTGTGCCTGACACAAGCAGAGGGTCATACTGGGTTCAGGATTGGCAAGACACCTTCTAAAATGTAAGCAAAGACCTACTGTCATTACTCTGGGCAATATTTCTCAAGAAATGGCATAGGGAGGCCCACATCAGAATCATATTAGGGGGTCTTATAATTCAGATGCCTGCCCCCATCCCCTTTCCTCAGACCAAATTCCTGCGAGTGGATCCCTGCCTTTTTAACAGGCTCCCAGATAACTCTTATACATGCCACATTTTGGGACCAGTGCTTGGTAGATGCTGACGTTGGAGCCATGAGTCACTTGGCCTATCCCTGCAGGCTGGAAAGGAGTCCACTTTAGTCTCACCACCATGAGAAAGTCAACCTGGGCAGACCCCAGACCCCAGGCGATATAAGCCCATATTAACAAGAAGAAAGGGTTTGCAACAAGAGAATGAGGAGAAGAATCCAAGGAAAGTTTTGGCCATCAGCTTTTAAAATGCTAACTTGATGCATTTTCAAATGTCTAAGGTCTCTGCCTTTCTCCCCTGGCTGACATTGGAATAGCAGAACTGGGTAGCCATTCTTCCAACAAATTTCTGTGAAGTGCTGGTCACGTGGTCTAGAGAATATTAAACTGGACTATGGGAAGGGACAAGTGGCTCGTGATGGAGCATTTTGTGAGATTGTGATGCAGAGACTGAAGGCTTTAAGTATTTGTAAGAATAACACTTCTTGCTTCTGCACTGTGCTATAGCCGGCTGACAATGATGGAAATGGTGACAGAATAGGGTTGATCAACCATGCGTGGGGCAAGTGAGACCTTTGACTTTCAGCTAATCCCAGCACTGAATGTAAGAACACAGAGATCTTCCAACTCATGAATTATGGGAAGTTAAATCTAGTAGCTGAGCTTACAAAGCCTAAGATGGCCAACAAGATGAACATGAAGATGCTGTAGGCAAACAATAAGTAGCCTAATGACCAATGCCCAAGCAAAACTGAGAATGGAAATATGTAGCTCCCCCGATAGAGCTTACTTCTTAATATGAGTTCAGCTAAAACCATTCAAATTCTGCTGGCTTTTTCCATCAGTGAGTCTGTGGCTTGTATTTATGATCTGGGAAAGAAATAGTATGAGTGAGCTTCTCTCTACTTTTCTTTCTCATCCTGACCATTTTTCTTTCCTTTACTGTCCTCATGTCTCTCCCTGCTTCTCATATCTTGCTGTAAATCTTCTCTCAAAATTAATCATTTTTTCTATATCTGTCATTTATTTTTCTCCCTTTATTTTTTGTCTCAAATATTGCTGTAATCCTCTTGCTATCTTTCCTGCTCCATTCTCTCAGTACTCTCTCTTTCCCACACTTCTCATCACAAAAACACATCTCCCTCCCTCTCATTCCATTCATCTCTTCCTGTCTTTGTTTTTGTTTCTTTGTTTCTGAGCGTCTCCAGCCACTTGTCTATGTATCTCAGTCTTCCAAGACCTCTATGGCTATTTTTTAAATCTCTGTGTTGATCTCAGTCTCCATCAAGTTATTCTCAGGAGTATTATGTGCCAAGGGAAGTGAGATATTCTGACAAGCAATGTCTAAGATCCTATGGCGAGAAGAAGAGAGACATGTTACATCCAGCTTATCTCCTACTAGACTGTGAATTCCTCAAAGCAGGGATAGTGCTTAGACCATGTTAGGAGCATGTACATTTATAGAACTGTTGTTACTGGGGAGAAAGTCTTGGTATCAGGTGATACCAATTACTGTAAGAAAAGTAGGGTACATCAATATAACACCATTAGCAAGAGCGAGGAGCTGTGGGGATGTATGTATATGTATAGCTGATTCAATTTGTTATACAGCAGAAACTAACACACCATTGTAGAGAAATTATACTCCAATAAAGATGTTAAATATATATATATATATATATATATATATATATATTTGAAAAATCATTAGAAACCATAGTTTATTTTTTAAAGTCGCATTTTCCAGCGCAAGTGGCTCGACAGCAGTGTTGAAACTTTTGCCCATCTTTCATATGTGTCCTCCCATGCCCACTATTCTAATACTTTTTTCAATTAAAAAAATAAAACAGGACTGCCCAGAGAATAGATGGCTCTTTGTGCTGGGTAAGGGAAAAGAACGATCAGAATGAGACTGGAATATCCTGTTGCCACCAGAAAGCAAGAATCTGATTTTTTTTTAAATGTTAGGGTCAATATGAGAATGCCAAAGGACCCAATTTAAGGGTTCCCATTGACCAAGCTGCAACAATTTGAGCACAAAATATTATTGTTATTATGGTGACTTGGAGCAAGTTGAGTCCATGAAAGACCATGGATTCATAATATTTCTCAAAAGAGAAAAGTTAAAATAATGAGTACAAAAATATAGCTGTAATCAAAAAATAGATAACCAATTATGGATTTGCTTCTTGTTAATGGATTTTAACAAGTGGCTGTTATTTATATATGGATATTTCATTAATTATTGTTTTGTATAGAAATGCATAAATACATATGTGCATATTTGTTTCTGAGGAAAAAAAAAGCTATGGAAATGAGCAAACCAATAATCTAGGAAAAAAACAGGAACTCTATCTAGAGGAGGACAGACTGGTTTTGTTGGTATGAGATTAACATATAATTTAGATGGAAAGAAAGTCCAACACTTAATCAGGATCAGTGATCACACAAAATTACCAAGTAGAAGAAAGGGTCAACAGGGTCTTCCAAAAAGATGAATTAGTCAAATGTCCCAAAGAGGAAGAAACTACAACCCAGACCCAATGCCTCATCTTACAGGAAGTGAAACCACTAAATGGTCCTACTCATTTTAATAAAACACCAATAAGGAATACATATTTCTTTAAAAAAGTAACAGACCAAGTCAATATATCATACTGATAGGATATTGGGTTCTGTAACTCTGGTAAAGTGAGACTTTAAAAGTATGTTATTTCCTGAAAGACATCAGGTTGTAAAAAAATAAAACCCAAGTGAAGGTGTGACCTTAAAAATCATGTTGCAGTAAGGCCAGAAGTTATTGCAGCCTGATGATGTGTCCTGTACCCAGACCAAAAATGGATCAGCCAGTAATCCAGATTCTGCTGCCTTGGCTGGGCTGAGCACGTGTACTTTTTCTTTGGGGTCTAGTAATATTACTCCACCCCTGGGAAGGAATAAAAATATATTACTAAAACCCTAGGAAGATATTAAAATAAGTATACTAATATCCCCTCAGAAGGTATAAAACAAGCACATAAATTATCAAAGAAATGAATAAGTCCATTGTTCTGAGGCTTTAGAATACATTCAAGTGTAAGTATAATAATAAGCTTTGTAGTCACTGCATTTGTGAAAGTTTTATATATTTGAAGTGTTCAAAAAATCAGCCATAATAAATCTGCAGATGCATTTTAAAAGATATAGGAGAAATTAATCAAATTATAGTCAGTTTAAAATTTCAAGATACTTTGTTTTAAAAATATTTTTTATTAGGTATATGAGTTCAGTAATTTGAACATTAAACAAAATACAAGTTTCTTGCTCCTGACAGGAAAATTAAGAAACCTGGGCTGTGAGGTCCCTTCCCCTAAATCATCCCAGAGGAAATTGGAAACCTTTCTTGCACATTAGAATTACCCAGGAAGCTTTAAAAACTATTGATAATCAGGGGCCCTCCTTGGACCATTTGTATCAGAATCTTCAGAAGCAGAATCTGGGCACTAGAGTTTTTTAAATACTCCTCAGTTCCAGCTAATATGCAGCCAGAGTTAAGGAATTAATAGAGGAGTTGAGAAGGCAGAGTCTGCGGAACTAACATCAAAACTTTGAAAAGGCCACAAGGAGACCAAAGACAGTTGTGAGTTGGTGTAGAAGCCCATGGCAGTCTGGGATGGGGACATAGTGGAGCAGTAGGTGTAGCTATGGCGGGTGAATTTTGCTCTTACTTATCCCCTACGTTGATTTGGCGGGATGTTTTTCTGGCCCCATCGCTTCCATGGACTGGAAATTAGCAAGAGCAGACAGGTTATGCATATGGAGGGGATGGAAGGGTTGGGGAGATGGGGAGAATATCAGGGTAGCTTCAAGACCCTCCCAAGTTGAGAATCCGGTGAGAACACGTGTATAACATCTAGTTGCCCTACGGCATTTGCTTCCTCCTTCCTTTCCTCTCCATACCCTCAAAGACAGTGGATTGCAACCTAAGAAGTTTATCTCCTCTTGGAGATAGCCTCCTTTTTTCCAGGAATTTAAGGAAGATTCTCTGAATGGAGGCAATGCCTGGTGAAGGAACTGGGAATGGACATGGTCTGCAGGTTCTGTGATGTGTGATGCTCTCATTCCTAGACTTCCCCGGCTTCCACAAATAGTCCCAAGGATCAGTACCACACAGACTATATTCTCTGACCACAGTGCAATTTTATGTTAGAAATAAATTACAAAAGAATAATTATTGGGAGATGATTCTCCATAGGTCTCTTGTGTTTCTGTATGTCTTCTGAGCAGAGGCATTGTCAGCTTTTGATTACCTTTTCAAGGATGTTTATGTAGCAAACAGCCTTGGAAAATAAAGATAGCATCTCCCTCCATGGCAGAGGGCAGGTGTGTTTGCTTTCTAGTAAAACGAAGGTAATGTCTCCCTGTGGGGCAAAGATTGGGTAGGTTGGCTTATACCCCCTTATGAAAGATTGGAGTTTCCTAATCTCAGGGTCCTTCAACTGTGACTGAAACCTACTACAGGTGCAGCATCCTCCTGGACCCATATATGCATCGCTCTTGTAGGACTTAGGAGGCAAGGGGAACCAATGAGAAAATGAAGTCATTTGTCTTTGATCCAGGAGTCTCAGGTCTTCCGGCATTGTTTTTGAAACTGACTGGCTACCTTGGTACCTTAGAAGCAGGTAAAATCCAAGATTCTTCACAGTTGTTGATAATAACTTTTTAAAATCCTTTAAGTCTAGAAATGAAATTGCATACAACTAAAAAATCTTTAAATTAAAAAGGAATTCATGAATATAATATAGAAAACAGAATAAACTGAAAGTATTTTAAGCCAAAATTTATGGACATAGCTAAAGCAATATTTGGAGGGAAATTTATAAATTTAAATAACTGTATCAGGAATCAAGAAAGATTGAAAACTAATGAGCTGTTCAAGAAGAAAAAAAAATGGAAATTAGAGCAAAACTAAAGAAATCAGAAAGGAAGAAATATTAAGGTCAGAAATCAAAGTAAAGAATAAGAAAACAGTAATAATACAAGATATAATAATAGTAACAACAAACGATACTGAAGATCAGTAAAATTAAAAGCTGATACTTAAATTTTTTTGAAAAGATAAGATGGTCTTCTGGGAAGAAAGAAAGAAAAAGATTGTATAAAGCAAAATGCAGAATGATAAAAAGGGAATAACTGCAGATGCATAAGACATTTAAAAATAATAAAAGAATATCGTGAAAACTATAGCCGAATATATTTGAAATTGCAGATGAAATGGATTTTGCTCTACACGGTAGTATTTAAATAACTCAGCAACAAGTAAAGCTTGGTGCTGGCTAATCAGGATGGGCACGTGCCAATCAGAAAGCATTCTGCCTGGTTGCCAGGCTGGTGTGTCCTGCCTGAATAACAACTCTGTATTTCTGAGATGAAAATTAAATTCCCAGTTGGCCCAAGGAGAGATATAAATATCAAACAGGCCAGTAAGCATTAAAGAAGCAAAATGGTAATCAAAGATTTCCTTTTCCAAAAGGCTGCAGCCCAGAAAGTTTTTTAGATGAAAGCTTTACAAACTTGTAAGGAACAGGTAATTCCCTACTTCATGTATTCTCAAAGGGATCAAAATCCACTGGTTTGGGGAGAAGGGAAAAAATCTTAGGTATTAAAATACTGTGGCCCTCCAAAGGGTCACGGTACATAAACAGATATACAGTGTTTCTGTGGTATTAAAATTTCAAGGGGGGGGATTAGAAAAAAAACATATCTAAAGAGGCTCCAGGGAGAGGGGGAGACTAATAAAAAAAAAAAAAGAAATTGAGAAACACCCCCTAATTTTAGTCAAGAAAATAGAGAAAGAGCAAAAACTTCCAAAAGGCTAGTATAACTGAATACAAAACTGGATAAGAAATGCACACACACACATACACATGTATATATTTATATACACATATGTATGTATTTATATTTATAAGTGAAATGTCCCTCTGTAGATATACAGTCATGTTCAATTATGAAAATGTATGCAAAAATCCTCCATAAATATTCGTTAAATTAATCCGACAATATTAAAACTATATCTCAGAACCAGATTTACCCTCCTGCCTTAAACAATGAGAAAAACTGGACAGGATATGTGGAGTAACTGCTTTAAGATATAGGATGATATGAAGATGAAGCCTGTGATTCCAGAGAGAAGGGAAACCAATGAGGTGAGTTCTACCATCACTGTAGCTTTCTGCCTGGAGGTACATTCTGGAGAGCAGAGTGTGTAGGGCATTCCCAAGCAGAGCACAGTATTCTCTCTGAGTTGAGGAGCAGAGGTTGGAGTTCTGGGAGTCTGAGGGAGCTAGAAGCTGTGGAGGCAGAGTGCCATAGAGGAGAGAACTACAGAAAACCAGCTCAGTCTTTGGTTAATACTAGGATGTGTAGACACAGAGTGAAACTCTTCTATATACATTTATGTACATCTATATACATTTATGTACATCTATACGTTTATGTGCATATATGTAACCAGAATATTACTATTTGAAAGTAGATTGTGATAATTAGAGCTGTTTACTATACGTGCTAAAACAACTACTGTATACAAAACAAAGAGTTATAACTAATGTCCCCAAAGGAGAAGAAAATGGGTTCATAAGAATATTCAGTTAATCCAAAGGAAGTCAATAAAATAGGAAAAAATTCCCAAATAACAGATGGAACAAATAGAAATCAAATAGTGAGGTAGAAGCATGTGACTTATTGCATAAAGTACAAATTGTATAAGCACCAAATTAAAAGGCAGAGATTGTCAGATTGGACAAAAAAACAACACCTAACTACAAGCAATCCACTTTAAATATAAAGACACAATAGATTAAAAATAAAAGAATGGAAAAGAATACCAAGGTAACCCTGATCAAAATAAAGCTGAGTGGCTATACTAATATCAAACAAAGTAGAAGTCATTGAAAATAATCTTAGCAGGGATAAAGAAGATTATCATTTAATAATGATAAAAGGGTCATTTCATCAAAGGACATAACAGTGTTTTTTGCACCAAGTAACAGAGGATCAGGATACATCAAGTAAAAAGCTAATAGACTTGAAAGGAGAAATTGGCAAATTTACGATTACAATCAGAGATTTCAGCATCCTCTTTTAATAATTAATAGAACAAGTAGAAAATCTGTTTGGACATAGTAGACTTGAATAACACCATAAACCAAACCATAAAGGTAAACCATATTTATAGAAGACTCCACCCAACAGCTACATAATACACATTCTTTTCAAGTGCTCAGGGAATATTGACTAAGACAATATTCTGGGATGTAAAACAAACCTCAATAAATTGAAAACAATTCAACTCATGCAAAATATGTTCTCTGACTACAATGCAATTAAATTAGAAAACGAGAAAAATACCTGAAAAACCTCCAAGTATTTAGAAACTAATATACTTCTAAATAGCCCATGGATCAAAGAAGACATCAAAAGTGAAATCAGGAAGCATTTTGAACTGAATGAAAATGGAAACACAGCATATCAAATATTGTAGGATGCTAGTAAATTAGTGCTTAGAATTTGTCGGAAAGGTATCAAATTAATGACCTGAGTTTCCACATTAAAAAAGTAGTAAAAATAGAGCAATTCAAGCTCAAAGAGAAAACCAGTGTAACACTTGTTTTTTAAAAAAGTCAATAAAATTGATGAATCTCTAGTCATATTGATTAAGACAAAAAGAAGACACTAGGAGAAGGAAGTGATGTAATCACAGTTTCAACAGACATTTAAGGGATAAAAGGGAATATGATGAACAACTCTCCAGACATAAATTCAGCAACTTAAATGAAATGGACCAATTCCTTGAAAGACCCAGACAATGAAAGCTTATTCAAGAAGGAATAGATAACCCATATAGCCCTGTATCCATTAAAGAAACTGAATTTTTACTTCAAAGCCTTCCCACCAAAAAAACTTCATACTCAGATGACATCACTAGTGAATTCTATCAAATATTTAAGAAAGAAAACTAATTTTAAATAAACTGTTCCAGAAAATTGAAAACACTTCCCAACTCAGACTTTAAGTTAACATTACTCTGATCCCCAAACCAAACAGACATTATAAGAAAGAAAATTACAATCCCAAATCCCTCAGGAACATAGATACCAAAATTCTTAACAATATTTTAGCAAATCACATCCACTGATACATGAAAAAATAATACATCATGACCAAGAGGATTTCATTCCAGGAATGTAGGGTTGGTTTAACATTTGAAAAATTAAACAATGCAAATCCCTATATTAAGGACTACAAGAGAAATATGAGATGATTATCTGAGTAGATACAGAAAAAGTACTTTGTGCCATCATTTACAGCCTCCCCTGTGGCCCACGCACAAGGGCAGGAGAACATCAGGAGAGAGGATCTGTAACAGCTTTGCGAGTGACGAGAGTCACCCCTCCATACAGACATCCAGATTGCTCCTAAAGCATTCTTGCCTCTGGGCTGGCTCCCGGGAGTGGACAGAGAGGCCTTCCCTTTGCCTAGTGATCAACAATTCCCAGACCTGCCTATGTGATGGCCCCCAACTACTGCCTGATCCATCAGAGTTTTAACCCCCATCTTAGACTACTGGTTTCATCCTATGATCTTAGGGTATTAGGTGGCCAGGTGCTTCACCCAATCCACTCTCTACCAGTAACGGGAACTGACATGCCCACCACCCCTGAGGTACTGACCCCACCCCATTCCCTTGACGATGGTTAAGTGGTCAGTTTAGGGCTTTGCTACCACAGGTGAATATTGTTTACCATTCAACCCACCCTACCATTTTGTCATCCCTGTTGGATGATAAAAGTGAGTTTATATTTTCTTTTCTTTTTTTTTCTATAAAACTCTTTGTTTCTATTCTTAGAATATTAAGTTGAAATTTTAAAATAGTGTTTATTCATTCTTTAAATATTTATTGAGTGACTATGTGGATAAGTTCTCCATGAATGTAACGTAAATATAGCCTCGCAGGATATTTTTTGTGTGTTTTGATTTGTTTTTTTTCCTTTTGGCCCTCTTTACATATTTCTCCTAACGCTCATCCCTCGCCTCTGACAATCTCCAATCTGTTCTGCATATCTGTGAGCTTGGTTTTTTGTTTTTGTTTTCATTTCTGTTTAGATTCCACATATAAGAGAGATCATATGGTATTTGTTTTTCTCTGTCTGACTTATTTCACTTAGCATAATACCTTTGGGGTCCATCCATGTTGTCCCAAATGGCAAGACTTCATAATTTTTTATGATTGAATAATATTTCATTTTCTATCTATCTATCTATTTATCTATATCATTTTCTTTATCTCTTCATCCATCACTGGACATTTAAGTTGTTTCCATTCTTGGCTATTGTAAATAATGCTGCAATGAACACATGG
Organism: Neophocaena asiaeorientalis asiaeorientalis; assembly: GCF_003031525.2. NCBI lineage: Eukaryota > Metazoa > Chordata > Mammalia > Artiodactyla > Phocoenidae > Neophocaena > Neophocaena asiaeorientalis. The sequence goes on along the minus strand of NW_020173494.1, from coordinate 332,186 downwards.
GTACATATATCTTCTCAAGTTAGGGTTTTCCTTTTCTTTGGATAAATACCCAAAAGTGGAGTTCCTGGATCTTATGGTAGTTCTATTTTTAATTTTTTGAGGAACCTCCATACTGTTTTCCATAATGACTGCACCAATTTATATCCCCACCAACAATGCACAAGGGTTCCCTTTTCTCCACATCCTCACCAACTACTTATTTCTTATTTTTTATAATAGCTCTTCTAACAGGTGTGAAGTGATATCTCATTGTTTTGATTTGCATTTCCCTTTGATTAGTGATATTGAGCATTGTTTCATGTACCCATTGGCCATCTGTATGTCTTCTTTGGAAAAATATCTATTTAAGTCTTTTACCTATTTTTCAATCAGATTGTTTATTTTTTTTACTACTGAGTTGTATGAGTTCTTTATATATTTTGGATATTATCTTCTTATCAGGTATATGATTTGCAAATTTTTTCTCCCATTCAGTAGATTGTCTTCTCGTTGTCCTTTACTGTGCAGAAGCTTTTTAGTTCGATATAGCTCCACTTGTTTATTTTTGCTTTTGTTTCTTCTACATTTGGTGTCAGGTTCAAAAAATCATTGCCAAGACTTATGTCAGGGAGCTTACTGCCTTATATTTTATTTCCTATGTACTCTAAATAGGGCCAATAGCTTCTTGCTTTTACTCTCAAATCACCCATGATTTTTCTCATAATAATCTCCATACTTTAATATTTCCAGAGTCCCCTCTAACCCAAGTTTATTGTAAAGATAGTTTCTTCAGTGAGGAGAGGGAGCCTGCTGGCAAGACTGTGGGAAAAGGACTACTGTTTTACATTATAAACCTTGGAAGCACTATTTGACTTTTAAAACTGTATATATGTAATTCTTATATAAAATTAAATCAAAAAAGAAAAAGAAAAGGTCTAGAATGCTTGCTGTTCTTCTTCATCCTGGGCCTAATGCAGGCATCACTAACCTATAACAGTGCTCCTTTCTACTATCTCACAGCCTCACAGCCCTTCTCAACACAGTACTCCAGGCAGGCACTACCAGCCAGAGTTGACATGAAACCGGTTCTCCATTCCTGATCTTTTTCATTGGCTCTGCTTAGAGATTTTGCTTTTGCTTTTCTAGCTCCGAACCTTGTGCCTTTTCCAGAATGAATCCAAGCTTCAGCTCTCTGGTGTTATACACCACAGCCTATGATGTATACTGCTTCTAAACCAAGTCATGCCTCACTGCCAGGGAACCTTCTGTGGCCTCCCTGCTCAATGGGGAGGGGGATTTAATAGCTATAGTGTACCGGAGCAGATTCATTTAGAGAGGTCCAAACAGCCAGAATGCCTAAGAGAAACCCCCTTTGGGAATAGTGGGTGCAGCTGACTGGACATCTTATTGCTTCAGAGGTCTGCAGTCCCTTCTGTCAATCTGAATCACCCTCGGGACAGAGAGTGACTTCCTACCTTTCAATACTTTCCTCTCTAAGAAGAGTAGCAGCTTCCTACAACCCTTCCAACTGTGGTTGGGTTACACCAGGTAGAGAGATCTTGTATTATATCCTCAGAGGGTGTGGTACAGGAAAATTACAGCAGTGAGAGCTGGTACTCCATGCTCCCTCCCATTAGGAAGAGCACTGACTTTTTTTTATATTTTCCCTTGCAAATCTTCAGTCTCAGAAGCAGAACAATCAATCATATTGTCAACACAAATAGGCCTCATAAAATTCAAAGTTAGTCACCTCTGACAGTTTCCTCACCCATAAAACGAGCGGGGTAGACCAGATAATCTCTCAGGGTCTTTCCAGCTCTTATATCTAGTGACTTTAAGGCTTCAGTCAATAATATAAAATAAGAGTGGAAAGCAAAGGACTCCCTTTAAAAGTTAACACAGGTTCTGGAGAAAAAGAGGATTGGTTTGAAAGATAAGAAGCCAGAATGAATTCTGAAATGAAGTAGAACAATGAGAACGTGCTTGTAAAATGTATCACCACCCAAGTGCCTTCCAATGGGCTCTGGATAACTTCCAGACTGGGTGATTACTGACTGATAAGAATCGTTCTTCATTAAGGTAACCGTGATTTGTTGTGTTTGCCAAAGGTTGGAAGAAAACTGAGCCAAGAGCTGGAGGCCAGAAGTTCCCGCTCCTGCCCTACACATCTAGACTTTGCGTTTTTACATTTTCTACTACATTTCAAGGCAAGTAACTTTAATTTTGCTTCTCTGTCCTCTGTCGCTGTGAAATACCACATCTCCATGGGAATAGAGGATGTCTTTAGCTTCAGCAAACCTGCTAAAATCCTTCTGGAATGTGATGTAGCAGGATTTGCCTTTCCGTTGGTGGAGGTTCGGGCCTATACGAAAAGAGTTGCTTGTTTCCAGAATGCAAACTCTCCAGATGCAGAGATACAGGAGATCTCTCATGGAGGAAGCAGTGTCTTCAAAAATTAAAATGGAAAATCCTTAGGCAAGAAAAGCTTGTCTTAAGTTTGGCACAGAATTTGGGACCATTGCTTCGGGAGTCAATGACACCCAGATGGGAATGGAAGCCTCCGGGATGGGTGAGGCAGCTCAGGGAGAACAAGTGTGTGCAGGGGGAAGGGATGACTTGGGAGAGGAGGCTGTGGGATGGGTACTGTCTTGGGTCTGTTCCTAAGAGGAATGTCTTTCCAGCCTCTTCATGCCATCACACACCTCCACTTGGTAGAATGTTGCATTTCTTTATTCACTTATTGAATTATACATTCTTTCACTTACTCACTTGCTCACTTATTCAAAAAGCATTTATTCAGCACCTACCATGTGCCAAATATTGTCTGAGTTCACGTGGAGGGATAGGACATTGTCCCTGCCCACCAGGGCTCACAGCCCAGGCTGAGGAGGTAGATGCCACTCAGCATGGTCCATGCCACGGTGGGGTGAGCAGATGAGGTGGTGGGAGCATAGGAGAGGGGCAGCTAAGCCACCTTTGGGAAGGAGCTTAGCGAGCTTTTCAAAGGAGAGCCTACCTTATGGGTCCTGAAGGGCATGGTGTTATTTGAAGGGTCCTGAACTGGTGAAGGTGTATTCTAGGCTCAGGGGGTAGCTTGCAGGCTGGCTCTGAGACAGGGAAGAGCACATGAGGCTTGGAGGTCTACAAGTGGTTCAGAGAGCTCGGATGATGAACTGACCACACACTTTGTGGGAAGCTGGAGTCCTCATCTTCACTGGAGGGTTTCCTGAGGCCCTCCTGCTAAGAAATCACCTTGTTTGTGCTGGCCATGTGAATTCATATGGTTTGATTGTATTTGACTCTGTGCGGTTGGGTTCAATGAAAGGTTCCTTCTTCGGAAGGACCATGTGGATTTTTGAACCGGAGGATAACTGAAGAAATTGTGCAGTAGTGGACAAGATGATTGCTCGGTGAAGGGACTGAAGGGAGAGGCCCTCAGGAGAATCTGGCCGCCATCAGAGGCATTCAGAATGGCGCACACACAGTAGGGAAGGGAAGCAGTGTTAACTTTTGTATCAGGCACCGGGAGAAATGCTATCGACAGGTTACCTCAGCTCCCCACAACCACCTAATGGAAGGGGTGTTACTACACCCACTTTACAAATGAGGAAGCAGAGGTCTGAAGTTTGTCAAAGCCACTTGCCCTGCACCACTTTGAGAGGTTTGTCATGGTTTTCTGATTTAAGCAGAGACTGAATTAAGTCGGCAGAAGTAAGATCCATGTTGGGGGAAGAAGCAGCACAACTGAGTGTCTAGTTAGGTGTGAGCATCTCAGGAGACCTCCCATGAGCTGGAGGATGTGACAAGTAGTGGTGTCACATATACGGCAGGGAACTCAGGAGAGATGGTGGATTTTTAGCACACAGTTTCATCATTTTTCATTCTAATGATTCAATGAAAGATTTCACTAGAGATGCAGCAGCAAAAGCAAAGAAAAAGAGACAAAGATCTGTGCTATTATGGACCTTAGATTCTAGTGGGGAGGCAGATAAACAAGATAAATACATTTACACTAGAGTAGGGTAAATGGTGACATGCACTAACGAGAGAAATAGAGGAAAGAAAGGAACACAGAAATGTCAGGATGGTTATATTTTGTTGAAGGAGTGACCAAGAAAGTAGTGTGTGAGTTAAGACCTGAAGAAATTGAAAGGTGAATGATGAGGATATCTGGGGGAAAGCGTTTCTGGCAGAGGGACTAGCAAGTGCAGTCCTAATACTGGCTTTGAAGTCTGTTTAGTTTCATGGTCACTCCAGGGATCTCTTGGAAACCAGTGGGAGAGTGTCCTGTCCCCTGTATGGTATTTTAATGAGGCGTTTATTTTTCCTGCTAAAAATATCCTGTACCTTTCTGAAGGTGGGGGAGAAGGGAGGGAAGTGGAACGGAAAAATTATTTCAGCATCTTGCTTGCAAATCTGCCCAGTGGACTGGAGTTTTTACCTACCGTGGGTTTGAGCACTTGCTTTCCATGCCCATTTCTGGATGTCCTCACTAACATATTCCAGCCCAGGCCCTTCCTGTTTTAATGAAAGAAAAGCAGTACAATCCCACCCACTCATCTTAGATACTCCCTCTGGATGGCCTGGCCAGTTTCCATTCCAGTAGATGGCACGAAGCTGAGTTCATGGAGCACAGAAAGTCTGAACATCTGTTTCTATGTGTCTAAATGATGTCATTTGTCCTGAAACACCCCCAGCCCCACACACAGCCCAGATTCTAAATTTGGAGGAAGAAAAAAAACAGAAGGGGAATTCCTACCAGGCTAATGTTCTTGGATGTGGAAAGGCACCCAAATCTGGCTTCCATGAATGGACTGATTGAGCTAGGTAGACTCAAGAGGGTTAATCTCCCCTCACTGCTTCCCTAAACGCTGTCCTTTGAAAAGAGAAAAGAAAAATAAACTGGGAAAAGTCATTGCTGTGTGAAATGGGGCTGGGGATTAGGATTTCCATGGGTCTAAGAGCAACTGAGTCATTACCATTGCACAGATTCAAGGTTGATTTCGGGGTGGCTGAGTTCATATATCTGAGAAACTGTCTAAAAAAAATTTCACCGTGACCCAGCCTGAGCCAGAGTAACAGCTTGCTTCAGAAAAGTGAAAATAAGTAAATAACGTCCCAACTGTAGAAAGAGGTGGGGTAGAGACTGAAACGTGGAGAAAGGAGGAAGCCACGTGAAGCCTCCTTATGTGGCTCAGAAGGAACGGCTCCTCTCTGGGCTTCAGGAAAGTCCCTGAAACAGTTCTTCAGGGTGAGGGCTGTGACCCTTCCAGGTCTCAGAACCAGGACTTGGGATCCCTATGCTGGTCAGTTTGGGTTTAGAGAAGGATGAGAAAGGGATATTCTGTGAACAGTATTTAGCGTTCCAGGTCAGGTGGGCTGCTTTAAAGTCCAATTCGGGAGGGGGTCACAGTGCACAGTGCTGGTAGAAGGCCAGGGCGGGAATGGGTGTGGGGTAGAGCTTAGGTTCTGTGCTGCCAACTTGGGGCACTAGATTCTCGATGGCAGCAGCACATGGGGTCCTCCTGGTAGAAAACTATATCCACAGCATTATCTGGAGAAGTGCTTTATCTTAGCACTTTAAGAGGACAGCAAAAGATGTGTTTGAACCTATACTTTTGAATAAGAACTTTATGTTGTTACAGTATAGATAATGTAAGTTTAATTATATACACCTGTGCAGAAGGGCTATCATAACAAGCATGAGACTGTTGTCCTTAGAAATGCCCACTTGTCATGTTGGCCCTTGGCTGATGTGTGGGAACTTGGCCAGTAAACAGTTCCCAAGACTGATACAAAACTCACCCTAAATGATAAGGGTAGCTCACTGTGCCTGTCCTGTTTGTATAATGTGGTTTATGCTGAACACCTGGTTTCCTTCTGGGAGTCTGGAATGTTGATACAATAGGGTGTCTATATGACCAGCCCCCAAAAAAATCTTGGAGGCTGAGTTTCTAATGAGCTTCCCTGATAGACGGCACTTCACATGTGTTATTACAACCTGTTGCTGGAGGAATTAAGCTTGTCCCATGCAACTCCACTGGGAGAGGACTCTTGGAAGCTTGCACCTGGTTTCCTCTGGACTTCTCATATGCCTTTTCCCTTTGCTGACCTGGCTCTGTATCCTTTCACTATAATAAATCATAGCCATGGGTGCGACCATATGCTGACTTCTGTGCGTCCTCGCAAATCACTGAACCTGGAGGTGGTCTTGGGGACCCCCGCACAACACTAAACCATACCTACTATAGGGCTGAGCTCTAAAAGTAATGACCAAGCAGCCGCATCGCACAGGGAGATCAGCTCGGTGCTGTGTGACGACCTAGAGGGGTGGGACAGGGAGGGTGGGAGGGAGGCGCAAGAGGGAGGGGATATGGGGATATATGTATACATATAGCTGAGTCACTTTATTATACAGCAGAAACTAACACAACACTGGAAAGCAATTATACTCCAGTAAAGGTGTTAAAAAATATTAACGAGCAGCTTCCTCTGCACTGAAGAATTTGAAAAATTCTTCAGTTAGGTAGGGTCAAAGGAAGGTGTTGATTCCAGCCTGGATAATTCTGTTGACCTATTCTTGGTGACCCCTACTGTTCCTGTCCCGTGCCCTGTCTCACAGAGTAATTGCTTCCCTGTACCAGGACCCTACCCCCATGTGCATGCTCTTCTCAGTCTCTACTTACCTATCATGGAGCAGAGGCAGATCAGAGACAAGGAAGGAGTATTGGGATCTATCAGTGATTGCTGCTCAGAACTCCATGGGTGTTTGCAGTTCAACTCGTAAAACAGCAGGGGAGTGACGATGAGGCACTGGCCCACAGGTCCAGTTCAGGACAGACCCCTTCAGCAAGGCGTAGACAGGCTTGTCCCAAGTGTGTCTTTCTGACTGAGGTTTTTCTAGATTCCAAGCTGACCTACTTTTACCTGGTTTCCACACACTTTTTCCTTAGATATGCTGATGCAATCAATTTATTAACACAGAGTCATGCACTGGCCTGTGGGCCTCAGCTTCTGTAAGGTGGCTTTTTCTGTCCATAACCCCATGTGTTGATTGGCTCTGAAAGACCAAACTCATCCAAGCTTGGGGGCACTCCTCACTCATGGTTCCTTCCTCCAGCTGCAGTTACCACCTTGTATGAAGAATTGCTTAGAAGCCTGCTGTCATTTCTGGACCATCCCACAGAGAAAAGCAAGTTTTCAGCTTGTATGTGCTGTTCAAGGTCTTAGAAAGCAACTTGACATGTACCGCATTGTGGTTCCCAGACAGCCACTCATAGGTGGAGGCTTTCCTGGCAGGACGAGCCTATTTCTCCAGCGTCATTCCCTTCTGCAGACATAGCCTACATCCGTGAGGATATGAGAAGGGGCCTTGGGAAGTACACAGGAGGCATACTGAGAGGAAGTCATTTTCAGAAGTCTGGAAGATATGTTTATCTTATAGACTTTTGACTCCAAGGGCTGGTTTTCTACATTTCCTAGTCCTGATTTGCTTTGGAAGAAAATAGTCCATGGATCTGACAGGCCCCATAGAAGGCCAAAGAAAAGTGGGGCTCCTGGGTGTGGAGGTGAAGGGAATAAAGGAACAGAAGTGTCTTGGTGGCCGCAGGACCCAAGGGAGTGGTAGGAGAAGGAAAGAGAGATGTCCATGCATGAGGGGCCAGGAAGCCCTAAGAGCTTTTTGCTGATAGAAGTCATATCACCCCCACTAAACAGTGGAATAGGATTGAGGGACCACTCATGATTGTTGACCCAGTATGGACCTTCATGGGTTGCTATAGGTGGGTTCTTACAAGTAGCTTTAGATCCAAAAAGAGAAACCACTCAATGTGTTCTGCCTCTGCATGATGGATAGGCTGAGAGTAAGACTTTTGGCTGATGTGCCCCCCATCCTTCCAACATTACAAGCTTAGTAGGAAAATCGGAAAATCTCATTATTACCACTACAGGAAGTGCTAGATGATCGGAGGAGTATATTAGAACTCCCGACTTTCCTATCTCGCAGCTTTTCCTCATTGTTAACTTCAAAAGTCTCTTTATCTGAGGTATTTGGGGTCAGAAGCCTTTAAGGAACCATGATGTGAAGGTCTCCTTTCATATCTAGAGGATCTGCTCCCCATCTCCAATGACTGTGAGAAGAGACCCCATCATTTGCACTGACACACACTGGCTGTGCACCTGGGGTGGTTGGGAGAAGCCACAGAGTACTGACTAAGACACAACCTCTTCCTTCAGGGAGCTTGCCATCTAACATGGTAAGATCAGTAAGTAGGACTAAGAAGATGGCATATTATTGAACAGAGGACAAGTCGATGGACCAATCCCAGCCCACATTGGTGGAGGGTTCTATCCTTACACGTTTCCCATCTGCAGACAGATTTGCTCAGTAGACTGTGAGAGCTATATGCATTCCCCAGAATTAATGGCTTTCTGCACCATCTGTAAATATCTTTTTTTTTTTTTTTTTTTTCCGGTACACGGGCCTCTCACTGCCGCGGCCTCTCCCGTTGCTGAGCACAGGCTCCAGACGTGCAGGCTCAGCGGCCATGGCTTATGGGCCCAGACGCTCCGTGGCATGTGGGATCCCTCCCGGACCGGGGCACGAACCTGTGTCCCCCGCATCAGCAGGCGGACTCTCAACCACCGCGCCACCAGGGAAGCCCCTGTAAATATCTTTTAAGGAGGTCTTCAACAAGTGTATTTTAGTTTCTCGTAACTCAAGCCAATCCAACATTTATTAAGGCCTACAAGAATGGAAAAGAATGTGGTCTGTAACCTCAGGTCCCCTGGTTTTGCTTTCTTGAGATTGCCTCTGAACCCCAAATCACTGCTTGGCAGGCAGCACAAAACCTCCAGCCCCAGCTGACCCACTGAATAGGTGCTTAAGTTGAAATCTCAGAAACTTTCCAGAGGAAAAAAAAACAATTTCCCTAAGCATACAGAAATGTTTCATGTAGCTGTATTTGTATACTCTGCATTTCTTCCTGTTGCAAAGGATGACCTGTCTCCGCCTCTGCCTCTGCCTCTGCCTCTGGCCAGGGCAACCCACCACCTGTTGACTGGGTCCTACCCCTTCTTTCCTTTCAAGGACTTTGCATCTTTCTCTGGTATCATTAACTTTCCCATTTCTAGCGGTTTATCCCATTGGCATATCAATATGTTGTAATGTCCCTTAAGATATTAAAAAATAAATAAATCTCGACTTCCAGTTCTTTATCTCTTTTTTATTTATCTTGCTTTCTTTATAGGAAAACTCCTCAAAACAGCTGTTGCTCCTTTCTCTACTTCCCCTCTTCCTATTCTTTCTTTGACCCATTTCAGTCAGGCTCTAGTTTCCACGGTAATAATGAAGCCAGAATTCTCACAGAAAATGTGAAAACCAGCTGCAGTTTCACATTAGCTACTCTTATCTTGCTAAATGCACTGGCCATCTCTTATCTTCATATCAGTTGACCTCTCATTAGCATTTAATGCAGGAGGTCACTTGCTTCTTCTGCACTGGTCATCTCTTATCTTCATATCAGTTGACCTCTCATTAGCATTTAATGCAGGAGGTCACTTCCTTCTTCTGGAAACCCTTTCTTTTCTTGAATTTGAGGTAGCCCATTCTCCTGGCTTACTTATACACTGATTACTCTTTCATGCCCCTTATTGGCTTCTCCTCCCCTTTCTTCCCTCTAAATGTCGGGGTGTTCTTACGCTCAGTCATCAGACTTGTTCTCTATCTCCCCTCACTTTTAGGTGATCTTACCCAGTCTCGTGATTTTAAATACTGTTCATACTCTAATGACCCCCAAACATGTTTCCAGCCCTGACCTGTCCCCTAAGCCAAATACCTTCTTACCATGCCCACTTGGACACCTGCTGGACAGTTCATAGTTTGTATGTCCAAAATAGAACTCTGAATTTCCCACCAGAACCCCTCCTCATTCCTGTGTCTTTTCCAGTTCGCCCCTCTCTCAGTCAAGGGCACCACCATTTACCTAGGTGCTCAAGCTCCAAGCCTATGAGTTGTAATTGAGTTTTCTCTTTACCCTACATTCCACATCTAAACCATCAGTGAGTTTGGTTGGTTCCATCTGCATAATACATCCCGGATTCAACCACTTCTCACCACTCTTACTGATGTCACCTGTCTGAGCCACGCCTATCACTCTGGAGCCACTCCAATAGCCTCATAACTCATCTCTCTGCTTCCTCTCTTGCCATCCCTCCCCCAGTCTATTCTCTTCATGGCCACCCAAGTGGATATTTTTAAAATGCAAATCAAATCATGTCAACCCCTGCTCAAAACTTAGAATGAAACCCAATTCCTTACCATGGCTGCCTCTCACTCTCACTTCTCTCTCTTGCCCTCCTATTCTCACTACACCAACCTTCTTGCTTTTTCTCAACCCACTAACTTTATTCTCACCTCATGGCTTTCATATTTCCTATACCTGCTGCCTAGAATGCTGCCCAGGATCTTTTGCATTCTTACTTCTTCACATTACGTACATCTCAAGCACTTATTATTGCCTGATATTATAAGGTTTATTAATTTGTTTACTTGCTTATTGTCTGCCTCTAAATGTCATGGCGAGAATTGAGTCTGTCTTGTTCACCAGTGTGTCACTAGTACCTGAAATAGGGCCTGACACATGGAAGAGGCTCAAGAAGTGTTTGTTAAATGAGTGAGAAATAATGATAGCTAGAATTTATTGAGCATTTACTATGTACCAGATACTGTGATAAGGGCTTTACGTACTCATTTAACTCTCACAGCAACCCTTTGAGACTTTACTGGTATTTTACCAAGTTTTACAGATGAGGAAACTTCTGCGTAAAAAGATGAAGAAAACTTGCCTAAGGTTACACAACTACAAAGGGGTGGAACTGGACCTTGAACCCAGCCTGGTCTCACTCCAAAGCTCCCGCTCCTAACCACTAGATTATACTGCCCCCAAGGAAAGCAGCTTCCCTACCAGTTAAAGTCCCAATGAAATCAATTTAAGGTCCCCTGCATAAGAATTCTGCATGTGGGCACCATCAAGTGCTCCTTCCACTGTCTAATGGGGCTGAAAAGAGCCGTCATTGCTTAAGAAAGAGTTGTGAGGACTCTCGGCCTCCAATTCTCCTGCCCTGCCCCTATAAATGGATTCATATTTCAAATGTGGGGTAGAGGGTGGAGAAGGGGAGGAGTACAAGTGGGATGAGACAGAAGCATTGTACTCCTGGAGGCCCAGGTTTCCAATCTTTCGAATCTAGGCTTTGACATGGGCAAACTCCATGTGTTCTCCTGCTGTCTTAATTCTCCAGCTTCACTTTTGCTGCTCTCCCTTCCTCCTTCTCTGGACGAGAGGGTGGGACTCTCTTTAGGAGATGCTCCAGGTCCCCCAACCACAGTCCCTGGGTCTGCCCTGGAGTTCATTTGTAGACAGTTCCTCACAAGGAATGTTTTCCCAGGTCTCTGCCTAAGGACAATTTCCAGCCCAAGAATGTGCTTCGTTACCAGTAGGGGACAGGCCAGACGTGCCAGGTGAATTATGTTCCACAGTTTCCCAGAGGGTCCCCGGCAGGACTGAGCCCCAGTTGCCCACAGTGGTAACGCACTCATTAACACACCCTTCATCAGCTTTCCTTTCTTCCCTGTCTCCCTCACATGCTTCCTGAGCTCACCCCCCCAAGTAAGTTATAAGTGCTGGAATCCTCATCTCAGTGTCTACCTGACTCATGACAGACCACCTCTCCTAAAACTCTTGAGCAGAACAACATCCAGGAGTCAGCGGAAGAGTCAGCCCACCTCCCTCCAAATTTAAGTTAAATTACATATCAATGAGCTGTACGTTTCACAGCTTCTGCCATGATTTCACTTAATGTTTTCAATCATCCTGCAGTGCACACTTGTTGGGGAGTGTCAGCCCATTCCACACGTGTGAAAACCAAGGCTCAGAGAGGTGAATTAAATACCTGACTAAAGAGACTCCAGGTCAGCTGCCGCTCCCCCTTGGAGGTTTGTGTAAAGATCCAATAAACTCCACTCTCTACCATACCCAGCAGAGAGCCTAGCCCTCAGTGGGTGTTCAACCCATGCAAGTTCTCTTTTCTCTTTTAACTTTTATTTTTCCAATAAAAGGTCTTAAACCATTTTGTCAATGGAGTTTGGCCCATATTTCATAGTCAAAAAAAAAAGAAAAATAGACGTACCTCAAGCACTTCCTTCTTCTAGGTGATATGAGCTCATGTTTCAGAAATTCCCACTGGAGTTCATCCCCTTCTTTCCACAGGCGAGGTTTCTGAATCAGCCCAAACTTGACTCTGGACAAGCTGCCCATTTCCAGGCTGGCATGTCAGCCTCTGCTGACCACCACCTCTGACCTGACTCCAAGCTTCTTCTCAGGCTCCCAAAGGAGGCAAGCACCTCGATTCTCTCAAGGGCTTAGGTTGGAGCAAATCAGCCTAGAGTGGGAGCTTGGGGCTCAAGCCGAAATGTGGGCTGGTTCCTGATCCTGGCGTGGAGCACGTCTCTCCTTCCAGCATGTCTTTGCTGTGGGTCTGGAGCCTGAGAAGTTGGTGTCTTTAATGAGCACACTCTGGAAATGTGTCAGCTATCTGATTACAGCTTCCTCAGAGGTGGATCGGGCGCCCTGCCCGCTCATGTGTTTCCCCCGTGGCTCTTCCTTTGCTGTTCCACAATAAGGCCCATCTGCCGTAGCAATGCCTACAGCTAGTGACACCTTGCAGGGTGTTCCTTCTCAGCAACGCAATGTTTCTTTAAAGAAACACACACCTTGAAGTGGAATTTCTGGAACGATTCTTGGATGGATATTTTCCAGAGGAACCCTAGCAACATGTGCAAATACCCTTTTATTTTCCAACATGGCAACAAATATTTCCCATCTTTCTTTTTAGTGTGGGGACTGGGCTCAATAAGTACTCAGGTGACACGTTTCTGGGTGGCAGAGGTGAATGAGGCCAAAACAATACCTGTCGGTTCTGGGTCATTTCTGCCAGCACCGAGTGGATTATTATTTTAATATCCAGTGGAGATTACAAACTGAATCCCAGGGAAAAAAAGATGGAGATGAAAATTCTGGAGAGAGGGAATTTTAAGCTATGAGAATGGATGCAATCTCTGCAGAAGAGAAAAGAGAAAGGGGTAGAGAGTCGTAGGCAGGAGGAGATAGGACCTCAGGTAGCTTGATCATATAATTTGTTGCCCAAACTGGAACAACTTAGGGAGAGAGAGGAGCCACTATTAATAATGACATTGGGAACTCAGATGTAAACCATAATTGTCTTCGGCATGTGAGGACATATGCACCCTAACATGAGGGTCACTTCTACTGAAGGGCTGGTGATGATTGCCTTTGCCACAGCCCTGACACTTTCTTACATGACAGCAGGAAGTGGTGAAGAGGTGATCATCTGCTACAAGTCCAGAACATGAGTCCTTTCAGTAGGGTCTCCTGAGGGGGCCATTGTGAACTCTGGCAACTTGTCTTCCCTTGGGGCCTCTAGCCCTTCTCTCGTCCTCACATCCTTCCTTGGGGACAAGTGTGGTATGATGAGGATAGGACACAGATGTGAGTGTGCTCTCCAAATGCCTCAAGGGGGAAAACTGTAGCTATTGGGAAATTGATAGAATTGTCAAAAGAATATAATCAGCTACATAAATCGTTTAACCAAAGTCACAGTGCTGTGATAAAAATTAAAATTGTCTTCATATGCTATTAAAACTGATACCACATCCATATAATTCCCATCTCCCTCCAATCTAATTGCAACATACTTTTGTCCCTACTTGGTTTCTGACCCAGTCTCTTTATTCTAGGCCCTCCTACCTCTTCTGGGACCTTGATCCATATATATATGTATTTTTTTTTTTGCAGTATGTGGGCCTCTCACTGTTGTGGCCTCTCCCGTTGCGGAGCACAGGCTCCAGACGCGCAGGCCCAGCAGCCATGGCTCACGGGCCCAGCCGCTCTGCGGCATGTGGGATCTTCCCGGACCGGGGCACGAACCCGTGTCCTCTGCATCAGCAGGCGGACTCTCAACCACTGCGCCACCAGGGAAGCCCGATCCATATTTTAAAAAATCATCTGTTGACCCTGAGTCTCCCATTTTAACCTATATCTATAAGAGTATAGATGCAGTATCTTCCATTCTCTCCCCCACCCCTTTTAATCCCTAACCTATAGGTTTTTTCATCCCCATTTTTTTTTCAGTGTTTCAGATTAGACTGAAGAGTTCTGACTTCATCTGAATAAGTGCGGTTCACAGTAGGCTCTGACTAGCTGAGCCATTTCTGAATGTCAGATTTCTAACAGAAACCAACTTGTTCTCAGCAGTAACCAAAGTAGCAAACAGATTCCAAATTGGTCAAAATCAGTTTTTAACTGGTTCTAACCAGGTCAAAACCAACATTCCTGGTTCAAATTGGATAAAGCCAGGTCAAGCAGGATAAAACATTCCAACTTAGGACAAATTAGATTCAGAGCAATTCATGATGATTGAGACCAGATGAGCCTGGTTCTGACTTGTCCTTACTGGGTCAGACCAACATGAATTGAGTCACAATGGTTCAGAAGGAGGAAACTGGATTCAGCCAGGTGACACTGCTTCGTATTAGGGAGAAAATAAATAAAAAATGATTTTTAGCAGATTAAACAGATTCTAACTAAATTAAACCAGTTTTAAGTCACATTTGTTGGAAAGAAATCTAAAAAAGAGGGGATATATGTATAACTGGTTCACTTTGCTGTACAGCAGAAACTAACACAACATTGTAAAGCAACTATACTCCAATAAAAATTAAAAGATAAAATCACATTTGTCAAAGTAGCTTGATTCAAGTTGGATCAAATCAGCTCTAATTCCAGTAGTACTGCCCTTGCTGATTAAAAGCAGCTTTAGCCAGTTTAAACCAGATCTGGCACCATTGCTTAAAAAATATATTATTAACTATTTATGGAGGAAAAAAAGAGATGGATAGGTTATAGATGTCATTATACATTATATCTTATAATTTACATTTTGCTTTCATAGATCATTAAGAGGTATATAAAATCCAAAGCAAGCTCTTTACTGATTCAGCAATCTGTAATGTCCATTCGTCTACAGATTTCTCTCAGCATTAAAATTATTTCTTACACTGTTGAGTTTCCCAAGTTTTAATCAAGTTGAGGCAGGTTGTCTGCAAAAAAAAAATCTCCCCAGTCATCTAGAGAAGAGATTCCCTCAGTGGAAGTGAACTACATGACCAGGCTCTGACCTTTTCACTGGTCTTTTGGGAGAACGTCTTGTTTCATGGGGTCATTACCCAGATTTGAATTGCTTCATCAAAAGTAATTAATGAGGAGCTAGACGTACAACAGCAGATATTTTCAAAGAGAAATGATTTCTCCAGATCTGTGGGGACTCTGTCCCAAGGTGGTGCTGCTTTTATGGAAAATATGTTGACTCATGAACTGTTGAACCATCTTTCCATGATCTGAATATAGCTCTCTAATAAAAACCTTTTCATATTTTTTTCAAATAATTTCTGGATTAAATCATAATTTGATACTGATGGACAGTGCAAAAATGAATAAATTCAGAACTATGTTGGTGACCTAGGAGCCACCTGAACGGATACCTAATCATACTTATTTATCCAAATGGCAAACTAGTACAGAAGGAGAACAAAAAGGTGTAGAAACTGAATGAGAATACAAGTTATAATACAATTAACAGTAAAATTGAAGTGGAATGGTAATTTGTATGAACAACATTTTAAAAATGTATTTCAGAGACTGAAAGTAAATACTGGATTTTGTGTTTCAAAACCAGACACCTACAAACCTGCAGCCCTGGTCTGATCAGATCAAACTTGTTTCAACAATTCTATGCAAATGAATTTGTGCTCGATTCTTTAAGCTGCTTGCAATTGGATTAAAATGAGAACTGCCTTTTCATTTCAAAGTTGGCACTGCCCATGGTCCCACAGTGTCCTCTGGGAGGCTAGATTGTGAAGTTAGAAAATGCCTCTCCGCTGCTATACTCTCACCATCCATCACATCTCCATTTGTTCCCTTGGGGAAGAGTTGTTTTGTGCAAAGGAGCCCCCAAATGATCCATGTGTACTTGAAAGGAATGTGTATTCTGCTGATGGGTGGAGGGGTCTACAAATATCAATTAGATTCCATTGGTTGATGGCATTGCTCAGTTCTTCTGTTTTTGCTGATTTTCTTTCTACTTATACTATCAATTACAGAGAGAGGAGTTTTGAGGTCTTCAGCTCTAATTGTGGATTTGTCATTTCTCCATTTGGATCTATCGATTTTTGTTTTTTGTATTCTGAAATTCTGTTGTGGGTACACACGCATTTGGGATTGCTCTGTCTTCTTTGTGAATTGGCTCTTTTATCATTATGCAATGTAGTTTTCCTTGTACAGTAAGTCCTCTACATATGCTCTGAGGCACGTTCGTAAGTCCAATTTGTTCGTAAGTCCAACAAATTTAGCCTAGGTACCCAACTAACAAAATGTGAGAGGCCCGCGTACCGCAAAAAAATAAAAAAACAAAAATAAATAAAGAAAACACTTATAATCTTACAGTACAGTACTTTGCAAAGTACAGTAGTACAGGACAACAGCTGGCATCCAGGGGCTGACATCGAGTGAACAGGCAAGAAGAGTTACTGACTGGAGGTGGGAGAGGAGGTGGGAGATGGTAGAGCTGAAGGATCGTCAGCAATAGGAGACAGAGGGCAAGCTGCAATTTCACTCACGCCTAACGCTGATGGCACAGGTTCTGGTTCCTTGCTGGATTCAATTCTATCTACCCTCTTGGAAAAACGACCCAGTGATGTCTGGGTAGTAGCTCTTTTCTTGTCATCAATGAATGACACAGTAGCACTGGATTGCATTCTGAATGGCTATTGCAACCTTCATGTATCATTCTATGTTCGGGTCCTGTGCCTCAAAAACTAACAGTGCCTCCTCAAATAAAGAAAATCCCCTTTCATTTCCTGAGTCGTGAATCTCTTCGGTTCTTCAGTTACTTCTTCTTCCTCTTGGCTCTCCTCGGCCTTTCTCTGGGCCTCCAATTCCATCAGGTCTTCATTAGTAAGCTCCTCATGTTGCACAGCAAGGAGTTCAGTGACAGCGTCCACTTGTAGACCTAGCTGCATCTTCTTGCTGAGGGTCACTAAGTTACTGAAGACCTCTTTGGACTCCTCATCCACCTTCCCAAATCCACAAGAATCGTGAACAAACTGTGGGCAAAGGTTCTTCCAAAGCACATTGAGGGTGAAGCTTGTAACATCACGCCAAGCAAAGTCAGTGTTTTTTATGGTCTTGTAGATGTTATAGTCCTTCCAAAATTGTCGCAAGGTTGTTCCTGATTCATCTTTAGCCTTTACTGCCTGATGAAATGTGTAACGTAAATAATATTTCTTGAAAGTCGTTATAACTCTGTGGTCCATAAGCTGGCTGAGCGACGTAGTATTCTGTGGCAGATGCACTACTTTGATGTTGGGATGAAAGTCATCCATGAATGGGGTGTGGCCCAGAGCACTGTTGAGGAGCAAACGAATGTTGAATGGGACATCTTTCTCCAAGTAATATTTCTCTACCTCAGGGATAAAGTGGTGGACAAACCAGTCCTGGAAAATGGCCTGTGTAACCCAAGCTTTGGGGTTACTCTTCCACACAACAGGAAGAGAGCCCTTGGCTCTGTTTTTTTGTTTGTTTGTTTTGTTTTATGGTTTGTAGAATTTTTGATGATGGCCATTCTGACCGGTGTGAGGTGATACTTCATTGTAGTTTTGATTTGCATTTCTCTAATGATTAGTGATGTTGAGCATCCTTTCATATGTTTGTTGGAAATCTGTATATCTTCTTTGGAGAAATGTCTGTTTAAGTCTTCTGCCTATTTTTGGATTGGGTTGTTTGTTTGTTTTTTTGATATTGAGGTGTTGTAAATTTTGGAGATTAATCCTTTGTCAGTTGCTTCATTTGCAAATATTTTCTCCAATCCTGAGGGTTGTCTTTTCATCTTGTTTATGGTTTCCTTTGCTGTGCAAAAGCTTTTAAGTTTCATTAGGTCCCATTTGTTTATTTTTGTTTTTATTTCCATTTCGCTAGGAGCTGGGTCAAAAAGGAGCTTGCTGTGACTGATGTCATAGAGTGTTCTATGTTATCCTCTAAGATTTTTACAGTGTCTGGCCTTAGATTTAGGTCTTTAATCCATTTTGAGTTTATTTTTGTATATGGTGTTAGGGAGTGTCCTAATTTCATTCTTTTACATGTAGCTGTACAGTTTTCCCAGAACCACTTATTGAAGAGACTGTCTTTTCTCCATTGTATATTCTTGCCTCCTTTATCAAAAACAAGGTGACCATGTGTATGTGGGTTTATCTCTGGGATTTCTATCCTGTTCCATTGATCTATATTTCTGTTTTAGTGCCAGTACCATACTGTCTTGATTAGTGTAGCTTTGTAGTATAGTGTGGAGTCTGGGAGCTTGATTCCTCCAGATCCATTTTTCTTTCTCAAGATTGCTTTGGCTATTCAGGGTCTTTTGTGTTTCCATACAAATTGTGCAATTTCTTGTTCTAGTTCTGTGAAAAATGCCAGTGGTAGTTTGATATGGATTGCATTGAAACTGTAGATTGCTTTGGGTAGTATAGTCATTTTCACAATGTTGATCCTTCCAATCCAAGAACATGGTAAATCTCTCCATCTATTTATATCATCGTTAATTTCTTTTGTCAGTTTTCTGCATACAGGTCTTTTGTTTCCTTAGGTAGGTTTATTCCTGGGTATTTTATTCTTTCTGTTGCAATGGTAAACGGGAGTGTTTCCTTAATTTCTCTTTCAGGTTTTCCATCATTAGTGTTAGGAATGCAAGAGATTTTTGTGCATTACTTTTGTATCCTGCTACTTTACCAAATTCCTTGATTAGCTCTAGTAGTTTTCTGGTAGCATCTTTAGGATTCTTTATGTATAGTATCATGTCATCTGCAAACAGTGACAGCTTTACTTCTTCTTTTCTGATTTTGATTCCTTTTATTTCTTTTCCTTCTCTGATTGCTCTGGCTAAAACTTCCAAGACTATGTTGAATAATAGTGGTGAGAGTGGACAACCTTGTCTTGTTCCTGATCTTAGAGGAAATGGTTTCAGTTTTTCACCATTGAGAATGATGTTTGCTGCGGGTTTGTCATATATGGCCTTTATTATGTCAAGGTAAGTTCCCTCTATACCTGCTTTCTGGAGGGTTTTTTTATCAGTTGTTACTTCTGCTTTTTTATTTCTAATTCTATTGATTTGCGTCTTCTCCCTTTTTTTCTTGATGAGTCTGGCTATTGGTTTATCAATTTTGTTTATCTTCTTAAAGAGCCACCTTTTAGTTTTATTGATCTTTGCTATTGTTTCCTTCATTTCTTTTTCATTTATTTCTGATTAGATATTTATGATTTCTTTCCTTCTGCTAACTGTGGGCTTTTTTTGTTCTTCTTTCTCTAATTGCTTTAGGTGTAAGTTTAGGTTGTTTATTTCCATGTGTTTGTATTTTTTAGATTTTTTCCTGTAATTGATATCTACTCTCATGATGTTTTGCTTGGAAAAGGTACTCGATATGATTTCAATTTTCTTAAATTTCCCAAGGCTTGATTTGTGACCCAAGATATGATCTATTGGACTTGATTGACTATTTCCTTTCCCATATTAGGGAAGTTTTCAACTATAATCTCCTCAAATATTTTCTTAGTCCCTTTCTTTTTCTCTTCTTCTTCTGGGAGCCCTATAATTCGAATGTTGGTGTGTTTAATGTTGTCCCAGATGTCTCTGGGACTGTCCTCAATTCTTTTCATTCTTTGTTCTTTATTCTGCTTGGCAGTAGTTATTTCCACTATTTTATCTTCCAGGTCACTTTCCCATCTTCTGCTTCAGTTATTCTGCTACTGATTCCTTCTGGAGAATTTTTAATTTCATTTTTTGTGTTGTTCTTCATTGTCTGTTTGCTCTTTAGTTCTTATAGGTCCTTGTTAAACTTTTTTGTATTTTCTCCATTCTGTTTCCAACATTTGGATCATCTTTACTATCATTACTCTGAATTCTTTTTTGGTATACTGCCTATTTCCTCTTCATTTGTTTGGTCTGGTGGGTTTTTGCCTTGCTCCTTCATCTGCTGTGTGTTTCTCTGTCTTCTCATTTTGCTTAACTTACTGTGTTTGGGGTCTCCTTTTTGCAGCCTGCAGGTTCGTACTTCCCATTGTTTTTGGTGTCTGCCCCCAATGGCTAAGGTTGGCTCATTGGGTTGTGTAGGCTTCCTGGTGGAGTGGACTGGTGCCTGTGTTCTGGTGGATGAGGCTGGATATTGTCTTTCTGGTGCAGCCCAATTTTTTAATGAAACAAACATGAACCCATGCGTTTTGTGAAAATGTGGCTCCTTTCTTATCCATATAATTGATGTAATGTGTGACTCAAGTTCGCACTCTCAGTAGAATTGGGAAGTAATCTGGTCCATTAACGTTACTCCTTTCTTTTGGTTGTAACACACAATTCCAGGGTAACATATTAACTTCTGGCTAAGTGAGGCCTCTTTGGGGTAATGGCAGATTGTTAAAGGCTTCTCTCCCCTCCTGTTCTCCCAGATGGTGATGCTGCAGGCCGCATGTAGCACGCTATCTCCAGGCCTGGGTCTCTGTCCTAGGGAATGTACTGAGGATGTGCTGGGCTCACCCAGCATTTGTACCCCACTGGGGTCTCCCAGGAGTAAGGGGTAACTTCTAGGGTTTCTTTTAACCTGTTGTGATGGCCCCGTACTCCTAGGCTCTGGTTTTAAGGGCTCTTGGGTTCTCTGAATGATAAACTAAGTGAGGCTTCACCTTCATATCACTGGATGCATTGCCACCAAACAACAGAGTTAGCCTATCCTCTGCTGCTTTATAGCCTGGCATCAACTTTTCCTCTTTACTGATGTAACTTCGGTCTGGCAGCCTCTTCCAGTATAGTCCTGTCTCATCCACATTAAAAACCTGCTCTGGTAAATACGTGCCTTCATCAATAATTTCTCAAAGCATTTCAGGAAATTCAGGCAGTTACCGTATCTGCACTCACTGCCTCGCCACTTACTTTTACGTGATTGTTGGCTCCAGCCTTGAACTGATGAAACCAGTCATGGCTGGCATTAAAAGATGTGCCCTCTGATTCTTCGCCGTGTTTCTTCAAGTCTTCATAAAGGCTTTTAGCTTTCTTTTGAATTGGCATGAAGCTGAGCGGGACTCGACGCTGATGCTGATTCTGCATCCACACACTGAGAAGTTTCTCCATCTCCTCCATCACTTTTCCATGCTTCTTCGATATTATTGTTGACATCATCGACACAGCAGACTTCACATGCTCCATGATCTTGTCCGTGTTCTTCAGAATCGTGCCAATGGTTGAACGATTCATGTTATAAGAACAAGCGATGTCTAACATCTTTTTGCCTCGCTCCACTCTCTCAATTATTTTCACTTTTGTTTCCATTGTTATCTCTTGGAACTTCTTAGCAGTACCAGCTACATCACCGCTGCGTTTACACTTGCTTCTGGATACCCTGGGCTTGAACTAAAGATACTGTACTACTGTACTCTATACAGTACTGTACAGTAAAGTACACAAAAGTACAACCACTTTTAGAGGATGCACTCATGTAACAATGTACACCATACACGTGAACTAACTTACGTGACTGGACATGTGAATGCCCGTTTGTATCTTTGAAAGCTTGCAACTTGAAGGTTCGTATGTATGGGACTTACTGTACTAAAGTCAATACTTTAATTATTGTACTTTTCAGTTCCAAAATTTCCATTTCATTTGTTTTTATATCTTCCTTTTTTTTCCAGAGAGAGACCTTCTGTTTTTCTTTTGTTTCAGGAGTGCTTACCCTTACTTCTTTGAGCATAGTTACAATCACTGCTTTAAAAATCTTTGATTATTCTAACATCTGCATCTTTTCAGGGTTAATATCTGTTGATTTTCTCTTTCCTTGTTAGTTGAGACTTTCATGATTCTTCATATGCTGAGAAATTTTGGCCTATATCCTTGATATTTTGAAATATTATGAGACTCTGAGTCTGGTTTAAATCTGGTTTAAAGAAACATTGTTTTTTTTGTTTGCTTGTTTTTTTGAAGCAGGCAATTAACCACGTTATATCCTGGCTGTAAGTTCCAACCTCTGTGGAACTGCCTCTGTGGGCTCTGATTCCAATACTAGTTCTGTTTTCAAAGTGCAGCATTATTCACATCAGTCCTGTGTGTGTGCCACCCAGTGGGCATTCTTGGGGCAGAATCTTGGTCTAACCTGTCGTTCAGTTCTCTAAACCTGTGGTATGCTTTTTAAAGTCAGATCCATACATGTTCAGCTTGGAGGTGAACCCAGGAGTTAATACATTAAGTTCATGGATTTCTTTCTTAATATCCCTACTCTCCATGATCTTGCCCACACCTTTTGGCTCCTTGGAGCCTTCTTCCTAGTCCTTTAGCCAGCAGGCTTGGTCTATAGTTTGCTAGCTCGGCCACATACTTCCTGTGACTGTTATTGTGTCTGGAGTCGAGTGGCAGGGGCACAGAAAGAGGAAAAAAGGAATGGAGACTTGCTCACCTTCTTCTGATCACTGCTCCTCTGGTCAAACAGAATGGTTCTCCTTCCTCCCTCAGAGCTTTGGGTGCCTGCCCATCACCACTGCCACCACCCCCGCTCCCATCCCCACCACCACTGCTGCCTGTGGGAGAGGCTGAAAAGAAGGAAAAAAAGAAACAAAAACCAGAGGATTTCCCCTCTCTTTCTCTCTGACTCTTAGGAGTCCCCTTTCTTAGTTCTTGGACCAGAAACAGAGGACTCTCTTGGAGCTATTTCTGTCGGCCCCTGGGGCACACTTCTGAGTTTCTGGCTGCCTTTGAGTCCAGACTGGGCAACACTAGAGGAAAAAAATGGCAAACTCACTGCTGACTTAGTGGAACTTTGAATCCTGGTGTCCTTCCCCAATCTGCCTGCTACAATTTATGTTTCAGGGCCCTCAGAGAGCTACTCCCTCCATTCTGTCCAGGATTTATAGTTGCATTTAGTGTGCCTTTCCTTATTGCATCTTTTGTGGAATCAGCATCTCATTTAAATCATTGGTCTTTTGCTATGTGGAAAATGGTGTATATATATATGTGTGTGTGTGTGTGTGTGTGTGTGTGTGTGTGTGTGTGTGTGTGTTACATTTTAAAATTTCATTGACCAGTAATAGCTCTTTATTATGGCCTGAAAGAATTAGGCAGTCCATGTCCTATTTTCTGAATCTACAATTAGAGACATTCCCCCCAAACACAAATTCTCAAAGGAACAAATTCACATTAAGACTGAACCACACCTTACCTGGCCTGTACAGTACTTTCAGTTGTTTTTCTTGTTTACATTCTCCCCTTTCACATTAACAGGAAGAAAAGAGAGTGTCCCAAGAGGCCATAAGAATTCTGAGATTTTAAGCCTAAGCGATTGGGAAGACAGCTGCCCTTCACCCAGATATGGAGCCTGGAATAAGGAGACAGCGGTTTTGGTTGTGGGAGGTGATGGTTCCCTCCGTCACACACTGACTTGAAGAGTCTGCTAGGATATCCAGGAAATGGAAGCCTGGAGTTGAGAAGTTATCATGGAAGGTGTGAGGAAGAAAACTACTAAGGCAAGAAAGGAGAGACAGGGACCACATACCGAGGTGACCTTAAACTTCCCACTGCCAAGGATGCCCCCTCCCCCCACCACAATGCAGGCCTCATTCTAAATTGCTGCTCTTCGAGACCCCTCCCACTGCTGTGCCTGCTCATCCCTGAGCATCACTCAAGTCCCCAGAGCCTGTGAAATCTCCCTAGGCATCTCCCCTTTTAGGACATCGATTGACCCTTTATCTGGAGCTTATTCAAAGGTAGACGGGATATTTTGGTCACCAAGGCAGAACTACTGGGGGAGATTTTTAAGGATTTTCCTGATTCTGCCCACTGGTGGAGACAAGTAGTCTGGATTAAGTTGCAGCTTTCTGTGGCCTGCCTGACCCGTGCCCAGAATTTACCCCTTAACTTGGGCTAATCAATACAATTACCTCTGGATAGTGAAATAACAAGGCTTCTCGAGCACATTGCCACTGCCAACTTGTATCTACAAATACCATCATATTTTATTGTAACAACCACTGTTTCAGTCATGGTATACTAGGTTTTTCTGCATGAATAAACAAACCCAAATATCAGTGGCTTAACACAGCAAAAGATGCTACACATCCAACAGGAGTGGTGGGTGCTCTGCTCCTCAGAGACCTCTGAGACCCAGGCTAAGCAAGGCAACATCTTAACTGTAGCTTCTACAATCATGGCACCAGTGGGAAGGAAATGTGATTGGTAAACTGAGACTTAAAGCATCTGTTGTCTTTCCTCTCTTCCTCCCTCCCTCCCTCCCTCCCTTCCTTCCTTCCTTCCTTCCTTCTGTCCTTCTATTTTTCTTTCTCTCTTTCTATTTTTAAAAAGAGAAGTCATATTCCATCGGCCAAAGAAAATCACATGGCCACATTTGACTTCAAGGGGACAGTGAAGTTAAATCTTCTCTTGCCCCTAAAGGGGAAATAGTAATGACTGCCCAAACTGTGCCCTCAAGAATTGTTCTCTTCTCTTTGGAGTTGAAAAACTCAGGCTCTATTAGGGCACTTTTCCAAAGTCACACCGTTAGTAAGTGAGCAGAGCAAGGACCCAGGTGCACACTTGTTTAGCTCAGATGTCTCCTCTTCAGGAAGTCATTTTATAGAAGGTGTTTCTTATTATCTTCAAGGGAACTTCAGTTGCTGACAAATGAAAAGCTTGACCCCCAATTTCACAGTTAATTTTTCTTTTTTGACAAAGAATAAAAGAATGATAAAAACAAAAGAACAAAAGAAAGAAAGAGAAAAAGAAAGAAATTGAAAAGAGAAGAAAAAATAAAAAGCAACCAGGGCTCTTGTCCACCTGCGCCAGTGTCTGATTGCACGTCAGGGTGATTTGGATTCGTTCCCTCTGTGTGGTATTTTCCATTTGTAGGACTGGGTCAGAAGTTTGTATATTAGTCTACATGCTTGTTCTTGCTTACGTTTGTTCTCTGCTCGATCCCACACCCTTCATTCATCCTTGGAATATTCCAGTGACAATGGAAAAACAGCAATATAGCTAGTCAGACAGAAGGGACTGAGCATGGACACAGCCCACCTTCTCTCAGAATTCTAAGACGGAAGGTAGAGGGCACGAGAGTGCGCTCTACACGTTTCCCCACTTGAGAGAAGTCAGCTGTGAGTGTTTAGTCTCACTCTGCAGATGAGAAAACTGAGGCTCAGAGAGGTGAAGACAATGTTCAAGGTCACATGGCTAGAAGCAGATTAAAACAAGCTGCTACTGTTTTTCTGAATCGTAGCTTCAGACCACCCCACTCTGCAGCCTTCCATCTACTCTCATACTCATGGTACACCTGCCCTGAAATGTATTATGCCAGCTGATGCAGGGGTAGCTCTGCCTTGTCTGAAGACTTCCACCTTCACACGGCTTGCTCTTTGAAGGGCACAAGAGCAGGTGCAGTCCTTTCCCTTGGAGAAGTAGAAGTGAGGCAGCAACCCCGCTGCTCAGGCTGCCGGCTCTGGAGGCAGTAGTCCTCCCAACACTTTAGAAGAAATGCTCCCCGCGCCTCGGGACTCTTCCTGAACAAACTTGAGATCCATAGATGAGTTCTAGAAAGAGGCAAGGCATGCGGAGTAGTAGAAATTTGTGTCCATACTGCAGGGCCGAGCCTCCAAACAAGCCCATGAGGGAGATCCAGCCGTGTTTTTGTTTTAACCCCAAAGAAGGAAAAACACCACTTGATTAGATTAAATATGCTTTGAGTAGGGCCCGAAGTCCTCAGCTTTAATGTGTATGAGATCTGAAACTCAAGATGTTTTTAGTGGCTTTGAGAGCTGTTTCTGACAGCATGAGACCCCAGTTGTCTCCATGCGTGAACTTACAAGGGGAAGGACGGCTCCCTGAAATAGCTCAAGGCCTGGCCCCCATGCGGTAATGGAAAGGGCACCAGCCCAGCACTTATCAGGGGTTGTTCTCAATCAAACACACACATACTCATAGTATGAATGTTTGCCACTCGTTATCTGCGTAAGAAGAAATGCCCTCTTCCGCCTCTAGAACTCCATGATTTGAAATAGGGAAAGGTGACCTTAAGAAGAAGCTGGCCACGGACGTGGATCCTATAGCCTTTGGACTGACAGCTACTTCAAGGGGAACATCGGAGCCATTCCAGGGCTCACACACACAGCAGGCCTTCTCTCATCCCTCCCAAACAAATGAGCACAGCAGCTAAGTCAGTGAGTCTTAAAGCCTCAAGACACAGGCTGTGGGGAGTTTTCTCTTGAAGCCATAATGTGGCACTAGAGTTGTGTGGTAATTCTCTACATTGCAGGAATAAAAGAAGGCATTTCAAATGCAGCTTGAAATTTTTACAAAAGAAGTCACATGCTTCTCTGTGTATGTCATCTTTTCCCAGATGGATCCAAAATGAGCCACAGGATTTCCCTGTTGCAGAGTTCCTGAGAGAATAATAGATCTGACAGCTGGAAGGGGCTTCAGGAGTTGGTGTGAGCCCCTTTTCTTCCAACATGTATAAATATGTTCTTCCTATTTTCTAAATGAGGGGACTGCAGTTCTGAGGTTGGTGATTTTGATATCGACACGGCCAGCGAGTGATGCTGGCGTGGAGGTTGGGGGATACCTGCCTTCTTCTACTACGCTTAAGTGCTTCTCACAAGGAGAAGACGCCACCATCACGCAGAGAGTAGGAAACAGGAAACAGGAAAGAAAAAAAAAAAGGAATGCAGGACCCATAGAAATCTTGGCAGCAAAGTCTGGCCAGATGTCACAAGTGGCACACAGTAGGTCTCTATATATTGACAACAGAGGCAAGACAAAGATGACTGGCAAAGTAGAGCAATGAACCTAGAGACTGTTTGACTTTGTGGTCTGTAGTGCCTGGGATTACGTACAAACCATATCTGGCCCGTGTTCATTGGATATGTGGTATCTCTGAGACTTTATAAAAATCAGTTCATTCAACAAGAAAGCCAGTTTGATAAAAGAGGGAAAATTGCCAATGAGGCTAAGGTGACAGCAATTTCAGGCACCATGTAAGCTGATTAGCCTCAAACAGAGACGCTGCTCTCTGTGCTGAGACCTCTAACCCTGCGGCCGTCTTGGAGACTTGTGGTGCCGGTCACGAGGGCAGCATGGGCAATGAGTGAAGGCCAAGACCTTATTAGGAGAGTCTCCCAGGAAGCAGGGTAAGGCAAACACAGGGCATTCCTTTAGAGTGATGGATTTGTTTTGTTTTGCATTTATTTTTGCATTACAAAAGAATTGTGAAATGATATTTTTACATTACCTTTTTTTTTTTTCTTTTTTTAATTAACCAAAGGATTTTTTTTTTTTCTCTCTCCCTTTGGATAAACACAGATCTGGTCAGGCCAGCCCCTGCTTAAAACACCTCAGAGGCTTCCTCTTGCTCATTTGAAAATAACCCAGCTCACGAAAATGATGCTAAACATCACTGACCTTTAACAGATTTGCGCAGGACAGCTTTCCCTATCGATCATGAAATGATATGTTTTGGGATTGGTTGAGTAATAGCCACTACACTTGAGCTGCCCCCAACACCTCTTCCCCTCTGGGATCCCTGGACCTTCCCGAAATCCAGCATCTAGGGCAGCAGGGGGGGCCCCAGGACCCTGCCCCAGCCTGTGGCTTGTGTCTGTTCTGATGGGACATGCCTGTGCCTTTGTGGTTGTCAAAGGCTCGTTAACCCCTCCTGGAAGACTCAACGCAGTCAAACGTATCCCCCTGCCCCGCTTCCTCCCTTTCTCTCCCTGAGCCCTGGCCACACAGCCCTTCTTTATTTTCCCCAGGTGCGTCATGCTTCCCTCGGGGCCTTTGCAATTGTGCTTCCTTCTGTCTAGAACAATCTCTCCCACCCTGTCCCCTTTTGACTTTGGTTAACGTTTTTCATCCTCCCTTCGATCATTCATAGTCAGCTTCAATAAGTGTAGGTTGGATGGATGAATGAAAGAATGACCAGTCATGTGAGAGGAGCAGGCGCTAGCAAACGGACTTCTTCCATCGCTCTCCATTGTCTTTGCCTAGTTAATCATCGCCAGAATGAGAAAGGGAGCCTGTGGATCCGGAGGCTGTGATGTCCGCCTTCTACTTTGCTCCGCATTGCTGCTCCTGGACAGAAGCGGCTTCAACGTGGGTGATGCCTCTTAGCTGTGAGTATTACCGCTTGCAAAGAGGGAAAAGAGAAATAATCTGAATATTTGGGATTCCAAAAGTTGTCTTGTACCAGGTAACTTGAGGCTTCCTATCTCCTCTTTCTGGCCATGAGACAAGAAAGGGAATGAGAGTGAAGTACGAGAGGTAAGGGGAATTAGATAACCTGAGCGTAGCCTGAAGACTCCCTGAAGACACTTCATCGGAAACCGACATTCCATCGAGAAGTCATTTTACTGCTGTCCTCTGAGCCTGTGGTACAGCTATTCTCTTACAGGCCAAGTGGGGGCCAGCCCCAGGCAGGCCCTCGGGAGGAACCCGGTTTTTAGATCCATACCCCAGATGCCCTGGAGGAGGAAGAGAAAGAAGTAAGTTAAGGAGGCAAGCAGGGGAGGGAAGGCTTCTTAACACTCACCGAAAGGTTCTCAGAAGCAGCTTAAAACTACATGTTTACCAGCTCGCGAGGGACTCTGTTGTGTCGTGGTGTTCTGTTTTGTTTTATTTTGTTTTGTTTAAATCACGCTTCCCTTATTTCCTTATTATTCACTGGGCACAAGCTTGCCTTGACTTTGCAGTCTACAAACATTCACAACCAAGAAAATGAAGAGAACGATTTTGCATTATTCCCGGTACCCGGTATCTTGCTGGAGCCTGAAATTAGGGGTTGGACTACATGTCTGCTTCCCTTCCACCTCCAAATGTTAACAAAGAAGGGATAATGGAGGGGTTTTCTTCCCTGCTGGGACACAACCCCCAGAAATGCCATTAGGATGAAAACATTAGTGTTTGTCAAGAGTAGAGAGCAGTATTTTTTCAAAGCGTAACTTCTGGAACTCTAGCCCCAAGAAATACTCTGCTGGTAAAAGGATTCCTGGTCAGTACTTATTAGTGAAGTGCAGAAGCCGTGTTACTCATATGTTCCCCCCAAAAGGTCCGGTTGTCCCAAGCTGCCTTCCTGCAATCTGTTCAACACTGGGCTCTCATTCCAGTCCCATATGCTCTGAAATCCCAGGAAGCCGCTCTCAGCAGTATATGCCATCGGTCCCCCAACATTAGGAAGTCCTCACTAGTGCCGATGTTATGCTCCAGGCTGGGGACCCCCAGGAGGAATGGTGGGATGCTGGGCATGTGGTGCTTGGCAGGGGGCAGGCTTAGTGAGGTGGGGTGGTGGCAGTCTTGTGCAGGATGACCAGGTCGTCTATCATAGCAACCTGGACAGTGGAGTGAAGGGGGCACTAATTATTCCTAATTATACGTGGCAGCAGGTGGAAACTAGGGCTGCCTATATATGTGGAGCTGACAGAGGGGTTATGATTTTTGTTTCTCAGCTTAGGAGCCACTTCTAAGGCCAATGGGCAGTGGTCACAGGAAAAAGCTTTCAGTTAACAATTAGAGGGGGCTTTGTAACAGAAAGTCTCCAACAACAGTATGGGCTATTTTATGAGTAGTGAGCACCTTAACACTGCAGATATGCACAAGGGTAACTGACAAACTGCCCTCCAAGATGTTGTGTACAGAAGACACTGACATGCCAGGGAGCTGGACGACCGCGGGGTGGCCTGTGACTGGGATCTGAGGCACCCACTCTGCTTTGTCCTCTCTGCTAGAGAGGGTTAGTTGTTTATACACGAGGACCAAATTCTGCCAGTCTGATGCACGCACACCCATACGCTTGGGTAAAAGTAGAAATGCAACAGGACTGAAAGATTTAAAACCTGCTGACTTTGTATAATTAATATTCTCTTGTGTCTATACAGAATGTAAATATCTCTGTTTAAAATGAGACTAGATTTCACAGTCTTGACTTTAAAAAAGAGAACACTCTGTGACATGTAAGCAAAATGTGGTCACAACTATTTGAACAAGTTTGAAGTGGATCAGAATCAGTTCTGAAAAGCCAGCTTAGGTCACTTGGATTAAGTTTGGTCAATAAAAATTGCACTCTGGTTATGTAAGATGTTCACATCAAGGGAAGAAGGGTGGGAATATAAAGGGATTCTTTGTACTATTTTTGCAACTTGTCTGTATGTCTAAAATTAGTTTTTAAAAAACTCCACATCCTTGGCTCCTAAGCCCTGCTCATACCATGGCCTGCCTGAAGAACTTCCCTGATCCTTTAAGGCTCAGCTCGGGCAGACCATCCCAGGATTTCCGATCCCCTCTCATGAGTTGGGGATCTGCAGATGCCCCAATTATACCTACCACCTACCAGTATGATTTTCTATTCTGCACCTTTCTCGCCTTACTCTGAGCGTCTTTTGGACTGGAATGTTTTCTTCATTTTATATTTACCTCTGAGTACCAAGGCCCTACTCAGCACTCTGTACATATCTCTTCAATAAATTAATAAATCAATCCATTTTGAACAAGTTTTATTAGTTATTTTTTTCTTTTTAAAAATTGTGGTAAAATATACACTACATAATTTTAACCATTTGAAGTGTCCAGTTCATTGGGACATTAAGTATATCCCACTGTTTTATAATTTTTCTATCATTTTAAATGGTTTAAACTGGTCAGAGCCACTAAATCTGGACCCAAGGGACTCATGACACTCAGAATTCATTTCATCCCACTGTGCCACCAATCAAAATCTGTGTGAGCGAGGATGGAATTATTTCATCCTATTTGAACTAGCTTGAATCAGGGAGAACTGGCTCTGCCCAGGCTCCAGGCCAGTAGTCGGCACTCAAAGTTGGTGATTTTCTTTGGCCTAATCTCTTGGGTTGTCACTTTCTCTTTTATTTTTTTTTTCCCTTGGAGGTTTCTGCCCTGCTGCTCTCCTTTCTCCTCCCACATACCACACCCGTCCCTGGAGCGGCCTGGCTCTGGGGCAGGGAGCTTACATTCTACTGCCACCTTCATTGTTCCAGCGGTGCACCTGCATTTTCAAAACAACTCCTGCAGGCAGGCTTTGGAGGCAGTCATAATCAAACAGGCTGACTCACGTAGGGAGTCTACCTGTATCTGGACAACCTCTTCAAATATTTAAGGTCACCATTACCCCCTCCTGGCAGAGGAGGGACATTTTCTCACAGTCATTCTATTTCCTACCTCACTAGCTTTAAACGCCTCCATTTGAATTGAAAGAATGTAGCACTGCATTAGGAACCAAGAAACTGGGCTCTAGTGATTTTCCGGCCATTAGCTAGCTGGGTAATTTTGGTCATGCCCTCCCTGGGACGATATTTGCCGGTTCGTAAAAAGAAGGGCTTGGATATACAGGTCAAAGTTTGATTTTTATTATTACTGTTTTGCAGCAGGTTTTTTTCCTGTGTGTGGGGATACAGTATTACCCTAAGACAAGAAAAATGCCGAATCCCTCTGGCTGTCAGAAGCGAGTTTTCTCTCTCCCCCATGCTGTCTAACCCTAGTTAGAATGTGGAGGGCTCTTGTCCTTTGTCCCTTGCCTTTAGAAGGAGCCCGGTGAGTATTATCTTTTGTGTGAATGTGCGCGTGTGACTGTGCGCCCCTTACAGGAGGGCTCTTCTGTCGCCGCCCTTATAGTCACTGCCTTCTTCTCCGCTCTTGTTTACAGCAAAAATTGTCTTGCTGGCTCCCTGCTTCAGCCGCATCCTCATCCTCTTGTAGCCAGAATGGTTGTCCCAAAACGCAAGGATGCCCCCATCCCTCCTGTGCCTCGGTCCTTCAATGGCTCCCACAAACCTCAGGATAAGATTAGCGCGGAATTCAGGGCCTTCCACCATCTGGCCCTAGTTTAATTACCTCCTGGTCTCACCCCTTTTTCCTCTTACTTGGCCAGCCCGGACCGCTCTTCCTTCCAACCTCGCCACCCTCCTCCCTGCTTTCCTCGGTCTAGACTGTCCTCCCCTCTACGGAATGATGTCTGTCCGCTCTCACCCAGGGATCCGTGGCGTTCGTCCTCGTTAAGGGGCCCCTCTGGTGAGTGAGGGTGGGCTGGGGGCCGGTGCTTCCCGAGGCGGCCGCCAGGGGGCGTCAGGAGCGGCTCCAGATGACAGCAGGAGGCCGAGAGTGGGGGAGGGAGGAGGGACTGAGGGAGCTGGGATCC